>NW_004444074.1:2145834-2147217 GCF_000243295.1 Trichechus manatus latirostris
TGTCTGTGCTTCCCCTGAATGCCAGCTCAGATATAATCAGCCCCCACAGAGCAAGGAAGGAAACCTCAGGCAAAACCAGAGGACCACACCCAGCCCCGAAGGGGGCTCATGGGGTGCGAATTTTCTGACTAAAATGTGATTGCAGAAATAAAGAAAGGGAGTAATAACCTGAGAGGGTACTGCACCCTCTGGTGGACAGATTGATTAATACATGATATCTCGAGTGAATGGCAGTACCCACTGGTGGACAAACTGACCACAGTGTGTTCTCTAATGTGTTAGGGAGAGACTGATAGTTGAAAAACGAGATCTGGAACTTTCAAATCCCAATTAGACCAGGGAGTTAGAGGAGCTATAACAGAGAGGGAGAATAAAGGGTCAGCAAAGTCCAAAGGCTCTGCTCACTTAGGAGTTTCTTGCAGAACGTAGTGCAGGCAAAACCACCAAATGCTGGGGAAAATTGAGAAAGTTAACACCCTCAAAAATTCCAATGTCCCCCCAAAAAAAATCACATGATATACAAAGAACAGAGAAACAATGACTCATCCAAATGAACATGACAAAGGGAGTGAAAGCGCATCTAGGGATGACCAAATAAGGGGAAAAAAAAGGAAGAATATATTACAACAACATTAAACATAATTAGAGAGCTAAGGGAAAACATAGACAAAGAGCTAAAAGAAATAAGGAAACTAATGCAAGAACAAAATAAGGATCTAAAAAATGAGATATTGCGACTGAAAGGGATAGTAACTGAAATGAGAAACACAACAGAAGGACTTACCAACAGATTTAATCAGGCAGAAGAAAGAATCAGTGAATTAGAAGATAAGATAGTTAAAATTACAGATGCTGAAGAGCAACAAGAACTAAGGTTCAAGAAGGCTGACGACAGTTTAATGGAATTATGGGACGACAACAACAAGAGCTCTAATATATGCATCATGGGAATTCCAGAAGGAGATGAGAGAGAGAAAGACAGAAAGAATATTTGAAGAAATAATGACAGAAAATTTTCTCAATCTAATGAAGGATATGAATCTACAAATCGATGAAGCTCAAAGAACCCCAAGCAGCATAAACCCAAAGAGATCTACACCAAGACACATCATAGTTAGGCTCTCAAAAATTAAAGAGAGAATCAGGAAAGCAGTAAGAGAGAAGCAGTCACATACAAAAGATCCCTAATAAGATTAAGTGCTGATTTTTCCTCAGGAACTTTGGAGGCCAGAAGGCAATGGAATGATATATTTAAAGTGCTGAAAACAAAAACAAAAACATAAAAACAACTGTCGACCAAGAATACTACATCCAGTGAAATTACCCTTCAAGAATGAGGGTGAAATTAAAATATTCACAGACAAACAGAAGCTGAGAGAGTTC
>NW_004444074.1:2159266-2160374 GCF_000243295.1 Trichechus manatus latirostris
TAGAAGGAAAAGAACCACATGATCATCTCTATGGATGCAGAAAAAGCATATGATAAAATACAACACCCTTTCTTTGAAGAAGATTGGAATCAAATGAAATGCCTCAATATGATTCAGGGCATATATGAAAAGCCAAAAGCCAACTTTATACTTAATGGAGAAAAACTGGGAGCTTTCCCCTTGAAAGTTTTTGAACATCGACTGATTTTTTTTTGGTACAGTGACTCTGTGTGTTCCTTCCATCTTCTTTTGATGCTTCCCGCTTCATTCAATATTTTCCCTGTAGAATCCGTCAATATTGCAACTTGAGGCTTGAGTTCTTTCAGCTTGAGAAATGCTGAGTGTGTTCTTCTCTCTTCGTTTTCTAACTCCAGGTCTTTGCCCATTTCATTATAATACTTTACTTTGTCTTTTTGAGCTGCCCTTTGAAATCTTCTGTTCGTCTCTTTTACCTCATCATTTCTTCCATTCGCTTTAGCTACTGTACTTTCAAGAGCAAGTTTCAGAGTCTCCTCTGACATCTATTTTGGTCTTTTTTTTTTTCTTTACTGTCTTTTTAATGACCTTTTGCTTTCTTCATGTTTGATGTCATCCCACAACTCACCTGGTCTTTGATCATTAGTGTTCAGTGAGTCAAATCTATTCTTGAGACGGTCTCTAAATTCAGGTGGGATATACTCAAGGTCGTACTTTGGCTCTTGTGGACTTGTTTTAATTTTCTTCAGATTCAACCTGAACTTGCATATGAGAACTTGATGATCTGTTTCATAGTCGGCCCCTGGCCTTGTTCTGAGCTTCTCCATCGTCTCTTTCCACAGATGTAGTCGATTTGATTCTTGTACGCTTCATCTGGTGAGGTCTACGTGTATAGTCACTGTTTATGCTGCTGAAAAAAGGTATTTGCATTGAATAAGTCGTTAGTCTTGCAAAATTCTAGCATGCGATCTCCGGCGTCATTTCCATCACCAAGGCCATGTTTTCCAACTACTTCTGCTTCTTTTTTGTGAACAACTGTATTTTGCATTCCAATCACCAGTAATTATCAATGTATCTTGATTGCATGTTTGACCAATTTCAGACTGCAGAAGTTGGTAAAAATCTTCAATTT
>NW_004444074.1:2161802-2170374 GCF_000243295.1 Trichechus manatus latirostris
AAAGTGAAAAGAAAAGCTACCTACTGGGAGAATATCTTTGGAAACCATCTATCTGGCAAGAATCTAATAACCAAAATATACATAAAACTTTGACAACTTAACAACAAAAAGATGAATAACCCAATCATAAAATGGGCAAAGCACTTGAATAGACATTTCACTGAAGAGGACATTCAAATGGCACTAAACACATGAAAAGATTCTCAGCATCATTAGCCATCAAAACCCAAAAAACCAACCCCCCTGCCATGGAGTCGATTCCGACTCACAGAGATGCACATCGGAGATAGCATTTCACTCCCACTAGGATGGCTAAGATAAAAAAATGAACAAACAGAAAATAAAAAATGTTGATGAGGATGTGGGGAAATTAGAACCCTTATCCATTGCTGGTGGAAATGCAAAATGGTACAGCTGTTATGGAAAACAACGTGGTAGTTTCTCAAAAAACTAAAAATAGAACTACCATACGACCCAGCAATTCCACTTCTAGGTATATATCCAAAAAACTTGAAAGCAGAGACTCAAAAAGAGACTTGTACACCAATGTTCATTGCAGCACTATTCACAATAGCCAAAAGGTGGAAACAACCTAAATGCCTATAAGCAGACGAGTGGATAAACAAAATGTGGTACATACACACGATGGAATACTACTTAGCCAGTATAAGAAACGAAGTCGTGATACATGCTACAGTATGAATGGAGCTTGAAGGCATTATGCTGAGTGAAATAAGCCAATCACAAAAGGACAAATGTTGTAAGACCTCACTTATATAAAAAGACAAGAAAAGGCAAATGTATAGAGACCAAAGTTTATTAGTGGTCACCAAGGGTGGGAGGGAAGGGGAAGTGGGAGGTTAACTGTGATGGCAAAATTGCATTGATTAAGGGTAGGGTTTCATAGCCAATTGTTGCGCAGTAATTGCTGTAAATAAATTGTACCCCAATAAATTGTAACAAGTTGAATCGGCAGAAGTTATGTGATAGATATATTTACAACAACGACAAAAAAAAGAGTAGCTGTTGAGGCTGCTTTTGTACTACCAAACACACCGCATGGGATTTGGTTCCTTGGTTTGGAGGCTCAGTGTCATGGTTTCATGGGACATCCCAGTTAATTGACCGAATAACGTGTTTAGTGCTTCTGTTCTCCTAGTTCATTGCGTAGTGCCTGGGGTCTTAAAAAACTTGCAAGCAGCCATACAAGGCACAACAATTGGTCTCTATTCACCCAGAGCAACAAAGGAAGGAGAGTCAGGAATAAGAGAAGGATATGGAACGTGTGGCTAATTGCCTCCATGAACAACTGTCTCCTTTGCCATGAGACCAGAAGAACTCTGTGATGCCCAGCTACCATTACTGAACATTTTGATCAAAGATTCCATAGAAGAATCCTGATCAAAATGGAGAGAATGCAGAACAGAATTTCAAATTCTCATGGACTCTAGACTTTCTGGAGCCATCAAGGGTGAATGAACCTCTGAAAGTATTGCCTTGAGGTAATCTTTAAACCTTAAACCAAAAATATCCCTTGAAATCATCTTAAAACCAAACAAACAATAGTTTAGTTTAACTATTAAAAAAGGTCGCCTTGAGCATTATGCTCTTTTAAGAACTATCTATATGGAATCAAACTGTCAAGAGCAACTCTGGAAAGATTAGATAGGAACCTTAGGGGGCAGTGAGTTCATGTCAATAGGGGACGTACAACTCAGAAAAGGAGGTGAGAATGGTTGTGCAACTCAAAGAATATAATCAGTGTCACTAAATTGTACATATAGAAATTGTTGAATTGGTATATGTTTTACTGTGTATATTCTCAACAACAACAACAAAATAAATAAAATTTAGAGACAAAAGGAAAAGTGCATCTTCTTTGTCTTTGCAATAGTAGAAATTTGCAGATGTTAAATAGGATATTAAGGAGCCCTGGTGGCAAAGTGGTTAAAGTACTCAGCTGCTAACCAAAAGGTCAGCAGTTCAAACCCACCAGCTGCCTTACAGGAGAAAGATGTGGCAGTCCGCTTCTGTAAAGAATACAGCCTTGGAAACCCTATGGGGCAATTTATTCTGCCCTGTAGGGTCACTATGCGTTGGAATCGACAATGGGTTTGGTTTTTTTGGGGGGAGGGGTTTAAATAGGATATTGAAATGCAGTATTTAAGAGAAAAAGGTGCATATTCTTAAAAGCAAAGTGTTTATTGCTGACTTAAAATGTGAGTATTAACCGTAAGGTTGATAGTTCAAACCCACCCAGTGGCACCATGGAAGAAAGGCCTGGTGATCTGCTTCCATAAAGATTACAGCCAAAAAAACCCTATGGAGCTCAGTTCTACTCTATAATACATGGGGTTGCCATGAGTTGGAATCAACTCATCAGCAACGAGTTTGGTTTTTGGTTCTGATTATATTTAAATTGCCCTGATAGCAAGAGAAGAAGCCCTGGTCTCATATCTTGACCTTACCACTCGCTAGTTGTGTGAACTTAGGCAAGACACTGTACTTACGTGAGCCTCGTTTTCCTCGTCTGTAAAATGGGATGGAAGGGAGGAGGTGAAACTTTCTCCTTTGGGTTGTTATAGAAACTATCACATTACAGCACAGACTGAGATCTCCGGGTTGAGAGCCCCATCCTCTTCATGTTCTCATTCTTTGCTCAGTGCTCCTCTCTTTTGTTCATCCCCTGCGTCACCCCTTTCACTTGGTCCATGCCTTAGGCCTGCAGAGGCCCACTTTAGAGATAGAGTTTGACCCTGGCTCAGAGAGGACTTCAGGGCACAGCCCACAGCTGCTCTCCCTCATGAGAACCTGGCGCCTGTCTCCCCACTGGGAGAAAGAGGGAACTCCTTCTGGCGGCTAGCTGTTGGTCTCTCTTTCATCCTCCTTATCAAGCCAGGGTGATGAAATCCAGTGGCCCAAGACACATACCTCTGTTGTCAACTGCCCTTTCCAATGGAATGTAATCAGAACTCACAGACCAGCTCCTCAGGGTGTTCAACTGGGGAGCTCAAGACATCCTGGCCTTACCTGCTTTGTGCTGCTTATCCTGACATTGCAAATCCTTTCTTTTGCTTGCTTACTTCTATGCAGGAAAGTGCTGAATATCGCTCTTTATTAAGATTTCTTTGTGGAGACGCGATTGCATCTCTGGAGGCCAGTACCACTTTAGAGACCAACAACGCAGCTTTTCAGCAAGAAGCCTAATTAAACAAGTTAACTGATATGTCTTTATGGGGCCTGAAGACAAGCTTGGTTTCACAGCAAAAGAGGTAGGCCTTTTACTGGCAACAATGCCAATGGAATAAAATGAATATTTTTATCCAGGCCTCCTTCCAAAGACCCCCAAGGGCTGTTATGTTCATGGATTCCCCTAGGGGCTGTTCCAGGATTCAGAGTGGGACAGGGGCCAAGACTTCCGAATCTTTTCCTGTAAATAGCTGAGAGCAGTCCTTGGCTTGGAAAGTTGTTGAGTACATTAATTTTCGAATTCATTAGCTTATTTAATTAATGCATACTTATCGTATACATTTGTTTAGTTAAGGGCAGGTAAGACATTTGCATGGTTCAAAAGTCATAATGTACACAGTAAAAAGTCTTCCTCCAACCCAGTCCCCAGCCTCTTGGCTTCCCTCCCCAGAGGCAAGCGACATTACCCATTTCTTATGTCTCCTCCAATATATTTTTATACGTGTATTTTTCCTGTGCATTTTTTTTAAACCATACAAACTGGTAGTCTAATTACAAATTCTCTTCTGCTTCCTGATTTTTAAACTTAGTAATATTCTTAGAATTCTTTTCATAACAATGCAGAAAAAGCTTCCTTATTTATTTATTTTTTATGGTCGCATTATTAGTCAACTGCATGGAAGTATCACAACTCTTCAACAGATCTGCTATCAAAGGACACCTGATTCGTTTTCATTCTTCTGTTATTATAAATGCCCTGCAGTAAATAACCTTGGACAAATGTCATTTCACACATGGGCAAATACATCTGTAGGATAGTTCTTAGAAGGGGAAAATGTACATACATTTGTAATTTTGAAAGATATGGCCAAATCGCCCTACATAGAAGTTGAGCCAGTTTACACCCACACCAACAATGTATATGAGTGTTTTCAACAGGCAAGGGTGTTTTATTGACTGTTTATTGTGCTCCACGCACACTGGGTGGTTACAAAGATGGAATGACCTTCAGTGGCTTCCCTATGCTTTTAGGGCAAAGAGTACATGGTCTACCCCACCTCGTGTGGCTCAGTTCATGAGCTCCCTGCAAGTTCCGGAGCCTCTTCATATACCTTCCTCTTGCCTGACTCACTACTTCCCAGCCACATCTGCCTTTTTTAAGCCCCTCAAACATGCCAACCCTCTTCCCACAGCCAGGACTTTGAACATGAAGTGCCAGATGCCTAGGAGGCCCTTTCCCCCCACCCCCACCTAATTACCAAAACCAGGCCTATTGCCATTGAGTCAATTCTGACTCATAGTGACCATATAGGACAGAGTAGAGTTGCCCCATAGGGTTTCCAAGGCTATAAATCTTTACGGAATCACACTGGCACATCTTTCTCCATGGAGCGGCTGGTGAGTTTGAACTGATGACCTTTCAGTTAGCGGCTGAGCACTTAACTACTGTACCACCAGGGCTCCTTCCTCACCTAATTAACCACTCTCAATCCTTCAGCTCTCAACAGTCACAGGTTCCTCTGGGAAACTTCTCCCACCTCCAAGACTAGATCCTACCCGCTGTTATAAGCTCCCCAGTACCAGGTACTTCTTCTTTGAGGCCCAGTTGCTACCATGCATTTGATTTCTGTGATTACTCAGTTAATGCCAGTCTTGGCTGCTGGTCTGTAAGCCCCGTGAAGACAAGCAGCGTGTTTGTTTTTTCTCTCCATTGTATCCACAGGGCCCAGCACTGTTCCTGTACCTCATAGGCACTCACTTGGTATTTGTGTGAATTTACTCAACAAAATCAGTGACTCTTTATTAAGTGTACACGATCCACAGGCAAGGCAGTGGTGGGTCAGTAGCAGAATTCGTGCCTTCCATGAAGGAGACCTGCGTTTGAGTCCTGACCAAGGCACCTCACGTGCAGTCACCATCTGTCAGTGGAGGCTTGCCTGTTGCTATGATGCTGAGCAGGTTGCAGTGGAACTTCTGGACTAAGACAGACTAGGAAGAAAGGGCTGGCAATCTACTTCCAAAAATCAGCCAATGAAAACTCTATGAATCACAACGGTCCATGGTCGATCATGGGGATGCCGCAGGACCAGGCAACATTTCATTCCGTTGCGCATGGAGTGTTCATGAGTCAGGGGCAGACTCCACAGCAGCTAACAGTAACATGTTCAGGCACTGTTCTAGGCACTGGAGGTGCAGCAGTGAACAACACAGGTAAAAATCCTGTTCTTATGGAGGATACTATTCTGACAGTGGTTGGGAGAAGGAATATACAGTCAATAAACAAAGAAACTAATAAATACATAATATGTCAGATTGTGGTAGGTGCTATGAGAAGAGCTAAAGCAGGGTAAAGCAGTAGAGAGAAGTGGAATTGGGGGAACCGTTTTAAATGCCTCAGGGAAGATCTCTTAAATGAGGTGACATTTGAACAGAGACCTGAATGAAATGAAGGCATGAGCCACGTGCTGTTTGGAAGAAGAGCATTCCAGACTGAGGGAATGGAGGCAAGAGGTACGTAATAGGCTTGTTAGAGGAACAGCAAGAAGACCAGAGTGGCTGGAACAAAGTGAGTAAGAGGGAATGAATGATGATAGATGGATGAACAAATGACCCATTACTAAGAAGTTAGCTGCAGTGAAAAATACAAGATGTTAATAATAAGAGAAACAGCGTGCAGGGGGTCGAGGAAGTCTATGGAAACTCTCCATACTTTCTGCACAATTTCTTTGTGAACCTAAAACTGCTCTAAAACATAAAGTCTATTAAAATAAAACAAGTTACCGATACACACGGCAACATGGATGAATCTCAAATGCCTCATAGTAAGTGAAGGAAAACCCACTGCCATTGCGTCGATTCCAACTCTTAGTGCTCCCATAGGGTTTCCAAGGCTGTAAATCTCTGAGGAAGCAGGCTGCCTCATCTTTCTCCCGTGGAGGGGCTGGTGGTTTTGAATCGCCAAACTATCAGTTAGCAGCTGATGGCTTTAACCACTGCGCCACCAGGGCTACATACTGTATGATTCCATTTATTTGACATTTGGCAAAACTATAGGGACAGAAAACAGATCAGTGGTTCCCAAACATATTTGAGATCAAAATCTGAGCCACGTGATTTCTCTGAGCTTCTGTTTCTTTCTTCATCTGTAAAATGGAGGTAATTATACCCACTTCCAAAAGGTATTGTGAGTGCTAGATGCCAAAATACGTAAAATACCTAGAAAACTGTAGCTGCTCAGGAAATGTTCGTTCTCTTCCCTTCCCCTTCTCTTTCTTAGGGCAGATCACTCTTACAGATGGCTAATCTCATCTATTAAGGAGCTCTCGTGGCACAATGGTTAAATGCTTGGCTGATAATTGAAAGGTGGGAGGTTTTGAACCCACCAGTGACTCTGAGGGAGAAAAGACCTGGCGATCTGCTCTCATAAAGATTACAGCATAGAAAACCCTAAGGGGCAGTTCCACTCTGTCGTATAGGGTCTCTATGAATCAGAACTGACTTGATGGCACACAACAACAATCTCATCTATTAATTGTCAGTTGGTACTAGTTTTCCTCTTAGAAGGTGCCCTGATCTTTAGATTCTGGAGGCACTTGCTTGCTCTCTATGTGATGGCTGCTGCCACTGCTCTACACTGACTGTGTGTTGGGTAATAATCTCAGCTGAAATCTAACCTGGGGCTCAGAAAAATATCTGAAAAACCAACGGCAAGGCTTGCCAGAACCCTATTTGCATGAAGGCTGGAACTTCTCCAAGATAACTTCTTCTAAGCAGAGGAGCCACGGTTGATGAACTTGAGTCATTAAGAATGACTGAGGCAGGGGAAGAGGGCAGACTCTGATTATCTCTCACCCAAATTTGTATCCCTGCCCAGCCCCTGTGGGCTGCTTAGGGACACTTTCCCCAGAAGAGGGTCATGCAAAGAGGGGCTCTCTTCCACTTTGCACCAGAAAACTTTAGTATCTCAAGGGCTCCAGGGCCTCTGTTATGACAGGAGATGACAATGTCTGGTGCCCATGAAAGCTCCTGGGAGAAGCCAGACCTCCTCAGGAGAAGACTCACTCATAGGTGAGACTCACTGGAAGTGAGACATCCCCAGAGGACTCCCAGAAGTACTTGAGCATATGGAACAAGGCTAAGGGAATTTTGAGTTATTACTGTTATTGGAGCACCCGCTCTGTACACTGGCTGGTAGGTTCTTCTCTCTACTTCTCCCCTACCTCTCCTGATGACTGTAATATAATGCCCATAGAAGGGTGTGATCTTTCTAGCATGGTGAGATATTTGAAGACAAGCCCAAAGGAGGTCTTCATTAATAAGATTTGGTCACCTATTCAGCATCTACTGAGCAGTCTACTGAGGTGGCACAAATGGTTAAGTGCTCAGCTACTAACTGAAAAGTTGGCAGTTTGAATCTACCCAGAGGCACCATGGGAGAAAGACCTGGTGATCTGCTTCCAAACAATTACAGCCACTGAAAACCCTATAGAGCAAGTTCTGCTCCGACACACATGGGGTTACCGTGAGTAAGAATTGATTTGACGGCAACTGGTTTGAACCATACACCGTAGACAGATTCCTAATATGTTCTAACAGAAGGCTCCAGCCCTGTCCATGGGGAGTTCCTCTTATTGGGGAGATCACACACACAACTCAGCCTTAGAGTAATTATGTTATTGGAACGTATTTGCTCTCATACAGGATACTACAGTAACAGATGCCAGGTTTGGGAGCTGCTCTTCCCTTGTTAGCCCATATTACCAACAATGATTTTTTTTAATCCCAGGATACACATTAGAATCACCTGGAGGAAGGGCTTAAAAAACATGATGCCTGGATCTTAATTAAGACCAACTAAATCAGAATATGTATATAGAGTCTGAGTATTGATATTTTTTTAAAGCTCCCGGGTGATTTTTTTCCTTTTCTCATATTTTTATTAGTACTTTCCATATTAAGATAATAGATGCATAGATACTAAAGAGGACACAAACAGAGGCAATTAAAGAACACTCAGCATTTTTAAACAGCTTTGTAATTTTTCACTGCGAAGAATGGGAATTCTAGAACACTTAATTGTGCTCATGTGGAACCTGTACATAGACCAAGAGGCAGTCGTTCGGACAGAACAAGGGGATACTGAGTGGTTTAAAATCAGAAAAGGTGTGCATCAGAACTGTATCCTTTCACCATACTTATTCAATCTGTATGCTGAGCAAATAATCTGAGAAGCTGGACTATATGATGAAGAACTTGGCATCAGGATTGGAGGGAGACTCATTAAGAATCTGTGATATGCAGACGACACAACCTTGCTTGCTGAAAGCAAAGAGGACTTGAAGCACTTACTGATGAAGATCAAAGACTACAGCCTTCAGTATGG
>NW_004444074.1:2174722-2176011 GCF_000243295.1 Trichechus manatus latirostris
TACAACCAAATACCTCATGGGATTTGGTCTCTTGGTTTGAAGTTTTAGGGTCATGGTTTCATGGGACATCCCAGTTAATTGGCCTAATATCATTTCTAGTGCTTCTGTTCTACTTCCTAGTTCATCGTGTAGTGCCTGGGGTCTGAAAAGCTTGCAAGCTGCTACCCAAGTTACAGCAACTGGTCTTTATTCACCTGGAGCAATAGAGGAAGAAGGAGAATCAGGAATAGGAGGAGGAAATGGATTGTGTGGCTAATTGCCTCCATGAACAACTGCTTCCCTTGACATGAGACCAGAAGAACTGAATGGTGCCTGGCTTCCATTACTGATCATTTTTGATGAAAGATTCTATAGAAGAGTCCTGATCAAAAGGGGGAAAATGTGGAACAGAATTAAAAAATCTCATGGAATCCAGATTTGCTTGAGCCGTTGAGGCTGGATGAATCCCTGAAAATATTGCCCAGAGATAATCTTTAAATCTTAAACCAAAAATATCCCCTGAAAGAGGCAGGGCAACCTGGTGCTATAGACAGAAGCACCATGCCATCCCTCTGCAGCAAAGACCCTTAAAACAAAGTAAAACAGATACAAACGTCAATCCTGGAACCCTAAGCATCAAATGAAGGGATAAAGAACTAGATCAAGCATCAAATGGAAGAAGAAACTGACAGAGAACAGAGAACGAGGAGAGCTACGAAGTGGAGATCCTCTACCAGCTAACATGGCACAGATTCACCACCTTGGAATGCAGCCACCAATGACCCTGGACGGGGAGTACAGGAAGGCAACTTTATGGAGCTCCCAACAGGAGACAGAGCACCCCGTATCCAGAGATACATGCTTTCCCACCCCTCACCCTTCTGAAGGCATTGGCGAAAAACCAAGTCTCCAAGAATTGACAGAGTACAAATTGAGATGTTTCAACAAAAGGATGCAGCACTGGAAGTGCTCACTTGTCTATGCCAAGAAATTTGGAAGGCAGCTACCTGGTCAATCGACTGGAAGAGATTCATTTTTTTGCCTATTCCAAAGAAAGGTGATCCAACTGAATGTGGAAATTATCAAACAATATCATTAATATCACACACAAGTAAAATTTTTCTGAAGATCATTCAAAAGCAGCTGCAGCAGTACATCAACAGGGATTGCCAGAAATTCAAGCTGGATTCAGAAAGAACATGGAACCAGAGATATCATGGCTGATGTCAGATGGATCCTGGCTGAAAGCAGAGAATACCAGAAAGATGTTTACCTGTGTTTTATTGACTATGCAAAGGCATTCGACTGTG
>NW_004444074.1:2177197-2187811 GCF_000243295.1 Trichechus manatus latirostris
TATTTTTTTGTTTCTTCTTTCTCTTTCCCTTACTTCCTTTCCTTTCTCCTGCCCACCTAGCCCTGTAAGCCACCCCTGCCCCTTCTCAATGGGCTGTGCCACACCCTCAGCTAGAGAGCCACCAGCACAGGTGACTGCTGTGCTGGGTCTGCACCACCCCCTCTGGCCAGCTGCATGAGCACTGTAATTTTAATTTTTCTTTATCTTTCCTTTTCTCCCTTTTCCTTCTCCTTCCCACCTAGGTCCTGCACTGCCTCTGTCTCTTCCTGATGGGCCATGCTGCACCACCAGGTGAGAGAGACATCAGGTCACCACCACCCTGGTTCTTCCCTGCCCCCAACGGCTTGTGCCCTCAGTACCATATTTTTTTTTGTTTCTTCTATTGCTTTCCCTTCCTTTCTTTCTTTTCTCCTGACAGCCTAGCCCCATGCACTGCCCTTGCCCCTTCTTGACGGGTTTTACTGCACCACTAGGCTAGATAGCCAGCAACACACAACCTTCCTGGGTCTGCCTGTCCCACTTGCCCACTCCCTTTGTGCCATATTTTTTCTTTTTCTTTCTCTTTCCCTTTCTCCCTTTTCCTTCTCCCTTCCACCTAGTTCCTGCACTGCCTCTGCCCCTTTCTGAGGGGTTGGGCCACGCCCTTCAGCAAGAGTGACACCAGCTTGCTGTCACCTCAGTTACGCCCCACCCCTAATGGCCGGTTCCCTCGGTGCCATATTTTTTTGTTGTTATTGTTGTTTGGTTTTTGTTTTTGTTGTTTCTTCTCTCTCTTTCCCTTCTTTCCTTTCCTTTCTCCTGACAACCTAGCCCCACATGCCATCCTCACCCCTTCCTGATGGGCTATGCCACACTGCTAGCCTAGAGAGCCACCAGCACCTGGCCTCCTCGGTCTGCCTTGCCCCCATCTGCTGACTCCCAGCACACCACCATTGTACTTACCTTTTCTTCTCTTCTTCTTCATTTTTTTGCTTCTGTTTCTCTCTCTTCTTTCTCTCTCCTACTTAGTTCTGCACATCGCATCTACTCCCTTCCCTCCTGCTGCTCTGCACCATGTACTGAGCGCCATGCCCCCTGGCGGCACCACTGAAGACCCCCAGACCCCACCCAATCAAGTGCCCCACACCACCAAGGTACACTGGCATGGACCCCAGAGCCCTGGACCCTGCCCCATGCTGCTTCCTAGCCCCACCCTGCCAGCCCCAGTTCATGACACAAATGACCCATCCCTGCCCCTCCTCCCCCACTGGACCTTCCCTGCTGCACTATAGCTGCACGACCAGCCCTGCCCACCTGGACAAAGTGGTGAAAACTATTGTGGCACAGATGAGCAAGCAACAAAACACGCACAGCCTGCCTGCCCAGACATAACAAAATAAAACAAAAAAGTAGGATGAAGCAAACAAACTTACAATCAATAAATGAAGAAAATAATTCCTGAATGTCTCACAGACAGCAGCCAATGTCAAAACATATTTAAAAGACAGGACAGGAACGCTCCAGTAAGCGACCAAAATAAAACATCAGATGACCTTCCAGTAGAAGAAAAGGCACTATAACTACCTGACAGGGAACTCAGAAGTCCAATATTTGGGGCTTTCTAACAGATTAAGAAAGGGGTGAAGGAAAACAGATAAAACTAAGGAAAAAATAGGCAAAATCATGGAAAATACAGACAAAATCAGGGAAAACACAGACAAAGCAATGGAAAAATTCAAGAAAATAATGCAACAGCAAAATGTCAAAATAAATAAACAATTAGAAATCAAACAAAAACAGCAATTAGAAATCCAAAAGATAAACAACAAGATTTCAGAAATGGAACAATGCAATAGATGGTTTTAGGAGAAAATCTGAAACAAAGGAAGATAAGATCAGCAAAATTGAAGACAAATCCTTGGATATCACTTTATTCGAGGAAAAATCAGAGAAAAGAATGAAGGAAACCTAAAAACTATGTGGGATACAATCAAGAGCAAAATTTACATGTGATTGGAGTTCCAGAACAGGGGGAGAAAATGGAAAACACAGAAAAGATCATTGAAGATTTTCTGACAGAAAACTTCCCTAATATTATGAAAGATCAAAAGCTGACCATCCAAGATGCTCAACGAACCTCATATAAGACAGACCACCAAAAGAAAGTCACCAAGACATATGATAATCACAGTTGTCAAAACAAAGACAAAGAAAGAATCCTGAGAGCAGCTTGAGAAAAACGAAAAGTCACATACAAAGGGGAAACAATAAGACTAAGCTCTGATTACTCAGCAGAAACTATGCAGGCAAGAAGGAAATGGGATGACATATATAAAACCTTGAAAGAAGAAAACTGACAACCAAGAATAATATATCCTGCAAAACTCTTCTCAAATATGATGATGAAATTAGATATTTCCAGATAATCACAAATGAAGGGTATATGTAAAAACCAAACTAAACTTACAAGAATTATTAAAGGGAGTCCTTCAGTTAGAGAACCAACAATATCAGACAACAACTTGAATCTAGGACACAGGAAAGCATCAGCCAGATACCAATCTAGGTAATGAACTCTCAAGGATAAAGCAAAACTAAAAGATTTACAACAGGGAACCAGAGAGGTCAGTCTGTAAATGACAACAACGTCAGAACAATAAAAGAAGGAATAAATGGTGTAAGTATAGAATATTCAAATGTAGAGGAAGTCAAAGTGATGTCAAGTAATAAAAGACTGCTTTAAACTTAGGAAGATAGGGGTAAATGTCAAGGTAAGGAAAGTTAACAAATCTACTCATCAAAATAAAGAAGAAAAACATAAAGTCTCAGTAAACACAATATCTACAAAAATGAAATTAAAAAACACAAACAAAAGGAATTCAGCACATGAAAGTAAGAGAAACAAAGAAAACATCAGCTTCATAAAAAAAGCACTAAAAATGACAGCAATAAGCCCACACCTATCAATAATCACACTGAACGTAAATGGCTTAACTGTACCCATAAAGAGACAGAGAGTGACAGAATGGATAAAAAAACAGGACCCATCAATATGCTGTCTACAACAGACACACCTTAGAAACAAAGATATAACTGTACTAAAAATCAATGGCTGGAAAAAATACATCAAACAAACAGCAACCAAAAAAGAGCAGGAGTGGCAATAGTAATCTCAGATAAAATAGACTTCAAGACAAAATCACCATAAAAGACAAGGAAGGACATTGTATAATGATTAAAGGAACAATTAATTCACCATGATGACATAAGCATAATAAATATGTGTGCACCCAACAACAAGGCTCCAAAATACGTAAAGCAAATTTTAATAGCACTTAAAAGAGAAACTGACAGTTCCCCAATAATAATAGGAGACTTCAACACACCACTGTTGGTAAAGGACAGAACATCTAGAAAGAAACTCAACAAAGATACAGAAGACACATAGACATGTAGAACACTCAACCCAACAGCAACAAAGTATACATTCTTTTCCAATGCATATGGAATGTTCTCCAGAATAGACCACATCTAAGTCACAAAGCAACTCTCAACAAAATCCAAACAACTGAGATAGTAGAAAGCATCTTCTCTGATCAAAACACTATAAAAGCAGAAATTAATAACAGGGAAGGCAAGGAAAAAAATCAAATACATTGAAACTGAATAACACCTTACTTAAAAACCACTGGGTAATAGCATAAATCGAAGATGGAATCAAAACTTTCATAGAATCAAATGAGAATGAAAACACAGTAACGAAACCTTTGGAACACAGCAAAGGCAGTGCTCAGAAGTCAATTTATAGTAATAGATGCACACATCAAAAAAAGAAGAAAGGGACAAAATCAAAATGTTAGCCATACAACTAGAACAAATAGAAAAAGAACAGCCAAAGAAGCCTACAGCCACGAGAAGAAAGGAAATAATAAAGATCAGAGCAGAAACAAATGAAATGGAGAATAGAAAAACAATAGAAAGAATCAACAAAACCAAAAGTTGGTTCTTTGAAAGATCAACAAAACTGAAAAACCACTGGTGAAATTGACAAAAGAAAAACAGGAGAGGATGCAAATAACCAAAATAAGGAACAAAATGGGGGACATTACAACAGACCCAAATGAAATAAAAAGGATCATAAGAGAGCTCTATGAAAAACTGTACTCCATCAAATTTGAAAGCCTAGAGGAAATGGACAAATTTCTAGATATACACTACCTACCTAAACTAACGCAAACTGAGGTAGAAAATCTGAATAGACCCATAACAAGAGAAGAAATTGAAAAGGTAATTTAAAAAAAAAACTCCCAACAAAACAAAGTCCTGCCTCAAATGGCTTCACTGGAGAATTCTACCAAACATTCAGAGAAGCGCTCAAACCAGTGCTACTCAAACTATTTCAGAACATAGAAAAGGGATACTTGCAAATTCATTCTGTGAAGCCAGCATAACCCTGATACCAAAACCAGGCAAAGACACCACAAAAAAAGAGAATTACAGACCAACCTCTCTCATGAATAGAGATGCAAAAATTCTCAACAAAATTCTAGCCAATAGAATTCAGCATAAAAAAATAATACACTACAACCAAGTGGAATTCATACCAGCTATGCAAGGATGGCTCAACATTAGAAAATCAATCAATGTAAGCCACCAGATAAAACAAAAGAATCACATGATCATCTCAATCGATGCAGAAAAGACATTTGATAAAGTTCAACACTCATTCCTGATAAAACTTTCAATAAAATAGAAATAGAAGGAAAATTCCTCAAAATAATAAAGGGCGCCTATACAAAACCAACAGCAAACATCATTCTCAACAGAGAGAAGCTGAAAACATTCCCCCTGAGAACAGGAACAAGACAAGGATGCCCTTTATCATCACTCCTATTTAACATTGTGCTGGAAGTCCTGGCTAGAGCAATAAGGCAAGAAAAGAAATAAAGGGCATCCAAATTGGTAAGGAAGAAGTAAAACTATGCCTCTTTGCAGATGATATGATACTATACGTAGGAACCCAAAGACTTCACAAAAAACCTTTCAGAACTAATAGAAAGATTCAGCAGAGTAGTAAGATACAAGATAAACATACAAATATCAGTTGGATTCCTATACACCAATAAAGAGAACTACAAAAAAGAAATCAGGAAAGCAATAACATTTATAGTAGTGCTGAAAAAATAAAATACTTAGGAATAAATCTAACCAAGGGTGTAAAACACCTATACAAAGAAAACTACCAAACACTATTGCAAGAAACCAAAAAAGACCAACAGACATGGAGAGACATAACATGCTTATAGATAGGTAGACTTAATATTGTGAAAATGTCAATTCTACCCAAAGCAATCTACAAATACAATGCAATCCCAATCCAAATATCAATAGCATACTTTAACAAGATGGAAAAACTAATCATTAACTTTATATGGAAAAGAGCCTCCAAATAAATAAAGCATTATTGAAGAAGAACAAAGTGGGAAGCCTTGCACTACTTGACTTCTGAACCTACTATACAGCTACAGTATCAAAACAGCCGGGTACTTGTACAATGACAGACACTTTGACCAATGGAACAGAATTGAGAACTCAGATGCAAATCCAGCCACCTAAGAACTTAGCTGTTAACCAAAAGTTTTGAGGTTCAAATCTACCAGCCGCTTCTTGTAAACCATATGGGGCAGTTCTACCCTGTCCTATAGGGTTGCTATGAGTCAGAATTGACTCAACGGCAATGAGTTTGGTTTTGGTTTATGGTCACCTGATCTTCGACAAAGACCCAAAGTCAATTAAGTGGGGAAAAGACAGTCTTTTTATCGAACCGTGCTGGCAAAACTGGATGTCCATCCATGGAAGTGATCACATTACATCAGATCTCATCATGGAAGTGATCACATCATCATAGGACTGCCAAACTACATCGTAACTGCCAAACCACTGAGAATCATGGCCCAGCCTAGTTGACATACAACCTTAACCATCACACCACTATTATAAAAACTTATGAAAAGGTTTGCACACAGAAAGAAACAATCTTTGATGGTTAAGAGGGAGAGGAGGGGTGGGGAGGGAAAAACACTAACTAGACAATAGTTAAGTTGTAACTTTGGTGAAGGGTAAGACAGTACACAATATTGGGGAAGCCAGCACAACTTGACCAAGGCAAAGTCATAGAAAATTCATAGACATATCCAAACTTCCTGAGGGACCAAGTTACTGGGCTGAGGGCTGGGGACCACGTTCTCACGGAACATCTAGCTCAACTGGAATATTTTGTAAAGAAAATGTTCTCCATCCTACTTTGGTGAGGAGTGTCTGGAATCTTAAAAGCTTGTGATCGGCCATCTAAAATACTCCACTGGTCCCACCCCATCTGGAGCAAGGGAGAATGAAGAAAACCAAATGCCAAAGGACTAATGGGCCACAACTACCACAGCCTCCACGAGACTGAGTCCAGCACAATTAGATGGTGCCAGCTACCACCACTGACTGCTCTGACAGGGATCACAATATCAGGTCCCTGACAGAGTTGGAGAATAATGTAGAACAAAATTCTAACCCACAAAAAAGACCAGACTTACTGGTCTGAGAGAGACTGGAGAAACCCCAGGAGTATGGCTCCTGGACACCCTTTTAGCTCAGTAATTAAATCACTCCCGAGGTTCACCCTTCAGCCAAAGATTGGATAACCCCATAAAACAAAACGAGACTAAATGGGCACACTAGCCCAGGGGCAAGGACGAGAAGGTATGAGGGGACAGGAAAACTGGACAAATGGAAATGGAGAACCAAGGTCGAGAAGGGGGGAGTGTTGACACCTCAAGGGGTCGGCAACAGATGTCACAAAACAGTATGTGTATTCATTGTTTAATGAGAAACTAATTTGCTTTGTAAACGTTCACCTAAAGCACACACACACAAAAATCCCCTGAAGTCTTCTTTAAAGCACTGTTTAGCTTAATTAGTAAAGAATGTCTGCCTTGAGTATTGTGCTCTTTTAAAGAACTATATCTATATGGAATCAAACTGACAACAGCAATTCAAAAGGTTAGATAGGAAGATTAGGGGATAGTGAGCTTCTGTTAACGGGGGAGGAACAATTTGGAAAAGGAGGTTGAGAATGGTTGTACAACTTGAAGAATGTAATCATGTCACTGAATTGTACATGTAGAAATTGTTGAATTGGTGTATGTTTTGCTGTGTATATTTTCGACAACAATTTTTTAAAAATGGCCCACAAGCCCTACATGATGTGGCCCCTTTGCCTCCGTGACATTTCTCATCAACCAACTAACCAAACGGTTACCATCGAGTTGATTACAACTATGGAAACCCCATATGTGTCACAGTAAAACTGTACTCCATAGGGTTTTCATGGCTGTGATCTTATGAAAGTAGATCACCAGGCCTTTCTTCCAAGGTGCCTCTGGGTTGATTTGAACTGCCAACTTTTCAATTAGCGGCCGAGTGCACCACCCAGGCACTCCTTACTTCTACACCATCTCTTATTGCTCTCCCCTTCACTCCCTCTGATTCAACCACACTGGCTTCCTTGTTCTTTCCTGAACCTGTCACGTATGTCCTTAGGAAGGGCCATTGCACCTTCTCCCTCCTGCCCCACCCCTAGGTAGCTGCTTGATTTGCTCCCTCACCTCCTTCGACTTCTTGGTCACCTCCCACCTTCTCAGTAAAACCTTCCCTGACCATCCTCTTTACAATTCCAGCCCTCGATGCGCCCTACCCCCTTCCTCACTCTGCGTTTCTCCACAGACTTAGTGCCTTCTAGTAGACTATGTGACTCCTTCTTGGCTTCATTTTTACCTGACTCCTTTACTCAAAGATAAGTTCTAGGAAGGCAGGGATTTTTGTCTGTTTTGGCCATGGCTCTATGCCAAGCACCTAGTACAGTTCCTTCACACACAGTGAACATTCAACAAATATTTGTCAAAGGAAAGACTACCTAACATTTAACAAGTTCTTACTATGTGTCAGGTACTGAGCTAGACGCCTTCATGGCTTCCATAATTTCATCCTTTAGCCATACCATGAAGTAGGCACTAGTATTATTTTATAAATCAGGAAATTGAAACTTAGGCTAAGTAAATTGGCTGAGGTAACATAGCTGGAAAGTAGTAGAAGTGGTATTTGAACCTGCCTAGCCCATCTCCTGGGTGGTGCAAATGGTTAATGTGCTAACCTAAAGGTTGGAGGTTCAAATCCACCCAGAGGAACCTTGGAAGAAAGGTCTGGCAATCTACTTCCCAAAAATCAGCCATTAAAAACTCGATGGAACACAATTATACTCTGACACACGCAAGGTCATGAGTCAGAGTTGACTCCAGGGCAACTGGAAAAAAAAAAAAAAAGCCTGTCTCCAGATCCTGAATGCTTAACTGCTTTGCTGCTGTGCATCGGAAGCCTCACTTAAGTGTCTTTAAGGAGCCCTGGTGGTGCAGTGGTTAAGAGCTTAGCTGCTAACCAAAAGGTCTGCAGTTCTAATCCACCAGCCGTTCCTTGGAAATCCTGTGGGGCAATTCTACTCTGTACTATATGGCGCTATGAGTCAGAATCCACTCGACGGCAATGAGTATGGTGGCTCAGTGGTAAAAGCAATCAGCTGCTAACCAAAAGTTCGGCAGTTCGAACTCAACAGCCTCTCCATGGGGAGAAAGATGTGGCAGTCTGCTTCCGTAAAGATTACAGCCTTAGAAACCCCATGGGGCAGTTCTACTCTGTCCTATAGGGTCGCTATGAGTTAAATCAACTCGATGGCAGAGGGTTTGGAACCTTGGTGGTGCGGTGGTTAAACACTCGGCTGCTAACTGAAAGGTCAGCAGTTTGAATCTACCAGCCGTTCTGTGGGAGAAAGATGTGGCAGTCTGCTTCCGAAAAGATTTAAAGCCTTGGAAACCCTGTCCTACAGGGTCGCTATGAGTCGGAATCAACTTGATGGCAATGGGTTTGGTTTGGTTTTTGGATAAGTGTCTTTGCCTCTGGGAGACCTTCCCTGACCTCCAGCGCAGGCTGGGCCAGATGAACACCCCCACACAGCTCACACAACACCAGGCACAGGCTTAGTCATAGCACTTCCCTGCTATTGTACGAATTGGTTTGTGTGTCTGTCTCTCCCTTTAGGCTGTGAATTCTGCTACAACTGTGCTTCCGTGCCAGCCTGGCACATAGTAGATGCCCAGTGAATATTGGTGTGGGAGGTTGGAGCTGCTTATTTTTCCAGGCCTCATGGATTGATAGTGGCTGCTGGAGCGTTGTGCTAGAGCCCAATGCCCAGTGAGCCACAACTGTCTTGCACAGGGGTAAGGAAGGGGAGCACATGTGTATTTGTCCACTATCAGCCCACCACAGAGAAGAAGCTCAATACCTGTTGGTTGACTTCAATGACACGATGACTCCGGAAAGAATTGAACCCTTCAGGCCACACATGGAGGGATTTTCTCATTTCCAGGGAGGTGAGAGGCATTTGAAAGGAAAGCATTTTGCCCAGGTACTCATGGAAGATACTTCTATGATATATTGCTCTTTCTGGTTTGATTGAACATAAACCCATTGCATCTTGGTTGACACAATTTGCGTCCTTGTTAAAAATTATATGGAAACCATTCCCGAGGCCAACTCGTCAGACAAAAATTTGACTGGACTGTGGGACATAAAATGATACTCGTGAAGAGCGTGCCTCTTAGCTCAAGTAGATACTTGAGACTGAATGGGCAGCTCCTGTCCAGAGGCGAGATGAGAAGGCAGAGAGGGTCAGGAGCTGGTTGAATGGACACGGGAAGTCCAGGGTGGAAAGGAGGAGTGTGCTGTCACAGTATAGGGAGAGCAGCTAGGGTCACATAACAAAGTATGTATAAATTTTTGTATGAGAGACTGACTTGAATTGTAAACTTTTACTTAAAGCACAACAATAAAAAAATTATATTGAAAGAAGATGCATTTGCCAACATGGACTGAGGGTGCTACAGTGTCTACGGGTTATGATTCCATACCAGAAACCGACTCATAGCGACCCCATGTGTGTCGGAATACAACTGTGCTCCATAGGTTTTTTGGTGGCTGATTTTTTGGCAGTAGATTGCCAGGCCTTTCTTCTGAGGCAGTTCTGGATGGACTAGAACCTCGAACCTTTCATTTAGCAGCTGAGCAAGTTAACCTTTTGCACCACCCAGGGACTCCCTACAATTCCATACAGTGATGCTGATTGCATTATGGGTAAAAACAGCTATCAAGGAGCTTGGGCTAAATCAAGGGCATTCCCTGGATATTGGTTTTTGTTACCTCTCAGACATAAATGTAACTCCTTGCAATTTGGCTTTTTTCTTTTTCAATTTTATTGTGCTTTAGGGGAAAGTTTACAGCGCAAACTAGTTTTTCATTCAAAAATTTATACACAAATTGTTTTGTGACATTGGTTGCAAACCCTGCAATGTGCCAGCACTCTCCTGCTTTCCCTTTCCACCCCGGCTTCCCCATGTCCATTCATTCAGTTTTCCTGTCCCCTCCTGCCATCTCATTTTTGCTTTTGGGCAGGTGTTGCCTATTTGGTCTCGTATACTTGATTAAACTAAGAAGCACATCCCTCACGTGTATTATTGTTTGTTTTATAGGTCTGTCTAA
>NW_004444074.1:2189126-2191947 GCF_000243295.1 Trichechus manatus latirostris
TAAAAGCCCAAATTCATGGTGTCAGCTCCAGGGGAAGGCTTTCTCTCTCTGCCAGCTCTGGAGGAAGGTCCTTCTCGCCAATCTTCCCATGGACTAGCAGCTTCTCCATGTAGGAACCCCAGGTCCAAAGGATGCGCTCTGCTTTCGGCTCTGCTTTCTTGGTGGTATGAGGTCTGTCTCTCCGCTCACCTCTCTCTTTTATATCCCAAAAGAAACTGATTTAAGACACAGTCTCATCAGCACAACTGCCACCCATCTCCCCTCATTAACATCATAGAGGCAGGATTTACAACACATAGGAAAATCACGTCAGATGACAAACTGGTGGACTGTGACACAGTACCGGGAATAATGGCCCAGCCTAACTGATTCACACATTTTTGAGGGGACACAAATCAATCCATGACAAGGGTCGTCCTCTTTTTCGATGACCCTCTACCAAGCATGATCTCATTCTCCAGGGACTGGTCCCTCCTAATAACATGTCCAAAGTAAGTGAGAGGAAGTCTCACCGTCTTTGCTTCTAAGGAGCATTCTGGTGTACTTCTTCCAAGATGGATCTGTTCATTCTTCTGGTACTCCATATTCTTCTGGTAGTCAATATTCTTCACCAACACCATAATTCCAAGGCATCAATTCTTCTCTGGTCTTTCTTATTCATTGTTTAGCTTTTGCATGCATATGAGGAAATCCAAAATACCATGGCTTGGGTCAGGCGCACCTTAGTCCTGAAAGTGACATCTTTGTTTTTTTTTAACACGTTAAAGAGGTCTTTCGCAGCAGAGTTGCCCAATGCAATACGTCATTTGATTTCTTGACTGCTGCTTCCATGGGCGTTGATTGTGGATCCAAGTAAAATGAAATCCTTGACAACTTCAGTCTTTTCTCCATTTATCGTGATGTTGCTTATTGATACAGTTGTGAAAATTTTTGTTTTCTTTATGTTGAGGTGTAATCCACACTGAAGGCTGTAGTCTTTGATCTTCATCAGTAAGTGCTTCAAGTCCTCTTTGCTTTCAGCAAACAAGGTTGTATCATCTGCATATTGCAGGTTGTTAATAAGTCTCCCTCCAATCCTGATGCTGAGTTCTTCTTCATATAGTCTGGCTTCTCAGAGTATTTGCTCGATATACAGATTAAATAAGTATGGTGAAAGGATACAACCCTGACACACACCTATCCTGAGTTTAACCACACAGAATCCCCTTCTTCTGTTTAAACGACTGCCTCTTGGTTTATGTACAGGTTCCTCATGAGCACAATTAAGTGTTCTGGAATTCTCATTCTTCACAATGTTGTCCATAAGTTCTTATAAGCCACACAGTCAAATACCTTTTTACAGTCAATAAAACACAGGTAAATGTCTTTTTGGTATTCTCTGCTTTCAGCCAAGATTCATCTGATATCAGCAATGATATCCGTCATTCTACATCCTCTTTCATATCTAGCTTGGATTTCTGGCGGTTCCCTGTCAATGTACTGCTGCAACCATTTTTGAAATATCTTCAGCAAAATTTTACTTGTATGTGATATTAATGATATTGTTTGATAATTTCCACATTCTGTTGGATCACTTTTCTTTGGAATGGGCACAAATATGGATCTCTCACTTAGGGTTTTTGGCTGTAATCTTTATTGCAGGAACACTGGCGGCCCAATGATTAAGCACTCGTCAGCTGTTGGAACTCAACAGCTGCTCCGCAGGAGAAAAGATGTGGCGATCTGCTCCCATGAAGATTACAACCTATGAAACCCTATGGGGCAGTTCTACTCTGTTCCATAGGGTCACTATGAGTTGAAATCAACTCGATGGATGGCACACAACAACAATCTTTATGGAAGCAGATTGCTGGGTCTTTCTGCCACAGAACCTCTGGGTGGGTTTGAATCACCAATCTGTTGGTTACCAGCGAGTACTTAAACTTTTGCCACCAGGGCTCCTTTCAGTGAAAATGAAGAATTTGAAAAGAGACTCTGGAAGCTGGTTATGACAATGTATGGAATATTCTATCAGGAATGTGGGTAAAATAGTCTAAGCACTAAATTTGACTCTGAGCTTCCTAGCACCCAATGCAAAAATAGGAATAGTGGGTTTCATCATTTGATTTAAAAAAAGAAGAAACATTTGGTTTTGTTTGGGGAGGCAAACATTGGCCTGGCATTGGATTATTGGAAAATTTGATTTCGTAGACCCTTGGTAAGGAAGTTTTGGGAAACTGGCTCAGAGATGTCTTCAACTGAGGTTTTGCAGGAGCAGAAATGATCTAGGTCTTACCATGAAATCATGAATCAACAACAGTTCTTCTGAGGAGAGCAGTCAAGTAGTAACTAAACTCCCTCATCAATTCCTGATCTTGTTTCATATGTATTTTTAACTCAGGTTCAGGGACAAGGGGTGCTGAACTCATAAAGACTTCCAGAAAGATGGATTTTAGATCTACAGCAGATACAGGTAACATAAACAAGCCAGTTTGAGCAAACCACCAGAAAACCCCATGCCTTCCTTTCCTACTGATTGCTCAATACCCTATGTGAGAGTGTCAAGAGAGAAAACCAAATAAACAAGAGAGTCTTGGCACAAAGAATAGCACTGATTTCACAGACCGAGCAGGAGCTTCAGCTGCTGGAAATTCCAGTGTGCACAGTTTGGCTTTTCCACCTAGAGTGTAGACTTCCAGGATGGTGGAAAAAAGCCAGGCCTGGCAGCTGTGGTTAAGCGTGGCCCTGGCCAAAGGCTAATACTTTGGCCCTAATCTTACCCTCCTGAATCATCACACCAACTGGCCCACTTCCAATGTTTAACTTTGTGCAACTTTTTTTA
>NW_004444074.1:2192182-2207381 GCF_000243295.1 Trichechus manatus latirostris
ATAGGAGCTGCTCATTCAGTATCTACTTGAGCTAAGAAGCACACTCTTCAAGAGTATCATTTTATGTCCCATAGTCCAGTCTAATCTTTGTCTAAAGAGTTGGCCTCAGGAATGGTTTTAGTTTTGGGCTAATAGAGAGTCTGGGGCCATGTCTTCCATGGTCCCTCCAGTCTCAGTCAAACCATTAAGTCCGGTCTTTTTACTAGGGTTTGAGTTCTGCACCCCACTTTTCTCCTGTTCCATCAGGGACTCCCTGTTGTGTTCCCTGTCAAGGTAGTCACTGGTAGTATCCGGGCACCATCTAGTTCTTCTGGTCTCAGGCTGATGAAGTCTCTGGTTTCTGAGGCCCTTTCTGTCTCTTGGGCAAATACTTTCCTTGTGTTCTTCACTCTCCTTTACTCCAGGTGGGTTGGGACCAATTGATGCATCTTAGATGGCTGTTCACTAGTTTTTAAGACCCTAGACATCACTCATCAAAGTGGGATGCAGAACATTTTCTTAAAAATCTTTCTTATGCCAGTTGACCTAGATGTCCCCTGAAACCATGGTCCCCAGACCCTGCCCCTGCTACTGTGTCCCTCGAAGTGTCTGGTTGTATTTGGAAACTTCTTAGCTTTGGTTTAGTCCAGTTGTGCTGACTTTCCCTGTAGTGTGCAACTTTTCTGATGTGCAACTTTTCCGATACACATTTGCAGTTGATTCAGCTGGCTTGTTTTCCTGCCTTCTCTCATCTGGTTCTTTTGCAACCAGTTGCAAATATTGAAACTGCCTGGGAGTGTGGAAAATGTTTAGCACCACAGTGACCCCTATCAATCCTATGGGCCCCTTCTAGGGGAGCTTCCAGCTTCTCTATATTGATAATGGATGCATCTCACAGGGAGAGAGCACAGAAATAAAAACCAACATTCTACCACCTGCCTCCAGCTCTCTGAATCAGAAGGTTCCCATCTGGGCGAACAGCTCGGTGATGGATTCTTTGCAGCTGAGTAAACTTTGAAAGGCACAGGTTCCTTTCTAAAGGCCAAGCAAATGGCCAGGATGACGCAGAACAGACTCCTCTAGGACTATGTGCCATTTATGGGCAACGGAAGGGCAGGAGCTAGCATTGGGAAGCAGGGTGCTGGGGCTGTCCTCTTACTGGAGGGATGTTAAGTCAACGTTGAGTCAAAGAACAGGAAGTAAAGCTCCCCGATTTCCCCTGTTTATTAAACCAGTGCATTCTGAGGCACTCCGTGCAGTTCTGAGCATGACAGCCGTGGGGTTTTCCCTGCCTGGGTGAGACGAGTGAGTCAGCCCTTTGGCTAATTGTCTTTCTTGGCTCTTGGCTCTGAGACTTTGCTTTGCTCTAGACAAAACATTTCTCAGAAATGGTCACCACTCAGCTGAGCGATATCCCTGTAGAAATTCTCTGGGGTCTGTCAGAGGTCCAGGGAGTAGCACTAGTACACACATAAGTAACATATATTATGGAGCACTTCTTATGTACCAGCTGGAGTTCTTGGGTGGTACAAACAGTCAATGTACTTGGCTGCCAACTGAAAGGTGGGATGTTCAAATCCACCCAGAGGTGCCCAGGAAGAAAGGCCTGGCAATCTAATTCCCCCAAATCAGCCATTGAAAACCCTATGGAGCACAGTTCTTCTCTGACACACATGGGGGCGCCCTGAATCGGGGTTGTCATTAGTCACAGCTGGATAGATGGCAGATGGTTTGTAAGTATCAGCCACTATTTGAAGCACTTTACATATATTTACTTATTTAATGCGCATAAGAGCCCTGTGAGGTGGGTGGTGCTGTTATGCCCATTTACAGATGAGGAAATTTGGGAACAGAGAGGTTTAGTAACTTTCTCAAGGCCTCGCAGTAGTGGGGAAATGTCCGCTGAACACGGAAGCTAAGAAAGTATCTTCTGAAAGGGTAGTTGGAGGTAACTCTCTGGGTGGTTTGTAGCCAGCCTGGGGAGGCCCCAGGCCAGTGCTCTTGAGACTTCTTTGGGTTGAGGAGACCTTTGAAAATACGTTGAAAGCATACATGATTTCCCTAGAAAAAAATGTACATATGTACTGACAGGGGAAACTTTTGAAAGCTGCTTTACTTGACGAATTGCAACTTACTGTTTAACAAGGAGCGGTTTCATTTTCTGATATTTGCTGCCAGTGCTGCTCCATCAATGCCTTTAAGCAGGCTGCTGAGCTCTCTGAAGGACATCTTGGTCTGACCCCATAACACCTTAGTTCGTTCTATTTATGAAAACAATCTCTTTTAAGTGAAATCTTAATACTAAGAACGTAGTGTAAGTTCTGTCCATTTTAAAACTTCAGTCTTACATTCAATTCCAAGCTTCCCCCTCCTCCCCAGGCCACCACATGGCGCCTTTACTTCTGAGGGGGGACTTTGTGTGTGTGTGAGGGATGCCTGCTCTCTCTCAGCCTCTTTTCTCTCTTGGGTATTCCCTCATTGATCTCACTCATAGTCTTAGGATTACTTCAGGTCAGGCGAGGCATCTAAAGGCTCTGCTGCAAGGGACTCAAGGTCACATCAATGTCAAGTGGCACATTAAGGGGGAGCGGGTAGAGAATCTAAAAGGAGCCCTGGTGACACAACGGTTAAGCACTTGGCTGCAAACCAAAAAATGGGCGGTTTGAACCCACCCAGTGACTCTGCAGGAAAAAGACCTGATGATCTGCTCCTGTAAGGATTGTTGTCCTTAGGTGCCATGGAGTCAATTCTGACTCATAGTGACCCATGTGACAGAGCAGAACTGCCCCACAGGTTTTCTAGGCTGTAATCTGTAAGTGGGTAGATCACCAGGTCTTATCCCGTGGAGCCACTGAAGTAGTTCTGCTCTGTCACATGGGGTTGCTATGAGTGGAATCAACTCGACGGCACCTAACAAGAACAACAGAGAACTTAAAAGCAATCATAAAACTGACTAAAAGTCAATCTGCTCTTATTACAGATAATACTGGAGCCCTGGTGGAGCAGTGGTTAAAGTGCTTAGCTGTTAACGGAAAGGTTAGGGGTTGGAACCCACCAGCGGCTCCGTGGGAGAAAGATATGGCAGTTTGCTTTCATAAAGATTACAGCCTTGGGAACCCTATGGGGCAGTTCTACTCTGTTCTATAGGGTCACTAAGAGTCAGAATCAAGTTGATGGCAGTGGGGTACGGATAATACTCAACAACGTCAGTGATAAAATACTTCTTCCTTAGCTAATCAGATCACACTCCGTTGGTATGCCATTATGTAAAGCACCTTTCCTAGGCCGTCACAGCCCCTTCAGACCTAGAAAGACCAAATCCCAGCCTGAAGCACCTAATGCTCATCCCCGTGTGCCCTGTGCTGCTTGCCTCCTTGTCTCCAGCAAGTCAATTCTGGAGTCAATTTTGACTCATGGCGATCCCTTGTGTTACAGAGTAGAACTGTTCCATAGGGTTTTCTTGGCTGTAATCTTTACAGAAGCAGGATTGCCAGGGCTTTCTTCTGCTGCACTGCTGGGTGGGTTCAAACCACCAATCTTTTTTTTTTTTAAATTGCATATTGGTGATTTACATTTTCATTTTCAGAAGCTAGAAATATGACAACAAATCACACCCAGAAAATAAGAAAATGGATGAGTGGATAAACAAATTGTGGTATATCCACACAATGGAATATTACACAATGATGAAGAACAACAATGAAGCCGTGAAACTTCGTATAACATGGAGGAAGCTGGAACTTATTATGCTGAGGGAATTTAGTCAGTCACAGAAGGACAAATACTGTATCAGGCCACTATTATAAAAACTCAAGAGAAGGTTTAAACATAGAAGAAAACATTCTTTGATGGTTACAAGGGTGGGAAGGGAGGGTGAGGGTTATTTACTAACTGGATAGCAGATAAGAATCATCTTAGGCGAAGGGAAGGACAGCACACACTACAGGGGAAGTCAGCACAACTGGACTAAACAAAAGCTAAGAAATTTCCTGAATACAATCAAATACTTTGAGAGACAGAGTAGCAGGGGTAGGCGTCTGGGGACCATGCTTTCAGGGGACATCTAGGTCAATTGGCAAAACAAAGCTTATTAAGAAAATGTTCTGCATCCTACTTTGGTGAATGGCATCTGGGTCTTAAAAGCTTGAAAGCGGCCATCTAAGATGCATCAGTTGGTCCCAACCACCGGGAGTAAAGGAGAATGAGAACACCAAAGGCACAAGGAAAGTATCAACCCAAGAGACAGAAAGGGCCTCATAAACCAGAGACTTTATCAGCCTGAGACCAGAAGAACTAGATGGTGCCCAGCTACCACCAATGACCGCCTTGACAGGGAACACGACAGAGAGTCCCTGATGGAGCAGCAGAAAGATGCGGTGCAGAACTCAAATTCTAGTAAGAAGACCAGACTTAATGGTCTGACTGAGACTGGAGGTACCCCAGAAAGCATGGCCCCTGGATTCTCTATCAGCCCAGAACCAAAACAATTTCTGAGGCCAACTCTTCAGACAGGGATTGGACTGGACTGTGGGATATAAAGTGATACTTGTGAGGAGTGTGCCTCTTGGCTCAAGTAGATACAAGAGACCAGAGGGGCAGCTTCTGTCCAGAGGTGAGATGGGAGGGTGGAGAGGATCAGGAGCTGGCTGAATGGACATGGGGAATCAGAGGCTGAAGGGAGGAGTGTGCTGTTGCAGAATGGGGTGAGCAATTAGGGTCACATAACAATGTATGTATAAAATTTTGTATGGGAGACTAACTTGAAATGTAAACTTCATTTAAACTACAACAATAAAAAAAAATCTAACTCACACACACAAAAACAAACAAACAAACAAAAAACCCAGACTTACTGGCCTGACAGAGACTGGAAAAACCCTGAGAATATGGCCCCTGGACAGCCTTTTAGCTCAGTAATGATGTCATTTCCGAGGTTCACCATTCAGCCAAAGATTAGACAGCCCCATAAACCAAAATGAGACTAATAGGGCACAACGTTCCAGGGACAAGGACTAGAAAGCAGAAGGGGACAGGAAAGCTGGTAATAGGGAACCCAAGTTTGAGAAAGGACAGTGTTGACATGTCGTGGGGTTGTTAACCATTGTCATAAAACAATAATATGTACTGTTTAATGAGAAACTATTTGTTCTGTAATCCTTCATCTAAAGTACAATAAAAAAATTAGTTAACCATAAAAAAAGACAATTATAAAGAGCAGAACTAATGAAATTTAAATATATATATACACAATAGAAAAAAAATCTAAGAAGCTCAAAAGATAGATGATATATATATATCTAATTGTCCCTGAGGTTAATTAGAGAATGTTATAACTTTTTGCCAATACATTCAACATTTTATTATTATTATTATTTTGTACTTTAGATGAAGGTTTACCAAGCTAGCTTCTCATTAAACAGTACACATATTTTCTGACATTGGTTAACAATCGCATGACATGTCAACACTCTCCCTTCTTGACCGTAGGTTCCCTATTACCAGCTTTCCTGTCCCCTCCTGCCTTCTAGTCCTTGCCCCTGGGCCGGTGTGCCCCTTTAGTTTCACTTTGTTTTATGGGCCTGTCTAGTCTTTGGATGAAGGGTGAACCTCAGGAGTGACTCATTACTGAGCTAAAAGGGTGTGTAAGGGCCATATCCTTGGTATTTCTCCAGTCTCTGTCAGGCCAGTAAGTCTGGTCTTTTTTGTTTTTTTAATGAGTTAGAATTTTGTCCTACATTTTTCTCCAGCTCTATCTGGGACCCTCTATTGTGATCCCTGTCAGAGCAGTCACTGGTGGTAGCCGGGCACCATCTAGTTGTACTGGATTCAGTCTGGTGGAGGCTGTGGTAGTTGTGTTCCATTAGTCCTTTGGACTAATCTTTCCCTTGTATCTTTGGTTTTCTTCATTCTTGCTTGCCCCAGATGGGGTGAGATCAGTGGGGTATCTTAGATGGTCGATAGCAAGCTTTTAAGACCCCAGACGCTACTCACCAAAGTAGAATGTAGAACATTTTCTTTATAAACTATGTTATGCCAATTGAGCTAGATGTTCCCCGAAACCATAATCCCCACAGCCCTTAGCCCAGTAAGTTGGTCCCTCAGGGAGTTTGGATTTGTCTATGGAGTATTGTGCATTATCTTACCCTTCACCAAAGTTACCACTTATCTATTGTCTATTTAGTGTTTTTTCATCCCCACCCCTCCCCTCCCTCGTAACCATCAAAGATCGTTTCTTTTTGTGTGTAAACCTTTTCATGAGTTTTTATAGTAGTGGTCTCATACAATATTTTTCCTTTTGCGATTGACTTATTTCACTCAACATAATGCCCTCCAGATTCATCCATGTTGTGAGATGCTTCACAGATTCACCCTTGTTCTTTATCATTGAGTAGTACTCCACTGTGTGTATGTACCATAATTTGTTTATCCATTCATCTGCTGATGGGCATCTAGTTGTTTCCATCTTTTTGTTATTGTGAACAATGCTGCCATGAACATAGGTGTGCATATGTCTATTCGAGTGACGACTCTTATTTCTCTAGGATATATTCCTAGGAGTGGGATTGCTGGATCGAATGGTATGTCTATTTCTAGCTTTCTGAGGAAGCGCGATATCATTTTCCAAAATGGTTGTTCCATTGTGCATTCCCACCAGCAGTGCATAGGAGTTCCGATCTCCCTGCAGCTTCTCCAACATTTGTTATTTTATGTTTTTTTGATTCGTGCCAGTAATGCCGCGTTGAGATGGTATCTCATTGTGAAACAACCAATCTTTAAGTTAGTAGTCAAGCACAAACTGTTTATGCCACCCAGGGAACTTCCAGCAAGCCTTACAAACAAACAAAACTGTTGCCATGGAGTCAGTTGCAACTTACAGCCACCCTACAGGACAGAGCAGAACTAATTTCTTTCCAGGGCCCCAGCTCTTGTGCCTGAAGGCCTGATTCCTGGTAGGAACCTAGGACTCGAAGGAATGATCTTGCCCTCTTTTGACCGGGCCCTACCACTCCAGTAGCCTGAGGACAGCTCTTTAGCTCAGCAGACATCCCAAACAGACCTTAAGTGTCAATCTCCTCATCTTACAAATATCCACACACTTTTACTGACCCTTCCCTTCCTGTTCAAACCAGTCAAAAGCCAGTTGCCCCACCCCTGGGAGGGGAAGAATGGAATAGCTTCTTTTCACAACATAGCCCTCCCCCAAGAGGCAACTCCTCACTCTCCCTAGCTTTATCTAGACCAGGGTAGTGGGGAGAAGGTGGGCTGTGCTCTTGTTCTTCCAAATTGTTACCCCTTGACAAGCCCAAGGGGAAGGTGGCTTGCTTCTAAGCTGGTAGCTCACTGAACTTGACAGGTGGGATATCTGATCCCTTTGGTTCTGTTCTTGTCATCACTTTTGGGAAAACAGAAATAATCTTTCACAGCATCTCAGGTCACCATGCTGTACTTGTATAAAATTTCAAGAGGTTCCCAGACCAACTGTGCCCATGCTTGGGTCCCAGGTCAAGATGGCCCCTGAGTTCTCAATGGGAGACAATGGTAGCTGGGGTCAACAGATTGATTGAGGCCTTTTTGTCATGGCCAGCACCACACACCTGTTGCCTATCTTTCTCCAGAGATGGTGAGTGAAACATATCTAAACGGCCCAGATCCATTTCACAGAGCAGCCAAAAATTTGGAGCTGAGGGGCAATAAATCAATAACCAGCGTAGCTCACCCTTTTGGTAGGTATTTAATGGAACACAAACATCTTCACAGTATGTGTCCACTCAGAGAGGCCCACCCACATACCTCTCCCTTAGACATCCTTGTCACCAAACTCCTAATACTGTGCCTTTCAGTCTCTGACCATCTAGCCCTTTGTGGGGAAGTTCTTCTTTGGGCGGTCTATCACAGCCTAATGGTAGTGACTGCTTCTTATATTTGATATTCCTATCTTATTTAGAGAAGGAGCCTGGGTGGCACAAGCAGTTTGCAATTGATTGCTAACCCAAAGGTTGGCAGTTTGAAGCCACCCAGCAGTCCCATGGAAGAAGAGAATTGGTGAACTGCTTCCATTAAGATTACAGCCAAGAAAACCACATGAAACAGTTCTACTCTGTAACACATGGGGTCACCATGAGTTGGGGGCCAACTCGACTGCAGCTAACAACAACAAATATTCTTTAGAGTTCTCCTTACTTCTTACTAGCCAGTTCGTCATTATTCCAGTTCCCTATTATAGTAAATTATGTTTTATATTAAACTTTTCTTTTTTCAAATTACTGTGTGGCTTCTTTCTCCTGACTGGACCCAGACTGATAAAGAATTAGTACCAGGAGTGGTACTGGGACAGGAGATAGATTCAGAAAGATGGGGTTTGGGGATTGGTTTGGTTATGTCTTTGGGGTTTGAGCATAGTACGAAGATTCTTGCCAATAGGAATTGGGATGCTAGTTGTTCACGTCATATAGTGGCACCATGATAAATCAAGTTATCATCTGTTGTTAAGTGTGATAAAATACCAAGTGAAGTTTATGCCTTGGGATAAACTGTACTTGACCATTATGGGAGTAACGATGACTATAAAGACTGAGATATGAGATAGATTCTTTGAGTACTTGAGCGTTTACAAAGAGAAAATGACAATCTCGGGTCTGTTAGTTCTCAGCCCAAAACACAGTTTGAGAACCGGAGAACTTCTATGATCACTCTAAAAGAAGCCCTGTTTCTTGCTGCAAGGCTGATATTGCTGAAACTCAAAACACAAAATTTAATTGGGCAAGTTGCTGAACTACAAGGATAATTGAATTCACAGCCTTGGACAGGCCATTGACTGGTAATGAATGTGATCCTGAAACTTGGAATGGGGCCATCTGGCTAGACTTAGATGAAAGTGACAATCTTGAACCCCCCTTACCACTGGAAGTTGCTTGCTTCCCAGTGTCTGAGGAGACTACCTTTCCTCTGCTTGAAAACTCTGTCATAACCCCACTCCTGGATCCAATTCTGTATCATTCTGCTTCTAATCAGGAGAGAGAAACCACAAGGTAACTTGAACAGAGAAAATTTAATAGAAGGAATTATTGACTATCACAAAGAATTGGAGTAACCAGAGATTGATTAGTAAAAAGCAAAGAGATATGTAAAGATTGTAGGAATAGTAGATATAAGCAGATAACTGCTCCCTTTATGGTTCAGATAGTGTGCCTAACCTCCAGTGGTGGGTGCTACTGGCTACTGTACACCAGTAATGATAAAGCTTCATTGCCAGCTGGAAATGAAAAATATTTAGAGGGCCCAGATCCATTTTCACAGAGCAGGCAAAAATATGAACTTGAAGTTGACAGGCTATAAATTGTTAGCTGGCACATTCCTTTATGTCTAGGGAAACAAAGGGAAGGGGCTGGGGTTACCAGGCGACCTAGAATTTTGGAGATGAACCTTGTGGAGCTGGAACTCAGAACTCTGGGTAGGGGGCACCACTTATTTGGAGCAGGAAAAGAATCTGAAGACTGGAACCAAATGCCACTACCTCAATGAAGAGCCATTGCTAGGCTAATGCTGCAGGAACACGAAGCAGATAGGAAGGAGGAGGCCTCTTCCTCCTCCTCTAGCCTTCCATTCTTCTTCCATCACTCACTCATGGCAGATTCTAACATGGAGCCAACTGGCAAAAAAGAATTGTGATTTGTCATGTCCCATTCTCAGCAACTGAGACCACCTATGTATGGAAGGATGGATTTGGAGCTGAAAGACGATAGCTTAACAAGGAGTATAATGACTGCACCATAATATTTTTTAAACAACTGCTATTATTGGACATTTTGGTTGTTAACCTTTCCCTCACCATTAAAAAAAAATCCAGTGAGCATCCTTAGATTGATACAGCGGCTGCAACGATAGACTGAAGCATAGCAACAGTTGTGAGGATGGTGCTGGACCAGGCAGTGTTTTATTCTGTTCTACATGGGGTCGCTATGAGTAGGAACCGACTTGATGGCACCTAATGACAATAACAACAAATAAAGTGCATTAATCTTAAGTGTACAACCTGGTTATTTTTTACATATGGAAACAACTGCGTAACTGCCCACCCGGGTCAACATACAGAACATTCCCATAAGGAAAGGTAGAACATACCCACAAGATTCCTTTGTGCCCTTTCCCTGTCTACCTCCTCCCCCAACACTGTTCTGACTTGTATTATCACCAGTTAGTCTTGGCTGTTCTTGAACTTCATATAAATGGAATCACACAATATGTACTCTTTGTGTCTGGCTTCTTTTGCTCAATATAATATCTGTGGAATTCATTTGTCATTTTGTATACCTGCAACTTGTTCTTTTTATGTTGTGTAGTATTCCATTATATAAATATACCACAATTTATTCATTTCTTTTCCTGTTGCTAGCCATTTGCCTTTTTTACAGTTTTTGGTGATTATCAATAAAGCTCCCATAAACATTCTTTTGCATATATTTTTGTTGACCCAAGAACTCATTTATTTGAGTAAATATGTAGGGGTGGAATTGCTGAATCATAGGGTAGTCATATATTTAGCTTTATAGATACTGTCAAGCAGTTTCCCAAAATTGTACCAATTTCTATCCCCACCAGCAATGTATGAGAGTTTTAGTTGTTCCACACCCTTGCTAGCACTTGGTATTACACTTGTTTTTTTTTAAAGCTACTCTGGTGGGTATGGCCCTCCTTTTATTTTCATGCCACTTATTTGTTGAAGAATCTGGGTCAGAATCTCTGGTTAGTAAGATTTCCTACACTCTGGATTTGCCAGATTTCATCATTGTGGTAGTATTTAACATGCTTCCTTTATCCCCAGTATTTCCTATAAACAAATAATTAGACCTCGAGACTTGATTATATTCACATTCTTTTTTTTTTTTTGCAAGAGCACTTCATAGGTGATTCTTTGTATTACCTATTGCATCACACCAGGAAAAAAAAAAGCATAATGTCTACTGTCTCACTTTAATTAATGTTAAGAGTGATCACTGGATTCAGGTGATATCAACCTTTTCCTTCTGTTACCGAGTTTCTCTTCAACCTTCCACTTGATACTTTTAGCAGAGATTGATCATTATTGCTGAGATTCATTATTTCATTGGGTTAAAAATGGTGATTTTCTAATTATGCATTTATCTCTTATGATTATTTAATATAGAACTTTTCCTCATCAATTATTTGGTTGCTCTGAAATACATTTTCTTCCAGAAAAGTAAGATAACTGCTTGATTATCAATTATCAGAATAACCTTCAAAGGTAACCAATGATTTTTTTTTTTTGGAGTATCATTATAAACTTAAGGATTTATAAATATTGAAAGTATTTGAATCCATTGCAATCATGCTCAAATTGTCCCATCTGTAGCCAATGAGAGCCCCTCTGAGTTAGCTCTAAGTGTATGAGCATATTTAAGGCTTTTGATACACAATATCAAATCGTTATCTAGGAGAGCTAGAGGACTTGACACACAGTAATGGTGTAAGAGAGTGTTGGTTTTCTGGTACTGTCAACTACAATTGATCCTGTAATATGTTTTTAAGAAATATCTGCTAATTTGATAGGTTAAAAAAAAAAGGCATCTTGTTATTTTAATTTGTATTTATTTGAATCTTAGAGATGTACGAGGGATCTTAAGCACTGTCTTAGTCATCCAGTGCTGCTACAACAGAAATACCACAAGTGGATGGCCTTAACAAAGAGAAATTTATTTCCTCACAGTCAAAGTAGGCTAAAAATTCAAATTCAGGGCATCACCTCCAGGGGAAGGATTTTTCTCTCTGTTGGCCTTCTTCTCTTTGGTGTTCCCCCAGACTAGAAGCTTGTCTGCGCAGGGGCCCCGGTCCAAAGGACGCGCTCTGCTCCCGGCACCGCTTTCTTGATGGTATGAGGTCCCCAACTCTCTGCTTGCTTCCCTTTCCTTTTATCTCTTGACAGAGAAAAGGTGGTGCAGGCCACACCCAGGGAAACTCCCTTTACATTGGATCAGGGATGTGACCTGGGTAAGGGTGGTGTTAGAATCCCACCCTAATCCTCTTTAACATAAAATTACAATCACAAAATGGAGGCCAACTACACAATTCTGGGAATCATGGCCCAGTCAAATTGATAAACACATTTTTGGGGGGACATAATTCAAATCATGACAAGCACCATCTAGACATTTTCAAAAATGAGGAAAGCAAGAAACAGTGGGTTAATTGACTTGTTCAACGTTACAAGCTAGTTAGGGCTAAAGCTCGGGTCCCTAGTCTTCTTTACGTTCTCTAAGCCCCTTATAGTTCTGAAAATGGGCAAAAGCAAAGAAGATATGGAACAGGGTCAACATTATTAGGCTTTGGTGATAAATTTAATTGGAAGACCTGTACTTCCCTTAATTTTTAGGTGGGAAAGAAGAGGGGATGATGATATCCATCTTCTCCAGTTCCTCAGCAGCTTCTACTCTCTCCTTCATATTTAAGGTCAAAAAGTTCCAGGTTCCACAGAACTTCAAATTCTTAAGGAATTCAGACTTACTGGATCCGTTGAGATTGGAGGAATCCTAAGATTATTGCTCTGAGATACGCTTTAAACCTTGAAGTGAAACCACCCCTTGAAATCAAGAAATAAAGATTATCACCCTTGAGTAAGACACTCTTAAAAAAATTATCTATATGAGAGCAACTGGACAATAGCTACTCTAAAGCATAGACGAGAAGTTCAGTGGTGTGTGAGTCTAAGTTTATAAGAGTGAAACAACCAGAACAGAAATAAAGAGAATGTTGACACAATGTGAAGAATGTAACCAATGTCACTGAACATTATGTGTAGAAATTGTTGAATGAGAGTGTGTTTTTTTTTTTTCTTTTCTCTTTTATTGTACTTTAGGTGAAGGTTTACAGAACAAATAGTTTCTCACTGAATAGTCAGTACACATATTGTTTTATGACATTGGTTAACAACCCCATGACATGTCAACACTCTCCCTTCTTGACCTTTTTTTCTTTTTTTTGGTGAAAGTATACATTGCCAAAGAGACACCATTTCAAAAATTTCTACATGCACAATTCAGTGACATTGGTTACATTCTTCTAGTTATGCTGTTATTCTCACTTTAGATGAAGGTTTACAGAACAAAATAGTTTCTCATTAAACAGTTAGTACACATGTTGCCCTATGACAATGGTTAACAACCCCACTACATGTCAACACTGTCCCTACTCAACCTTGGGTTCCCTATCACCAGCTTTCCTGTCCCCTTCTGCCTTCTATTCCTTGTCCCTGGACTGCTGTGCCTCATTAGCCTGTTTTGTTTTATGGGGCTAAAATTTTATTTCATTGTACTTTAAGTGAAAGTTTACAATTCAAGTTAGTCTCTCATACAAAAATTTATACATACATTGTTATGTGACCCTAATTGCTCTCCCTATATTGTGACAGCACATTCCTCCTTTCCACCCCTGATATCCTGTGTCCACTCAACCAGCTCCTGACCCTCTCTGCCTTCTCATCTCACCTCTGGACAGGAGCTGCCCATTTAGTTGCATGTATCTATTTGAGCTAAGAAGCACACTCTTTACGAGTATCATTTTTTGTCCCATAGTCCAGTCTAATCTTCGCCTGAAGAGTTGGTCTTGGGAATGGTTTTAGTACTGGGTTGACAGAGAGTCTGGTGGCCATGTTCTCTGGGGTTCCTCCAGTCTCAGTCAGACTATTAAGTCTGGTTTTTCCACTAGAATTTGAATTCTGCACCCCACTTTTCTCCTGCTCCAACAGGGACTCTCTGTTGTTTTCCCTGTCAGGGCAGTCATTGGTGAGAGCCGGGCACCATCTAGTTCTTCTGGTCTCAGGCTGTTGCAGTCTCTGGTTTTGTGGCGCTTTCTGTTTCTTGGGCTAATGCTTTCCTTGTGACTTTGGTGTTCTTCATTCTCCTTTACTTCAGGTGGGTTGGGACCAGTTGCTGCATCTTAGATGGCTGCTCACTAGCTTTTAAGACCCCAGATGCTACAAATGTGAGTGTGGTTTGCTGTGTATATTTTCACCAAAAAAATACAGTAAAATATTTTTTAAAGTTCCAGTTTCGAATTCTGGTTTTGCCGTTGTGCACTCTTGAGCAAGGCACTTAATCACCCATAAAAATGGCATTTCTTCACCCGTAAAAATGTTGATAATAATATCTACCTTACAGGGATCTTGTGACCCATCTGATACCCATTGGGTTCACATTAATGAAAGGTTTGATGATAATGAAGCTGATGATGATGATGGTGATGATGCTAAGGGGTAAAGGACGGGTAAAGGAGGGGTAATGTGTGTGGTTCCCTTAAAGTCTAGTGTCCCTAGCCCATTTTAACCCTACCTGGGGAATTTCTGGCCAACAACTCATGCAGCCTTGCTTAGTCAAATCCTTTTTCTGCTTGGTAATCTGGAAAGAAAAATGTATACCTGATTAAAAAAAAAAAAAAAAGCTGTCGTAAGGGACTTATCTTTCTTCTAAACTCTAAAGAATATCACCCCATTCACTGTGGTGGCCAACATAAGGCAGAGAAAGCCAACCCAAGAGCCATGGGTTCATGGAAGGCTCTTGGGAGACTCATCTTGCCCCCATCAGCTCAGGCAGGGGTGGCATTACCCCAACCCAGACAGCCCCTGCTTAGCCCCATCCAGTGAAGAACTGCTCACATTCTTGGCTGGATGGTGCTAATTGTTAAAAAACAAAAACAAAACCTAGTTCCTATTTTGGGATAAAAGCTGCCTTGGTGGGTGTCTTGGACCTTGAGCTCTCCATGTGCTCTACCTATGAAATGACAAAGGGCAAGTTAATTCCCTCCTCCGCACAACGGACCTTTCCATATTGTAGACAGCTATTGTGACCCCCATAAGGATTCTTAGATACATCAACTTTCCTCCGATAAAATTCTTCCAATTCCCCCATGGTGCCTACTAGGAGCTGAGTAGGTTCAATTGATGAATTAATAAATGAAAGAATATTATATAACATCCATCCTTCATGACTTTGATCATCCTTCTCTGGACATGCCCCAGTGTCCCAGTGTCTTTAGAAATGTGGTTTCCTGAACTGGACACAAGGCTTCATGTGAGTCACAAGCCATTTGGAGGCCAAGAATTGTCACCTCCTATTTTTTAGGACCCTGGTGGTCCAGTGGTTAAGCGTTTGGCTGCTAACCAAAAGGCTGGCAGTTTGAATCCACCAGCTCCCCTTGGAAACCCTAGGGG
>NW_004444074.1:2208281-2211052 GCF_000243295.1 Trichechus manatus latirostris
TAGTTCTATTATACATGGGGTTGCTATGAATTAGAATCAACTCTACGGCACCCAACAACAATAACAATATATTACACATTGCTTGCAGATTTAAGTCAATATAAGCAGGTGTTATATCTTCATTTGAGTCTTTAATAAAAATATTGAATAGGACAGAGCCATGGACAGAGCCCTGTAGCTTTCTATTAGAGAGAACTTTCTTTGTTGGTATTAACCACTTAAAAGGAAGAGAACTTACTTTTTTTATTATCACATTCTTGACACTTTAGAAACTGAGATTAAAAGAGGTTACGTCACTCAAGCTCAAGTCTGACTGTGGCCAAAAACCATGTTAATCCTATGCTACAGGTGGCTTTATAGTAAATCTTGATATTTGGTAATATTAGTCTTAATTCTAGCCTCTAACTTTGCTTTGTTTTGGGTTTTTTCTTCATAATTGTTTTGGCCAAAGGTTGGCAAACTATGGCCCACAGACAAAATCTGGCTCACAACCTGTTTTTGTAAATAAAGTTTTATTGAAACACAGCCATGCCCATTTGTTTACATATTATCTTTCATTGCTTTTTACAAAGGGCAGAGTTAAGTAGTTGTGACAAAGACCACATAGCCTTTAAGTCTAAAATATTTACTGTCTCTTTACAGAAAAACTTTGCCAACCCTTTGCTTGGTTATTTTAGGTCTTTGGGCTATTCTTAAGGAGCCTTGGTGGCACAGTGGTTAAGCACTTGGCTGCTAACCGAAAGGTTGGTTGTTTGAGCCCACCAGCTGCTCTGTGGGAGAAAGATGTGGCAGTCTGCTTCCGTAAAGACTGGAAACCCTATGGGGCAGTTCTACTCTGTCCTATAGGATTCTTATGAGTCGGAATCAACCTGTTGGCAATGGGTTTGTTTTTTGTTTTTTAGGCTATCCTAGGTTCTTAGTATATCCATCTCTAAGAGCCTTGGTGGAACAATGTTAAAGGGCTTGGCTGCTGACCGAAAGGTTGATGGAAACCACCAGCTGCTCTGCAGGGGGCGGGGGGGAGGGGGCAGACATTGTGGACCTGGCGATCTGCTTCCATAAAGATTTCAGCCTAGGAAAACCTATACAGGCAGTTCTTACTTTGTCCTACAGGCCAGAATCGACTTGATGGCACACAACCACAACAACATCTCTATTTCTGTCTCTATGTTGTTAGTTACCATTGACTCATTTTTGACTCATGGCAACGCCATGGATGCAGAGTAAAACTGCTCCATAGGATTTTCAAGGCTGTGACCTTTTGGAAGCAGATCGCCAGGCCTGTCTTCTGAGGCACATCTGGGTGAGTTTGAACCACCATCCTTTTGGCTAGTAGTAGAGCACTTAACTGTTTGCACTATCATCCTGCTAGGATTTTAACTGAGGTTGCATTGAATCTTTCCACTGAGTCTTCCAGTGCATGAAAATGGTGTATCTCTCCAACTGTTTATGGCTTTTTTAATTTCTCTCAGTAATGCATTCTGGTTTTAGTGTAGCTCTTTTAAGAGATTTATTCCTAGGTAGCTGATTTTTTTTTTTAATACTATTACAAATGGTATTTTAAAACTTTTTATTTTGATTCCATTTATAAAAAAGTCCAGAATAGGTAAATCCATAGAGACAAAAAGTAGGTTAGTGGTTGCCAGAGGATAGGGTAGTGGGAAATGGGGAGTGACTGCTAATGGGCAAGGGGTTTCTTTCTGGTGTGATGAAAATACTCTGGAATTAGATAGTGGTGATACATTCCTTGTGAATATACTAACGAGAATCACCTGTTGCTGTCAAGTTGTTGCATGGTCAAATTAGTTTGGGAAATACTACCCCACCTTGAAAAATGTCTCTAGGTGACACAGTTTGCACTCAACTCTGAACCTAAAAGTTGGTGTTTGAACCCATCCAGCGGTACTGCAGAAGAATAGGCCTGGCGATCTGCTTCAATTAAGATTACAACCAAGAGGCAGAGCCAACATGGCACTACATACAGAAGCACCATGCTGTCCTTCCACAGCAAAGACCCGAAAAACTATGTAAAACAGAGACAAACGTCAATCCTGGAACCCTAAGCATCAAATGAAGAGGTAAAGAACTCAGCCAAGCACTGAATGGAATAAGAAACCAACAGAGAACAGAGAGTGAGGAGAGATAAAGCTAAAGCAGCACGGATACGCCATCCTGGAGTTCTGTCAGAGATAGGCAGACAAGGAGTATGGGAAAGCAGCTTCACAAAGCTCCCAGCAGGAGACAGAGCACCTGGTAACCAGCAATATGCGCTTTCTCACCACCTCCCCTTCTTCCCCCTGCTCAGCCTCTGCTGCTTCCTAGCAGGCCATGGTCGCTCAGCCATCCAGGAGATGCCAGCTCCATGCCGCTTGGATTCACCCTGCCCACATTGGCCAGCTCCTTCAATTCCATTTCTTTGTTGCTGGTGTTGCTTTTTCAGCTTCTTTTGGTTTCTTCCCTGCCTCTCACCTCCTCCTCCTCCTTTCTCTCGAAAACCTGGCTCTATGTGCCATCTTTGCTTCTTCTTGTACAGCCTGGCTAAAAGGGGCAGAGATGGCACACAGCGCCAGGTATTCAGGAGATAGGAAAAGAAGGTAACTATAGAGAGATGAGAAACTGAGAAATGAAGAAAGACAAAAAGGAAAAGAGAAAAATTAAAAAAAAGAAATGCCCCCAGGGATCCCATCCTGATACCAAAACCAGCAAAGACACCACAAAAAAAGAAAATTACAGACCAGTATCTCCCATGAATATAGATGCAAAAATTCTCA
>NW_004444074.1:2217499-2219809 GCF_000243295.1 Trichechus manatus latirostris
CTATGAGTTGAAATTGACTTGACAGCAACAGGTTTGGTTTTGGTTTTATGTGGGATCAAATTGACAACAGCAAAGATGAGATAAGAACTCCTGAGGGAGGAACAACTCATAAGAAGAGGGTGAGAATGGTTGCACAACTCAAAGAATGTAATCAATGTCACTGAATTGTACATGTAGAAACTGTTGAATTGGTGTATGTTTTGCTGTGTACAGTCTCGACAACAGCAACCAAAAAAGTAGCATTTGGGGGGAAAAATTCAAGAAAACTCTATGGTGCAGTTCTACTTTCTATCATGTGGGGTTGCCATGAGTCAGAATTGACTGAAAGGCATCTAACAACAACAATTGCATCTTGGAGAGCCACAGGAGCATTAAAAAAAGCAAACAAACCCCTTGCCAAGTTGATTTCAACTTATAGCGACCCTATAGGACAGAGTAGAACTGCCCCATAGAGTTTCCAAGGAACAACTGGTAGATTTGAACTGCCGACCTTTTAGTTAGCAGTTGTAGTTCTTAACCACTACACCACCAGGGTGTGTTAGCTCTAAGAAAGCCTGTAGTAAAGAACCCTGCAAGAACCCCACTTAACTTCACTTAGCCCAGTGTTTCCCAAACTTATTGGTCACAAAACTCTGTTTCGGAAGAACATTTTTGTGAAACACTAGAGTTCATTGGGCCAGAGATTGGGAAACACTGTTATAATGGACCAAACATTAGGCTTACTTACTATTGGATACTCCGTTGTCTAGCTCTTAGAAAGTCTTTGGTATATCAGAGTAAAATAGGCCAACTAGCCCTTCCTGCCTTACAGGGTACAATGAGAGTTCAGATAAGATGATATCTGTGCAAGAGACATAATAGCTAACATCTGTTGTGCGTTCATTCTGTCTTGGGCATGGCTTAAAGACTCTATATACGTTAACTCACTTAATTCTCACTACAGCCCTATGAGATAGAGTCTGTCATTGTACACAGGGGAAATGATGTGCCTGAAGATCTCACTGTCTCTGAGTGGAAAAGCCAGGATTTGATCTGAGCCCAGGTGGCACAGTGGTTAAGCTGCTAACTGACAGTCAGTAGTTCGAACCCACCAGCCACTCAGTGGAGAAAGATGTGGCAGTCTGCTTCCATAAAGATTAAAAACAAAAACAAAAACAAAACCAGTAGAACTGCCCTATAGGGTTTCCAGGGAGCAGCTGATGGATTCAAACTGCCAACCTTCCGGTTAGCAGCCATAGCTCTTAACCACTGCACCACCAGGGCTCCACTGTAGAGATTATAGTCTTGGAAACCCTTTGGGGACAGTTCTACTCTCTGTCTTATAGAATCATTGTGAGTCGGAATCAACGCGATGGCAATGGGTTGTGTTTGGTTTAGTCTGGGCCTAGAGCCTCAACCACTGCGCTGCTCTCTTCATGCTCTGAATACGACCAGGAGGCTCTCTGACAGTCCTCAGAGCATTTCCCAAGCTTCCGCCCCTCTGTACTTCCGCCTTCTTGCTTCTACCTTGGCCACATTAGCCCAAAGACGATCTCTGAATTCCCACACTGTGCTGGAAATGCTGCTGGAAATTCCATGTTGGCACACTGAGATGTTTCCACCCAGGGTGTAGTGTGGGCATGACTTCAAGACAACATGTTCTTACCGCATTCTATGAATGAAGCGATGGAGGAGGGAGCCCTGGGAATGGTGAACAGACTAGGCTTGCTGCCCACGGACATCATGGCACAGCCAACAGAAAGCCCTCCAGGATCTGTGATTGCTGCTTACTCTGGAATAGCTCTAAAGTGACTTTCCAAGAACCAACGCCCACTTAATAATAATCTATTCCCTCCTTCCTTCCTTCCTCAATTTTTAAATTCTTACTAGATAAAATTTATGCATGGTAAAAAAAAAAAAAAATCTAAGGTAAATATCACTCCCAATTTTGAGTCTCTGCCATACTCATTTTACCTTCCCAGAGGCAGCCACTATGCCAGTTTCCTGTATATTCTTCCCAAGATATTTAATGCTTAAAAGCATATTTAGGTGTGCATATCCCTACCTATTGTCTTTTAATAAAAAATCAGATGATATTATTACACACTGCATCTTTCATTTTTTATTTACATCTAATTCACGAACCGTAGAATTCACCCTTTTAAAGTGTATGATTCAGTGATTTTTAGTATATTCCCAAGATTGTGCAACCATCACCACTATCTATTTCAGAACATTTTCATCACCCCAGACAGAAACCCTGTTATCTGTTAGCAGTCACTATCTATTTCTCCCTCCTGCACCTCCCTCCCTGTAACCCTGGAAACCACT
>NW_004444074.1:2221076-2222389 GCF_000243295.1 Trichechus manatus latirostris
ATGGTGGCCAGTCCAGAGAAACACACCTCGTGATCAACCTCGTGATACTGACTGTCCACAGGGGAGAGGAGCTGCAGTTTGCATTATGTAGTGAGAACCCCAATAAAAGCTCTGGACACCGAATCTCCATTAGCTTCCTGAGTGGTAAAAAACATCTGCTCTCAGGAGGGTAACACACCCTCTTTGGGACACAGAAACTCTGCCCTAGGAACCCTCCCAGACCTCGCCCTATACCTCTCTTCTTTATGCAGATACTGCTTTGTATCCTTTATAATTAAGCTATAATCATAAGCACAGCACTTTGCGTGAGTTCTGTGTTGTTCCAGCGAATAATCTAACCCAAGGGAGTAGTGGGAGCCAGGAGGTCAGAAGTGAGGGAGCACTTGGGGATCCAAGCTTGCAACTGGCATTCTAGAGGGGTAGTGGGAGAACTCAAAACTTGTAGCCAGCAGGTCAGAAGTGTGGGTGTCATGAGGACTCTCAAGCTTGTGGCTTGAGTCTGAGGTCTTGGGCAGACTTGGTAGGCTGAAGGACTGTGTCCTTTTAACTTGTGAGATCTGATCTAGCTTTGGGTGGTTAGGGTCAGAGAAGAAGTGCTGTATGTGCTGCTGGTGTCAGAACTGAGAAGGGAATGAAATGTGGGAATTCGTTACATCCTCATAGTTGGTGTTGAAAAAAGCGGATTCGATATATTGTTGTAGTTGGTGTTTAGAAGATGGAGCTGGACCAAGGACTCCCATGTGTGGGCAGGAGCCTGCATGTTATCAAGGTTGCTTTTGGCATCATAAGTTGGGTTCAGGCATTTGGAGCCAGGTTAATGGAGTCAGGGAGTACTAAACATAGTAACCTGTGGGTAAGAAAGCAACTGTCTTGGAACACTATTCAGAAAGGGACTTGTCTAGCTTAACTAGTAAAAAAAAAATGTTTGCCTTGAGCATTATGCTCTTTTAAGAACTATCTAACCAAAACCAAACCCCTTGCCATGGAGTCGATTCTGACTCATGGTGACTCTATAGGACAGAGTAGAACTGCCACATAGAGTTTCCAAGGAGCAGCTGGTGGATTTGAAATACCAACCTTTTGGTTAAGTAGCCGTAGCTCACTGTAACTCTTAACCACTGTGCCACCAGGGCTTCAAAGATTGACAACAGCAACTTGAAAGATTCGATAGGAACCTTACAGGACAGTGAGTTTATGTTAATGGGGGAGAACAACTCAGAAAATGAGGGTGAGAATGGATGCACAACTTGAATAATGTAATCAATGTCACTGAATTGCACATGTAGAAATGGTTGAACTGCTGTAAGTTTTGC
>NW_004444074.1:2223956-2225034 GCF_000243295.1 Trichechus manatus latirostris
CATGTCTGTGGATTCTTGCCTGTAGTGGAGGTTCCTTCTTTTCCATTGCTGTATAACAGGGCCAGTAAATGTCTTCTGTAAACAGCCAGACAGTAAATCTTTTTGGCTATACAGGCTGTATGGTCTCTGCTGCAACTACTCACCTTTGCCATTGTAGTTTCAATGCAGCCAAAGACAATACATAAAGAAATAGATAGGGCTGTGTTCCAATAAAACTTTATTTACAAAAATAGGCAGCAGGCCAGATTTGGCCTAAGGGTTGTGGTTTGCAGACCCTTGCTGTATAATGTTCTATCATATGACTATATCACAATGTATTTAGTTACCCATTCTTTTGTTATGGATGTTTGGATTATGTCCACTCTTGGATACGATGATTCGTGGTGCTATGTGTTTTGATGAACATATGCACTCGTTTTTGTTGAGTAAACCCTAGGAGTAGAATTATTGAGTCATAAGATGAACATATATGTAGCTTTAGTGGATAATGCCAAACAATTTTCCAAAGGGGTTGTAACAAATCACACTCCATTAGTAAAGTTGCTTTACATCTCAGTAACACTTGGTATTATCAATTTTCTCAATAATAGGCATTTGATAGGTATGTGGTGTGGTATCTAATCGTGTATTCTAATTTGCATTTTCCTGATGACCAGTGATGTTGCACACCTTTTCAAATGCTTGTTGGCCACTTGGGTATTCTCTTTCGTTCAATACCTACTCCAGTCTTTTGCTTATTTTTTATTTTTGTTTATTCTTATTTTTTATAATGTTTTGTTGTTTATTTTTCATAGTTCTTAAATCATCTGCAATGCCTTTGCTGTTGTTAGTTGCCATTGAACCTATTCTGATTCATGGGGACCCCATGAGACCCCATGTGTGCAGAGTAGAACTGCTCCTTAGGGTTTTCGAGGCTGTGACTTTTCTTTTTTTTTGTTTATTGCTGTAGTTTAAGTGAAAATTTACATTTCAAGTTAGTCTCTTATACAAAAATTTATACATACATTATTATGTGACCCTAACTGCTCTCCCTATACTGTGACAGCACACTCTTCCTTCCATCCCTGATTTCCCATGT
>NW_004444074.1:2227565-2229326 GCF_000243295.1 Trichechus manatus latirostris
ATTCTTTATGTATTTTGAATTTGAATATTTTGTTAGATAGATGTATAGCATATATACAAGTCTGTGACTTGCCTTTTCACTTTCTTAATTATGTATTTTGATGAACAGAAGCTCTTAATTGAAAAAAAAAAAGGTTCCAAATGTACTTTATTTCTTCAATAATGCCATATCTTAATGGGCACACAGTGCTTCTACTCGGCATCAATTACAAGTTGGTTTTGAAACAGTTCAGTATTATACCACCAACTGGGTTGATTACTGATCTCTCTATTCCTTTGGGGTGACTTTGCCAGCAGGAGACAGGTTCTCTTGTATTCCAATTTCTGTTGCTGTATATGGCCATACAGCAGCACAGAAAGTGGCTCCACTAACTAACACAATATTACCATATTTGTCATGGAGACTAGGGGCACCTATCTGGTGGCTCTGCCTTGCCATTGTTTGCTGAATACAGGTGCTCTTAATTTTAATGAGGTCCAATTTATCAATTTTAATTTTTGTCTTATGGTTAGAGCTTTTTGTTTTCTGTTTAAGGAATCTTTGCATGCCCCATGGTCATGAAGATATTCTTCTATGTTTTCTTCTCGATACTTTGTTGTTTTATCTTTCACATGTAGTTCTATGGTTCATCTTGAGTTAATCTTTGTGTTTGATGCGAGGTAAGGGTCAAATTCATTACATTCTGTATGGATAACCAATTGTCCCAGTACCAGTTAGTGAAAAGACCATTCTTTCCTCCCCAGATTGTTGGGGTAGGAGGCCTGCAGAATGTTTAAAACTGAGGAGGGTCTCTAGACTATGCCCCAGGAGGAAGGAATGGTAGGGGGATCTAGATGTTCTGAGCTGGAATAGTATGGAGTCATCAACTATAAGGTGGGTGAGGCATTGTCATGGATTGAATTTTGTCCCCCCAAAATATGTGTCAACTTGGTTAAGCCATGATTCCCAGTATTGTGTGGCTGTCCTCCATTTTGTGATTGTAACTTTATGTTAAAGAGGATCAGGGTAAGATGGTAACACCATTACTAAGGTCGCATCCCTGATCCAATGTAAAGAGAGTTTCCCTGGAGTATGGCCTGTACCACCTTTTATCTTACAAGAGATAAAAGGAAAGGGAAGCAAGCAGAGAATTGGGACCTCATACCACCAATAAAGCAGTGCCAGGGGCAGAACACGTCCTTTGTACCTGGGGTTCCTGCATGGAGAAGCTCCTAGTCCGGGGAAGATTGACTAGAAGGACCTTCCTTCAGAGCCAACAGAGAGAGAAAGCCTTCCCCTGGAGCTAATGCCCTGAATTTTGACTTCTAGCCTACTAGACTGTGAGAAAATAAATTTCTCTTTGTTAAAGCCATCCACTTGTGGTATTTCTGTTATAGAAGCACTAGAAGACTAAGACAGGCATATAGGGAAAGGAGGTTTTTAAAAGGAGGTTTGTGAAGTTCTCAGACTCCATACACATAGAAGGATGTTATATTAAGTCAAAATTTCTCAGCTGGTGTTGGCAAATCTTGAGACTTCCACGAAACTACCCTTGGAAAAAAAGAACCCCGCTTTGCATTTTCAATTGTTTTCATTACTTTTCATATTCCCCAGGCCAAATTTTTGCTTCCAGAGGAAAAGGGGCTTCAAACCACAAGAGACTAAGTAACCAGGGGAAGTCCTGGATATTTTGAGACCCAAAAGTGTTTATTTCTGTCAGTGAAACAGAAAAAGCATCCCAGCCCAGGTTCTACAGACACCAGAGTGAATTAATATTTTCCA
>NW_004444074.1:2231157-2232526 GCF_000243295.1 Trichechus manatus latirostris
CATAGTCCAGTCTTGCTGATTTTTTTTTACAGTGACTTATCTATAACTTTTATCATAAGAAAAGGCTAATTAAAATAAAAGTAGTCAATTTTGATGTCTTTTGACAGTTCCCTCACCTGTTGGATGAGGGGTCCACACTCCTTGGCATGGCATCCAAGAACCTTGGGATTGGACCTGTCTATGACCCAGTCACTCCTCCCTTTCCCTCCCACAGCCACACACACATTCATGCTCCTCTTCAGCAACACTGAACTACTTGGAATTCCCCAACCCAGCCTACTTTTTAAAGCCTCCATGTCTTTGCACATGCTGTTCCCTTTGCCTGGAACTCCCTTTGTCAATCCAGTGAATATGTTCTTCAAAACCCCACCCAGCAATCCATAAGACAAAAATTGATAAGTTGTACTTCATCAAAATTTAAAACTTCTGCTTTACAAAAGACACTTTTAGGAAAATGAAGAGTGGCAGAAAATGTTTGCAAATCGTCTGACAAAGGATTCATATCCAGAATATATAAAGAATTCACAAAACTTAACAGTAAGAAAACAAACAACCAAATTTAAAAAAAAAAAGAATGAGCAAAAGACTTGAACACACACTTTACCAAAGAGGATATACCAAAAAACCTAGCCTGTTGCCCTCGACTTGATTCCGACTCAGAGTGACCCTATAGGACAGAGTAGAACTCCCCCATAGGGTTTCCTAGTCTGTAATCTTTGCAGTAGCAGACCACCACATCTTTCTCCCGCAGAGTCTGGTGGGTTCAAACCACAGACCTTTCAGTTAGCAGCTGAACACTTAACCACTGCGCCACCAGGGCCCCTTAAAAGAGGATATAAAGATGGCAAATAAGCAAATGAAAAGATGTTTGACATTATTAGTCATTTGTTGTTTTTGTTAGTTGCTCTCTAATCAGCTTTCACTCATCACGACCTCATGTATAACAGGAGGAAACTTTGCCTAGTCCTGTGCCATCTTCATGATTGTTGGTATATTTGAATCCATTGTTGTGGCTATTATGTCAGTCCATCTCAAATGTCTTTGCTGACTCTCTACCTTACCAAACAAAATGTCCTTTTCTAGTGATTGGTGTTTCCTGATGATGTGTCCAAAGTAAGCAAGCTGAAGTCTCGCCATCCTAGCTTCTAAGGAGCATTCTGGTTGTATTTCTTCTGAGACTGATTTGCTTGTTCTTTTGGCAGTTCATGGTATATTCAATACTCTTCACCAATACCACAGTTCAAATGCATCGATTCTTCTTCTACCTTCCTTTTACACTATCCAACTTTCACATAAATATGAGGTGATTGAAAAGACCATGGTTTGGATCAGATGCATCTTAGGGAAACGTAAATTAAAACCATGATGA
>NW_004444074.1:2232754-2233690 GCF_000243295.1 Trichechus manatus latirostris
GAACTCTCATACATTGCTGGTGGAAATGTGATATGGTACAACCATTCTGGAAAACGGTTTAACAGTTTCTCATACACTTACCGCAGGACCCAAAAATACCACTCCTAGCTAGTTACTGTAGAGAAATGAAACTTATGTTCATGTAAAAACTCATACACGAATGTTCATAGCAGCTCTACTCATAATTGTCAAAAACTGGAAGCCATACAATGTCCTTCAGTGGGTGAGTAGTTACTAAACAAATTAAGATTCACCCATATACTGGAATACTATTCAGCAATAAGAAGACATGAGCTGTCAATATACAACAACGTGGATGACTTTCAGTGGCATTGTACTGGGTGAAAGAAGCCAGTCTCAAAATTTTACATACTATACAGTCCATTTATACGATAGTCTAGAAAAGGCAAAACTGTAGTGACGGAGAACAGATCAGTGATTACCAGGGGATGGGCAGGAGTACAGATGTGTCTATGAAGGGGCAGCATGAAGGAGTTTTTTGGGGTGATGGAACCATTCTCTATCTTGATTGTGGTGGTGGCTATATGAATCTATACATGTGTTAAAACTCATAGAACTGTACATCAAAAAAAAAAAAAAAAGTCAATGGTAATGAAAACAAAGAACCCTGTTCAGGCATTACCTCCTCTAGGAATCCTCCCCATTCTCCTGACACTCAGATTAATCACTCTGAGTTATAATAGGAAAAGCATATTCAACCACAGGAGATACCACGTCTTACCCACTAAGATGGCTGTTATTGGAAAAACAGAAAATAGCAATTGTTGACTAGGATATGTAGAAACTGGAATCTTCATTCATTGCTGGTGGGATTGTGAAATGGTGCAGTCACTGCGGAAAAGTTTGTCGGTTCTTCAAAAAGTTAAACATAGAACTATGTACTATGTCATTGTTGTTATCTGCCATCAGCTCATG
>NW_004444074.1:2235342-2255880 GCF_000243295.1 Trichechus manatus latirostris
CCAATCTTTGGAGGTTACCAGCTGAGCACTTAACCGTTTGAGCTACCAAGGGGCACCCAACAAGATGTGTTGTCGTTAGCTGCCAATTCTGACTCATGGAGGCCCCATGTGTTACAGAATAGAACTGCTCCATAGGGTCTCTTGGCTGTAATCTTAATGGAAGCAGATCGCCAGGCCTTTTCTTCCATGGCACTGCTGGGTGGGTTCAGACTGCTAAACCTTTAGGTTAGTACCTGAGCGCAAACTGTTTGCACCACCTACGGAGCTTCAGTGAGACTAGTGGGTAGAAAATAGAATGGGAGCTGAGAATCTCACTAAAGCTTTCATCATCTGGTAAATGGCTTGTAACTTCACACAAGTGATTTGACCTCTCTGAGACTTCAAGGGAAGAAATCCTGCAGTCTCCACATTCCACATGTGACCCACGGGTTTTCCAAGCTATCATAAAACTGGTCATTGGCTGGTCATTATGAGGTGTAAAGGACTGATTGTCTGTTCAGCAGGAATCTCAGCAAAGCTCTTTGCTTTTTCAGAACCCCAATAAATGTGATTACCTCGGTACTTTCCAATGTTATCACAGTCTAGCTCCCCTCCTTCCTTAACCCCGGGTAAACCATTTGCTTTCGTTTTTAGCATGGAATAAGAAACTTCCTCAATAAAGCAATAGTTATCTACGTAAGGCTCTGTTAGGGAGCCACAAATGCAGGCCCCTGAGATTTTTTCGGTAATAAGTTTATTACGGAACACTCTGGGCAATAAGGAAGCTGGGAGGCTGGAGCACAGCCAGGAGTCGTGCAGCCTCGGAAAGGCTGGGGCCCTGATGCGGGTCTCTCCAGGGCTGAGCTATGTTGTCACTGCCTGGCTGGCACGTCCTGGTCTTACGCCCAGCCACGTGGCCCTGCTCCCTCTGCAGCAATCTGCCCTCACCCCCCACGTCAGACATCTGATTGCTCGCGGCTACTACTGCCCTATGGCGCCTTCCATCCACCTTCTCTCCGGGGGTCTTTCAAATGTCTACCCTGTTATCAATTGCTGCTATTCTGTCTGTCTCTTGTCCAGACTCCTGGAGGCTGAGGGTCTCCATGGGGCAGAGGGCCCACCAGGCTGCCTCCAAGATTCCTGGCTTCCCCAGAGTGACATGCCCACCCTCGTCCAGTCAACAGGGAGGGGTCGTGCATTCCACGGCAGGGAGACTGAGGCCCAGGAAGCCCCTCAGAAGTGGGCATGGCCAAGGCACTCGTCCTGACGTTTCCCAGCAAGAGTCTGTGCAGGCAGGAGTTAATTATTAAGGACAAAATAATTGACACAGAATTAAAGACAGAACAGGAGTCCTCAGGTGGCGCAAACGGTTAAGCACTGGACTACTAACCAAAAGGTTGGCGGTTCAAACCGTTCAGAGGAGACTCAGAAGACAAGCTTGGTGATCTGCTGCCAAAAGATCACGGCCTTGAAAACCCTATGGAGCAGTTCTACTCTGCACACATGGGGTCTCCATGGGTCAGAATCAACTCAATGGCCACTGACAAGAACAAAGACAAAACAAGGGCATGGAGCAAAGCTGCAATTGCAAAGCTGGCCGTGTTTCCGTGCAGCTTTCTCCACCTCTCCCAACCCACTACATGCTTCCTTTTTGCTTCAGGTAAAACCCAGAGCATGCATGCCCCCCTTTCCCTGCTTGATCAGGATGCAGAAGATCATCTGGCAATGCAGACTTCTTATTCACAGGCAATGAAGATGTGCCCCTGGAAGCTGACATCACCGCTCTGCAGTGAAGGTCGCCATGGTGTGCTAATAGTTTACCTCTCTGACCCCACTGAGCAATCCTATAAGTGCGTGTCAGCATCATTCTCATTTACAAATAAGGAAGTAGAGGCATGGAGGTCGTTAGCTCCCTCAGAGTCACACAGGTGAGCCAAGAATGGCCAGAAGTGGGCTGGCTCTGAAGGCCCCCTTGGCCCTTTGGAGTGGTTAGTGACAACCTCAGTCCTTGTTCCCCACAAACCTGGTGCTTAATGCTGAATGCAACCCAGAGGGCAGCGGTGAGCATGGAAACCATCTCCACTGCCACCTTGTCTCAGCAATTTATTTAATCCCTTCCTCTTCCTCTCCTGACCTTTAAACTGCCCCAAGTAACAAATTATTTAGGTGACATAGACGTGATCCAACAGAGAGCCAACTTTATGTTGGTCTAGAACCACAACAAACAAATAACAACAAAAAACCGAACCAACTGCTGTCAAGTCCAACTCATGGGCACCCCATATGTGCAGAGTAGAACTGCTCTGTATAGAGTTTTCAAGGCTGTGACCTTTCAGAAGCAGAGCACCAGACCTTTCTTCAAAGGCACCTCTGGGTTGGTTCTAATCCATTAGTAGCCTAGTTCCGCCACCCAGGGACTCCATATTGGTCTCGAACAGGGGTAGTTAATACAGGTCATTGTTCTCATAATGCTCTGCTCCACTGACCAGGGCAGATGTAGCTAATGGATCGTGCCACTTTTTCCTCCTGAGCCTTATAATATAGAACTTTAAAATCCTTCTCACTCAAGGCCCTGAGTAGCCATTACTGTCTATTAAGGTTGGCACAATAGATGAACCTCATTACCATCCTTGGTCTGGAAGCTGGAGAACCCTTCAATGAGGTTGGCCCGGGACCTGCAGATTGGTTCAAATCAGCACTACCCAGACACCTCCCCCCAAATCTCTGCCTCCTCTCCAAGGGGAGGTCTGGGTCTCCCAAACATGGAGAGCAGTGCTTGGGGATGCAAATGGCCAGGAGGAAATCCCTCCTGTGAGGCCTGTGAGGAGATGGGAGGATGAGCAGATGGATAATTCTCCTGGGAATGTTCTAGGACTTCCACCCACTCAGTGGCCTGCCACTGCCCCGGCTGCAGCTTCTGGGCATATGTAAGCTTCCTTGTCTATCTCATTTCCTCCACGTTTTCCACTGCACTTCCTCTTCCTAAACTCCTTTCTAGTCATTAATTAGTCAAGTGACGTTTATACACATGTTGGACCAATCTCTGAGAAAAAAGAATTGAAAAAGGAAACTCCCAACCACTGAGCACTCACTATGTGCCTGGCACTGTTCGTGTAGGCAACTTATGTCCCTCCTCTAGTTCTCACAGTCGTCCCACAGGCGGGGGGTATTATTTCCATTGCACAGAAGAGGAAACTGAAACTCAGAGAGGTTCCCCAAAAAGTTAAACACAGATTTACCATGTAACCCAGCAATTCCACTCCTAGGTATATACCCAAGAGAACTGAAAACATACACCCATGCTAAAACTTGCGCACAAATGTTCTTAACTTCACTATTCACAATAGCCAAAAAGTGGAAATAACCCAAATGCCCATCAATTGATGAATGGATAAACAAAATGTGGTATATCCATACAGTGGAATATTATTCAGTCATAAAAACGGCCGAAATTCTGACATATGCTACAACATGGATGAACCTTGAAAACGTTATGCTAAGTGAAAAGAAGCTAGTCACAAAGTGCCACATTTGGTATGCTTCCATTTATGTAAAATGTCCAGAATAGGTAAATCCATAGAAACAGAAAGTAGAGCAGTGGTTGCCAGGCTCTGGGCGGATGGGTGGGAAGTGGGGAGTGACTGCTAGTGGGTAAGGGGTTTCTTTTTGGGGTGATGAAGAAGTTCTAGAACTGGATACTGGTGATACGTAACCTTGTGACTATCCTAACCAGAACCAGCACCAGTTGCCGTCAAGTTGATTCCAGCTCATGGCAACCCCAGGTGTGTCAGGGTAGAACTGTACTCCATGGGGTTTTCCAATGGCCAGTTTTTTGGAAGTAGATTGCCAGGACTTTCTTCCAAAGTGCCTCTGGGTGGACTCAAACTTCCAACCTTTTGGTTAGCAGCCGAGTTCATTAGCCGTTTGTACCACACAGGGACTCCTGGGAATACACTAAAAATTACTGACTTGTCTACTTTAAAAGGGTGAATTTTCTGGTATGTAAATTATATCTTAGTTTTTAAAAATCCATTGAGCACTTCCTATATGCCAGGCACGGTACTGGTGCTGCCAAGAAGTATGATACAGCCTTGGCTTTGGGGAGCTTGTGTCTAGTAGCAGAGGTGGTTAAAACAGTGGGATCAGTGTCATGCTGGAGGGGAGCTCCAGGGAGATGGGGGATGGAGAGTCAGGGGAACCTTCTAGAGAGAACAACACCATGAAGTGGAACAAAGTCTGAATGGTGTTAGCATTACCCGGGAGAGGGGAGGGAAGGGGAGCTGTCAGAAAGAGCATTCCAGGCAGAGGTAACAGTGTGTGCGAAGGCGTGGCTTGCTGGGAAATCTCTAGAGAATGGCCCAGAGCCCTGAGGCGGGGGCCAGGGTGAGGCAGGAGAGGCTCAGGGTCCGATACTGAAAGCCATCTTCCCTCCTGCAATGTCGCAGGTGCTCCCCTGGTCACCTCAGCAACCAGGGCCAAGAGGAAACAAAACTATCCCTTCCGTCTGGGAAAGTCCACGTCATGAGATTCAGATTTAAACAGACAGCAAACAACCTAGCCCTGACCAGTCAGTCCACAGCCCAGCCCTCCCTTCTTTCCTGACTCCTGTCTGGCCTCTTGGGCCTCCCACAAGCTCCTGGGAGAACTCTTCATTGGCCAGCCCTTCCTCCAGACCCTTGCCAGGGACAGAAGCAATTTTGCTTCATTTTCCCACCTCTTTTCCCAAGTGAGGTCTCTGCCTTTAAAATGATCTTTACACAGGAGCTCGGTGTCGGATGAGGCCGCCCCGTGAAGCTCCTCTCTGATGCTTTTGGGTAAATACTGCAGCCCTACAAGCTGTGTGATCGTGGGAAAATTCTTCAACCTCCCTAAGCCTCAGTTTTGTCATCTGTAAAATGGGGTTGGCACAGCTCACCTCACAGTGCGGTGGGAACTCAGTGGGATAACACGTGAAAAGTGCTTGGCCATCAGTCAGTTGGTCTTGAACCCCAGCCCAAAACAGCAGTCAGCAAGGCAGGTACGCTGTCTGCAAGAATAACTCTATACTCTGGCAAAATCAGAGCGTGCTGCAGTGTAACCGTACAGCAGGCACTGTATTCACACTATTTCATCCAATCCTCACAAGGGCACAATAGATAGGAACCACTATCACATCCCCATTTTACAGATGAGAAAACTGAAACCAAGCTGGTAGGCCTGGGACTTGACCTGGGGTCTGTCTGACAGTGGCCCCTGCTCTTACCTCGGCCTCCACTGTCTCCCAGATTCTTTCTTCCCTTTCTCTCCTTCCTCCTTCCCCTGCAGCGAGCTGGACCCCACCTCTGCTCCAAGAGTGCACACCTTTGTTCTTGCCAACCTTTCTGGTGTTTTGATGTTCTCAGCTCGCTCTGGTTTTCACTGTCTTTCCAAGGACCTCCCCCCACCCCAAGTGTACAGCTTCCAATAGGCTCTGGGACTCATCTTGCCAGCTTGACTGGTGACGAGGGGAGAGGTAGACAGAGACCCAGCTTGACTGCTGATCCTCTGCGCCCGGCTTGGTGGACTCATCGATGATGCTTAGAAGACATGTTAAGTGAACGCAGGGCAGGCAGGAACCTCGAGTGGCTGCCCTTTTTTTTGCTCCTGTAGTTAAAATGTGAACATTAGAGGCCTCTTTCCTTCAGCACAGATAATCCACTGGCACAGTCACATGTCTGAGATCATATTTTTTTCTGATTATAAAGTTAACAGGGAAAACACAAAGAAGAGTAGGGAAAAAAAAGAATGATTGCCCATAATTCCACTACTCTTAATTTTTGGCAGTTTGTTCTCACAGTGGGTTTTTTTCCTATGCCTTCTTATGCACGACGAGGATCATTTTGTACTGTAATCGGATGCTTTTTCTATTTATATCGCAAGCAACATTCCTTGTCATAAAACATTCTTAATGGGGTTTATTTCTGTGGCTACATAATGGGTCACCATAAAGTTGGACCAGCATTCACTGATGCTTTACATTTAGGTTATTTCTAACTCTTATAAGCAATAATGCACTGAACATCTTTGTGCACAAAGTGACCAGAGTCTGGAAGCCCAGAGTGCATCAAGTTACTGTTCCATTCTGCTTTTTGGTGGGCACTCTAGTCGGGAAGGGGGCTCTCCCCAGGGCACCAGAGACAAGAGATACTGAAGGTGGGGAAACTCAAAAGCCCATATTTTAAATATCAGATCTATAAAAGCTTCAGAGAGCCTTAATTGAGGAAACTGAGGCTCAGGATCCTCATGTGTCCCACCCAAAGATACATAGCTATATAGAGAGGATCCACAAGGGTGTGCTTAGCTGGTGGGAAGGCATTTAGAACTTCTTCCTGGATAAACATCCAACATCCTCAGAGGCTGAAGTTCCAACGTTAGAGAACAAATATTTCTCTTCCTCGTGTGGCCTAACCCTAACCCACCTGTAGCAGTCCTGCCTGTGCTCTGCCCACATCCCTCAGCCTTCACTATCCCGGTGCACCTGTGAATTCTAGCTGTAAGCATCCTGGGACTGAGGGCTTTTCCAGAACTAAGGAAGGCCACCCTGACCACAGCTGGCCTTAGGGAATTAAAACTCTCTGGGAGCAGGCCTCAGTCAGTGATGCTCTGGGGTTGCTGGATAAATACCCCATCAGCCTTGCCCCTCAGGTGGGGTCATCCTGAGGCCTTTGTTCTATACTGTTTCCCAAGGTTCCCCGAGGGGTTGCGCTTCAGTTGCCCACTGTGGTAGCTGGGGTCATAGTGCACCCTTGATTGACAACCTGCCCTTCCCAGTCTCACCTCCCCACTTCCCTGCTGATGTTCCCTGCACCTCCAAACACACTACTTTCACCTGAGTCGTTATCTCTTTGAGCCACCACATCTCAGGACTTGCCCTGATGCCCTTGTATTTATTAATCCTCAAATTTGAAGGACAGGTACTCAGGAAGCAACATGGAAGGGCAAGAAGGGAGGATGTCCTGGAGAGCGTCAGCAAGAAACTGGGTCCTTAAAGAAAATTCCTGACCGAGCTGACCAGCTGACCACCAGGCCTGGTCCTCACCAACTGCCCATCACGCCAGTGAAGTGCCTGGCCTGTTCCAGCCAACACATGTCATGCTCCAGGGACTCAGCAAACAAAGCCCATCCGTCTCCTGGTCCCACCCGGAGCTTGTCCACCTCACGATGGTCACCTGAGCATTTCCAGTAAAAATCCCTCTGCTCTGTCATCTCCAAGTCATTTCAAGTGGTACAAACCCAGGGAGACCATGGCTCCCAAACTGCTGGAATTGTGTGGTTTACACCCTCCAGTGGTAAGTCCATGAATAACATGGGGTTCAGGTGCTGGGTGCCTGTTTGGAGACCTAACACTGCAGGGTATCAGAACTGGGAGGATCCTTAGAAAGCCTCTTCCCAGCACCTTCCTTTGACACATGAGTGGACTGAAGTCTTAATAAGACATATGATTTGCCATGGGACACACACACACACACACACACACACACACACACACAAAATGTAAAGAAAGAACCAAACTCCTGGGACCTCTCGTATACGTTCCTTGCAGTGCTCGCGTCCCACTGTCATCATTTCTGTCACACATGCATATCACCCATGCTATTATTTGCATAGATATTTTTTCCTTAAATGGGATCTTTTAAAAACTTAAATAAATATGTTTTAAAAGAAATTTTATCATTTTCCTCAAATGGAAAACCATTATCACTTGCTACAGACATTAATCACATCAATAAATACTTCCGGTATTAAAATGAAAAATTTCAGGTCCCACCAGAAATCCCTTCCAGATTGCCTTAGACACAATGACCATACTTTGGGAAACCCATCATTTGATCTTCCTTCACTGTCATCAGTAAGGACATTTACTGAGCATCTACTGTGTGCAGTGCTGAGGTGATAAGACACTCGTTGAGGAGACCAGATATAAGCAGCCATGTCACTATCCCAAAGGGAGGAGCAGTGGCACTAAGGGTCACCATCACAGTGAAGATGACGAGGGAGGCTGATGTGGTGGCCAAAGAAAGCCTCAGGAAGGAGGAAGAAAAGGGCCTGGATGAGTGCAAGGGGGGTTGGGGGCTTTCTGGACTGGAAGAAGAGGTGAGCCAAGACATTAGTCCAGCATAAATGGTTGGGAGATTTAGGAATGAGTTACTTTTGAGCCTCAGTTTCCCCATCTTCTAGCAAGGGGACTAGTATCTATTGAGTGCCTGGCACTTTTTCAGACAAGGTCTCATTTTATCCTCACAAAAATCCTATGAAGAACCTCTTACTGGTCCCATTTCACAGTTAAAAAAACCCAAGGCTGGGAATGAGGTTGAGGAATTTGGCCAAGTTCACCTGGATGAGCTGGGGTGGGAACAAAGTTCAGTCTGTTCTCACAGTCCCGTCTATAAGGGGGGATAGATAGAAGCTCAGTTGTTTTGGATCTTGCAGAATCAGCCAGTCACAGAGCTTGCCCGCAGCCGGGGCTACTCCGAAATCCTCCTGGCCACTGAGGGTATGTGGCAGCATCTCCCCGCCAGCCTTGCGGTTCACCATGACAACCATACACTGCCACCCTGCTACCTTCTTTTTCCCATTTGAGCCACCTGGTGTCTGGTGTATTGAGCTGAACTTCCTGGACCAGAGTGGGAAACTCCCAGAGTCTAGAGAGATAAATAACCTCCACTTTGGAGAAGGGACATTAACTGTCTCATTTAGCTAGGGGCAGATGAACTAGTGAGCAAGGTACACACAGTCTTACGGTAAGCAAAGCCTCCCAGGTTAAATTGTGTTTACTTACTAATCTGTAGTAAGCATAGTCAAGCCCATGCGTTCTTTGCTGATGGGGTAATCCATCCCTGCAATTAGCAGCCATGGAGGCTGGGCATTTTTCCTGGTCTAAGATGCTCTTCTCTGTCCTGTCTAAATCCTTCCATCCTTCAAGCCCCCCTCTCGCCTGAAAGATCTTGCATCCTTGAGCTCCCCTCACCCCTGACAACAAGTGCCCTCAGCACCTGCACGGCACAGCCGAGCACTGCGTAGACTACTGGAGCAGAAAAGGGCCAGGGTAGAACTCCCGGCTTTGGAGCTGGGAGGACGTAGGTCTGAATTTCTGGTTTTGCCAGTATTGATCGTGCATCCTTGAGCAGGTGGACCACCTCTCCGAGCCTCAGTGCCTCACCTGTAAAATAGGAACAAGGACACTTACCTTTCAGGGTTGTCATGAAGATGGCCAAAGTGCAGTGCATACAGTAAGTGCACAGATCATCCATGTCATCAGTGTTCTAGCACCTAATGTGTACCCTGGGAATGCTGGAATAAGTGTGACAGACACCATCCTACTGTCTTTACAGAGCTTAGTATACAGTGAAAGGTGGTCCTTCTCACTGTTGTTACACAAAATCTGGGAGTGAGGACAAGGGCTGGGTCTTTGGGATCACCTTTCTGTCCACCATCATGCTGAGCCCTGCCTAACAGGCACCCCATAAACACATAGGAAGAGTCTGGTCTTTGGAGCCTGACAATTCTGGGTTCGAAGCCCAGCTCTGCCTCTTTCTCCTGGGTGAGAAATCAGGGCTAATAGTAGCTCCCTTGAAGGGCTGGTGAGTGGAATCCATGAAGGCTTCTGTGAAGCGTTGGGCACGTGCAGAGCCTAGGTCCACCAGCACTCCCCGGCTCCTTCCAAGTGATCAGCCTGCCCGCTCTGTACTGAACACAGCTGGTATCAGACACTGGTGCCAAAGGGAGAACATCCAACCCCAGGTATCCTCAGCTCTTACCTTGGCCTCAGTTTCCAACCTGCTTCCTGGTAAGCCCCTAAGGTGAGCTTATATGCAGCAAAATGGCACAAGGACAGTGAGTGCACAGGCAGGGAATAATCTAAAGTCTGTTGAGGACCATAGTCTCAGATCTGGGTTCAAGCCTCAGCTCTGCCACTTACAGCTGAGGGACATTGGGGATAACAATAGTACCTTCCACATAGGGTTGTTAGATGTCCTTACTGATGATGGTGAAGGCAAGGTCAAATGATGGGTTTCCCAAAATGTGGTCAATGCGTCCGAGGCAATCCAGAGGGATTTCTGGTGGGACTTGGAATTTTTAATTTTAATACCTGAATTTTTTATGTTAGTAACAGATAATGTAAGCCAAGCTCAAGGCATGGCTATATCTGTTACGCAATTGCTCACTACAGAGTAATTTCAATTACTCTTATCATTGAGACATATGATTACAGGAGGGGTCATACAGAGGATGTGGTACAGGAGCACCGGCTTAGAGCCTGGCTCTCAACCTCGCCACTCCATGCCAGTGAAGAGCTCCAGCGTGCAAGTTAAGACTTTGGAATTTCAGCCCTGCCAGCACCTGACTACGTGATCTTGGATAAGTCATTTAACTTCACTGAGCCTCAATTTCCCCCTCTATAAAACGGAGCTAATAACAGCAGCCACCTCATAGATCTGTTGTGTGGATTAGATGAGTTGATACATGTGATACATGGACACAGTGAGTGAGTGTTAGCTCTGATCACTGTTTCTGTAGAAAGGGCTTCAAAGTTGCTAACTCCCAAGAGCCAACTGCAGCTGAATCGTCTCCACAGCCCAGCGTAGGGACAGACCAGCTTTATTCGATGGATAATCAGTCCTAGGATGACGAGAATGAGAAATGCCAGCCCTGGTTGCTGTCAGCGTGATGCCTACGACACTCTGGTGAGGAGCGGAGGAGGACATTTCCAAGTGCTCGTCCACAGCAACCCCATCTCCACCCCAGGGGCGGGGGGCCTACCTGCCCCGCCTGCCCTTCAAGGTGCTCCTTTGACTTCTCCCCAGCTGTGAGGGAGCCAGAATTCACCTGCCACATCCATCATCAAAGGAGGCCCAGGAATGCAGCCTGCTGGGTGAGCAAGGCCAAGGGGGAGGCAGCCTTGCAGGTCCAGGAAGCCACAGGGGATGCGGACAGGGGAAGCCATGACAACCTCCAGAGCGAGGGTGGATCCTGGACTCTGCAGACGAGAGTTTGGGGGTGGGCGTCAGGAGCCCCACTGCTTTTATCCTGGCTGGGGGTTGCCTCCCTAAGTGACCGTGTCTCTTCGCTCTCTGAGCCTGTTCAATCTTTATCATTGCTTTTACTCCTCCCCTCCACCTGCTCCCCAATAAAAGAGTATGCTGCTGACCTGTCTGAGGAAGGGTGCTTTGAAAGTCGGTCATGTCTAGCTGCTTGCTTTTCATCAAAAGGAAAATCTTTGCTCTCTGACTTCAGCAGGGTCAAAAGCTCTCGCTTGGCTGCCTGTAGCTCAAAGCATTTTCTTCACGTTTATCTTGGAGAAGGAGTCCCGGGGTGGTGCAAATGTTAACACGTTTGGCCGCTAACAGAAAGGTTGGAGGTTCAAGTCCACCCAGAGGTGCCTTGGAAGAAAAGCCTGGCATTCTAGTTCTGAAAAATCAGCCTTTGAAAACCCTGTGGAGCACAGTTCTGCTCTGACACATACATATATATAATAAAGCACATAAGGGGAACAGTTACAGAGACCGCCTAGACATATCCAAACACCCCACAGGAGTGGTTTAGGGGTTGAAGGACTTGGCACCATAGTCTTGTGAGACAACTCAGTCAATTGGCATAACAGAGTTCACAAAAACAATGTTCTACATCCTACTGTGGTGAGTAGCGTCTGGGGCCTTAAAAGCTTATGAGCAGCCATCTAAGATACAACTATTAGTCTCTTCCTGTCTGGAGCAAAAGAGAATAAAGAAAACCAAAGGCTCAAAGAAGAAACTAGTCCACAGGACTAATAGCCCACATGAACCATAGCCTCTTCTTGCTTGAGACCAAAAGAACTAGATGGTGCCCAGTTACCACTACTGACCATTCTGACCAGGGACACAAAAGAAGGTCCAGATAGAATGGGAGAAAAATGTACACTAGAACTCAAATTTCTGAAAAAGACCAGACTTACTGGACTGATAGAGACTAGAGGAACCCCCAAGACTATCACGCTAAGATACCCTTTTAACTTGGAATTGAAGCCACTCCCAGAGGTCCTTTCAGCCAAATGCTAGATTGGCTTATAAAATGAACAATATCACCTGTAAAGAGTGTCCTCCTTAAACAATCAAGTATACAAGACAAAACAGTCAATATTTACCCAAAAGCAAAGTTGAGAAGGCAAGGAGGGGCAGGGAAGCTAGAAAAATGGAAACAGAACAAACAGAATGCAAATAATGAAAATGCTGACACGTTGCTAAAATTGTAACTAATGTCGTGGAACAACTTGTCCAAAAATTGTTACATGGGAAGCTAATTTGCTGGGTGAACTTTCACCTAAAATACAATAAAATATTAAAATAAAATAAAAAAAAAGCTTGGTGCTTGGGCTTAGACAGTGACCGCTGACTGTGCCACAGGCCAAGAGCGTCACAGTTGGCAGACACTGGGTTAGAGGAGGGCCTGCAGTGATATGGTAGCCTTGAAGACTGGACTGGTAACATGAGCAGAACAAAAAGGGGGCAGAAAGGGAAAAGAAATGATATTTACTGAGCTGAGCTAGGCATTTCAGAGACCCTCTGATTGGCACCATTCATTCAAGCTAATATTTTCTGAGCACCTACTCTGTGCCAAGGGCTGCCATAGCTGTTATGAGGACGGCACAGTGAGTCCTGGCTCCCAAGTGCTCACAGGTTAGTGGGGAGACAGTCAGGAGACCTGAGTTCCAGCTTGCCTTGGCCACAGATTCACCCTGAGGCTTCTGGTGCCTCAGTTTCCACATCTGTCCAAAGGAGGGAAGAATCAAAGAAGGCAATGGATCTGCAAGCAGCTGGGTGATTACAAGCACCACACACTTCAGGGTGTCATGAAAGGGGAGGCCCCCTCCCGGAGGCAAATCAACAACAAGATAATGAGGACATGGAGACACTCACCAGGGACTGCATTTGGGAGACAGCCACTTCACCGGGAGGGGAGCATCCAAGAGAGTGAGCCAGGGCGCCAGCCCAAGGGGAGGGCAGCGCGCATGGGTCCTGGGATTTTACTGCCCACGCGCCGAAATTCCATCTGTCACACGTTTGGCAGATCAAATAGCTGAACAGCCGCCATTTACAAAGCAAAATCAACCGGCTTGGCGTTTTGATGCCAAGAAGAGGGAATTCTAGAGGATTCCATGAATCATAAGTTTTTTGGGGGGAAGGGGAAGGGGGATTAAAGGAATTAATATACGTATTTGTTGCAGGTATAATCAGAATATGTGGAAGCAGTTACAGGGAATAGAGGTTAGAGTGTGACAAACTCCCAGTTATCCCTCAGAATCCTGCCCTGGTGTCCTCTGTGAACCTTCCCTGAGCAATGCAGATACAGCTGTTTCAGCGCCATGCCATGCCTTCATTACTACCTGTATCATTCTGTACTTTATCCTTTCATTTCTCTAGATTTTTACTCCCTGAGGTCAGGGACACTGCATCTTGCTTCAGTAAACCTTGGTTTCCCTGAACTGAACTGACTGAAGTTTGAAAGAAGAATGGCTTTGATATGTTGAAACTCATGACAGTCTATCCCTGTTTTTCATTCATTCATTCATTCAAACAAAATTTTTTGAGCTCCTATTCATTCTGTTTTGGTGAATCTTAGTCTGTAAATCTTAGAGAAATTCAATTCATTACAATGCTGAATTTAACTTGGGAAAAACAGGGAGGAAATGAATGGATGGTGATAGCAATGTTCTTAGGATGGTGAAAACCAGGGTGATTATTTTCCCCTCAATTTTTTGACTCTTTCCTAATGTAGTTCTTTGACGCGTATAATGGAAAAATTCATACCATATAGGAATACTGTATTTAAAAATGAAGATTTCACTCGTTATGAGAAAAGGTTATTTCCCTCCCCGTGGACAATAAATCTGTCTGCCATTCTATTAAAGCTTACTTAGAGCTGTAGTGTGAGCAAGGCATTAAGTGACACCAATGTCTGTGAGGCCTCTCTGTGCCAGCTGTCTTCCTTCCCCTCCATTCCAAAATCTTCAAGCTGAATATTTCAAGAGGCTGTTTTGAATACTGGTATCATTCAGCACTGCTGGACTTCTGTAACCTGGTCATTTTCCAGAATGTTCCATACTGTCAATATTGCCTGGCTTCCTGGAAAACTGAGAGGATGGGCAGGAATTAGCTAGAGACCTTCCTGCTGGGGAAGAAAAAATCCCCGCTATGCTGAAAGTGAGGCAATGTGGTCTGGCGAAATAGAACCCGGCTTCAGGATGACTCCATTGGCCCTGCCACCCAGTTGCTTTCTTGGACTCAGGACCAGGAAGAGGTCTACTGAGTATATACTACACGGAGTGATGTAACAGCAGGACCGAGTCACTCATAAGACCAAGTCCCTCACAGTCCCAGTCATAAATTAGCTAACTGTCCCCAAACAGGGACACTCCCTTTGGAAACAAAAAAAGAAACCTTTATGCAAAAAAGGCTCCCTGGATGGCACTGGGTGGGTATAAATACTTCTTAGCTGCCAGCGTGGTCATAACTTTGCATTGAGTTGAAGACTGAGGCTCTGGCACCAGAGAAGTCAGCATCTCTGATTTGAAACCTCCCAGCCAGCCCTGGTGAGGTGACTGAGAAGTTCCAGTTGGTCCTGAGCTCTGCGGTGCAAGCTTATCCCCCGCCAGCTTGCTCATTTCTATCCTGCGGCAGCACGGCCAGCTGCCAAGGTGAGTGGTCCTCATTTCTGGGGAAGCTGCTGTTTTGAGAGGGTGCTGCTTCTTTCTGTCTGGGAAAACTCAGAAAAGCTGAGGGAATTTTTTTGCCCATAGAGAGAAGCTGGTGGAAAGCATAGGTGCAGAGATGCCAACATAAGGTTAGACCATTTGAAAAGGGCATCTTGTTCAGATTTCTTCTCTTCCAATAACTGCTGTGGTTGTCATATATTACAAGGGAAAACCTTCTGGAAAATTCAGAACAGACAGAGAGAAGTATTTACTAGAATTTTACATAGATTATCTTACCTAGTCCTTATCACATCCCCTCTTAATGAAACAAATTCTGTTAAGATGGATATTATGAAACCCATTTTGTGCATGGAGAAGCACGTTTCAGTTAAATAACTTGATCCAGGGCATGTACTAGTAGAGCTAGGATTTGAACCCAGGTCTGTGTGACTCTAAAATTCTTACATGAGCAACATCGCCACATTGCCTCCCAACGCCAAGGGTTTCTTTCCAGGGAGGAGGTTTGCTGTGGGCAAGCTCAGACCAGAACTGGGTCCCCTCTTAGGTCTCCATTTATTACCTTTTATTAAAGGAAATTATTTCAAATATTGAGAGTTGAGTGCATTGTTTCACAAATAATAATTCATAAAAAAGGAGCAGGTGGTACTACTGGCTTAGGATGAACAACAATTGCAAAAGCTTAAAAGAAAAGCAGTACAACTTGAGTGCTTTCTCTTCTAATAACAGGCATAAAACTATAATTGCTAATTAGAGGTACAGAGTTCCTGGGTGGTGAAACCCGTTCACACACTAGGCTGTAACTAAAAGGGTGGAGGTTTGAGTCTACCCAGAGGCACCTCGGAAGAAAGCCCTGGCCATCTGCTTTTGAAAAATTAGCCATTGAAAAGCCCGTGGAGCTCAGTTCTACTGTGACACGCATGGGGCACCATGAGTCAGAGTTGACTCAACAGCAACTGGTTTTAGTCAGAGGTGCTAGAAATGATGGTTACAGGGACAGGAAGATGAACGCATGTTTCATCGACCACCGGGCTTCCCTCTAACCTTGCCTCGGGCCAGTGATGAAGCTTGCTCAGGGTCAGGTTGTCCAGCAGGTTCCATTAAAGAGGCTCACTGGGTGTATACGTCCTTGTTGAATGGTGATGTTACAGGTCCAGTGTTTTTCTGTTGGACTGTTATCTGACTTTGTAGAATTGAAGTCTATGTCCATAAACCAAAAAACCAAACTCATTGCCGTCGAGTTGATTCTGACTTATAGCGACCTTATAGGACAGTAGAACTGCCCATAAGGTTTCCAAAGAGTGGCTGGTGGATTCGAACCGCCGACGTTTTGGTTAGCAACTGAGCTCTTAACCACTGCGCCACCAGGGCTCCGTAGGGCCCCCAAACCCAACCCCAAAATAGGAGCAGAGGTTGCAAAGCATTGATGAAGGGGCTGTTCAAGGCTTACGTTAGTTTTCGTATTGATTCTTTAATAAGCTAACCATCTTGAGGAGGACCAGTTCTGAAAACTCTTCCTCAACCTTCCATATCGGTCTCTCCTTCCCCTTCTCAGCCTCACACCAAGGAGCATCTGAGTTTAAATCCAAATAAGTGACCTGCTTTGCAAAGCTGCAAAGATGACATGTCCCTGGAAGTTTCTGTTCAAGGCCAAATCCTCCCAGTATGACTTGTTTGAGAAAAAGGACATCAACAACAACGTGGGAACAACCATCTATACAACCTCCAGGTAAGCTTTTCCCTGCTGCCACTTCTTGTTCTCCTCGCCTCGACTTCCCTTCCTCCCTCTGCTCCACTGACTCAGAGTTCCTCCCTCTGCTCCTGGCCTCTGACATGAGGTCTCATCTCTCCAATTGCTTTCTGGTTGTCCCTGTTGGAGTTTAATGCAGCCACTATTTATTGGATGCCTCACTGTTTGTGGCACTTTGTGAAGAAGGAAGATACATGTCACAGTCCTGGTCCTCAAGGCGCTTGGAATCTTTGGAGAAGAATGTGGGCAGAGACCTGATGTGAGAATGGGAAGCTGTAGGGTCTAGCGGTTAGAACCAGGATGGGATCCTGGCTTCTGTCCTGATTCACCAGTGCCCCTGCCTCACCAGTTGCTAGACATTTTGAACATCATCCTGATGAAGAGTACCAGGATGTGAGTTAGAAAAACTGGATTTGAGCCCTGTGCTGTGCTTTACTAGCTGACTCTGCGTTGTCTCTCACCAGCTGTGTGACCTCGGGTGACTTATCCTCTCTGAGCCTCAGATGTTCTCATCTGCAGTGGTATCCACCTCATAGCATGTTGAGGAGTAAATGAGAGTGTGTATGTAAAGCACCCACTGTAGACACTGGGGAAATGTCAGCGTTTATTATAATCTCTTGAGCACTCACTCTGTCCTAGGGCCATGCAGGGCACTGCGCATGTATTGCATCTCAGTGCATCTTTACGGCGGCTCTGTGAAGTGCATATTATTGGTTGATTTTACAGACGAGGAAGTAGGAGCTCTGGGAGAGCAATGGCTTCCCCAAGATCACGTGACTGGTAATTACAGAACTATAATTGGAACCCAAAGTTCAGCCTCTTCATGCTCCCTGATGCCTGGCTTGTAGGAGAGGCAAGCCTTAGGTGGGGCTGAGAGAATGAGTCAATCAACTCATCAGTCAGTGGGCAGGTTTCCAGACAACACTAAGGAGGAGTTCACATTCTCTATCGGAGGTTGGGTCTTGCTCAGGTGGAAACACAAGTCAATCAGTAACAACATGACAGCGCGAATCAAACCAAAGCCCAGTCTGTCAGGGCCACTGTGCTGGCCTCAGAGTTCCAGAGAAGACCTTCCCATCAACTATGGTGGGAAGGGCGCCCCCGGTGTTGGGGAGTACGGCAACCTTGAGTGTACCTGTCATAGTAAAATAGTGTAATGGCTAAGAGTATGGGCTTGGGGATAACCAAATGGCTTTGCCACTTAATAGCTCTGTGACTTTTGGCAAGTCCTCTAGCCTCTGAGCCTCAGTTTCCTCATCGGCAAGAAAAAAAAAAAAAAAACTGTTGCCGTCAAGTCGATTCTGATTCATAGTGACCCTATAGAACAGAGTAGAACTGCCCCATAGAGTTTCCCAGGAGCAGCTGGTGGATTTGAACTGCCAGCCTTATGGTTAGCAGCCATTGCTCTTAACACGGCACCTGGGTTGTGATAAGACCTAAATGAGCTTCTGTATGTAAATAGCTTAGCACAGTTCCAGATGCAGAGTAAGTGTTCAATAAACAGCATCTGCCGTAATTGTCTCATTGTTATTGTTGGCAGCTGGGATGGGATTGAGCAATGTTAAACAGCGTCCTCTACAAGGGCTTTGTAGAAGTGATGTGGACTTTGTGGACTTTGAAGAGTGGGTTGAATGTGGGGAGGTGAAGGGAAGTAGCAAAGACGTTCCAGGAAAGGCGCGTAGGGTGAGCAGACTCAGAGGCAGAATCCAGTATGACTGTGCATGGCCAGGGTGGGGTGAGGGGTGGTAGGCTGGGAGCTGGGATTGAAAGGTTTGACTGCGGGGGAGGGGATTTTGACTTTCACTGCTAGGCAGTGGGGAGCCATTGCAGATTCTTGAGCAAGACAGTCCAGGCATGGGGGGTGGGATGAACTGCAGGAGTGTTTGAAACCAGGCAGGTGGGGCTATGGTTGCTGAGGTGGTCAACAGACCAAGAGATGAGAACGCAGGGTCGGATGGCCGCTGGATGTCTTGCTGGCACCTCAGACTCAAAATGCTGCAGACTGACCGTGGCTTCATCATTCCTCCTGGTGTATCAAATGGGCCTGATCCCCACGCCTGAGTCCGAGTCTTGACCCTTCTCAGAGTCAGTCACCAAGTCCCACATCTCTTTCTTCCCTCTACCTCCTTGCTGCAGCCCCTGCTAGCTAGCCTCTCCAGCTCTAGGTGCTGGCTCTTTCCTCTCTTCCTCCAACTTGACTGTCAGCAAGTCATGCTCCTTCTCTAGAGACTGCAGTGGCTCCCCCATTGCCTGCCACCACACCGAGACTCTACTGCAGGGCTCTGTATGATCACTCTCCTCAGACAGAGGGCATCCCACCTGCCCAGCCTAGCTATGCTCAGTTTCCCAGCGCCTGTACAGCATGTTCCTCACCTCATCTCATCCTGACCCCATCCATTCTTCATCTTTTGAGATCATCCTGAATCTCTTTTCTCCCTGAGCCTTTACAGTGTGGCCCACAGCCTTTAGTCCTTAATCCCACACCCTCTAATAGCATTGCTGGTCTTCCTGAGGACCAACTTGTCTCTTTGGACCATCCAGGTCTAAACTTCCCCATTATATGGGCTCTCCCTGAGGGCCTACTACGTGCTGGACTGTAAAATGGACAGTGAAAAGAGACCTAGTTCCTGTTGTCAGAGAGGAAATGGGGTAAATGACACCCACCTCACAGGTTTGGGGAGAAGGACAGGAAGAATGAAATTCGAAAGAGCTTTATACACTGATGGGGTAGGGGGTGGCAGGTAGGTGACAAGAGACTGTGGGTTCAGTGGGCAGGATGATAGAAGTCCTGGGGAGACTGCAGAGGTGCACAGCCCAGCTGTAGTGTGGGGAAGGGTGGCATGGGAGAAGGCTTTTGGGAGGAGGTCAGCCCAGCTGGACTTTGATAATACAGTCAGAGGGGGGGCAGGGAGGGTGTTACTGGAAGAGGAAGCAGAAGTACAAAGGGGATTTTATGCTGAAAGCAATGGGGAGCCAATTAATGCATTTTGATCTTAAAAAGCAGTTTTCAGATCCATTTAGGTCTAATAAGACCAAAAACCTATTATATGTGCTTGATGAATCCATGTTCTATGTAAACAAACGATAAAGAAGTGGTGTGTGTGTGTGTGTGTGTGTGTGTGTTTTACAAACAGACAGATGTGGGAACATCTAGATGGAGAAGTGGGGAATTTGGAACAAAGTTGAGTTACATGTTGCCAGCTGGGCGGCAATTGGCTCAGAATAAACAGGTACCCTCTTTAATTCATCTTCGGTTTGGGTTTGGGATTAAATATGCCAGAATATGACCAGGAGGGAGCCTGCACTCTGAGGTCGAGGGTGGCACCACGGTCCTTATCTGGACCCTCAGTATCACCCTGCTCGGAAAGTAAGAAGCAAGTTACAGATGGAGCAAAGTCAGGAGTCCCTGGCATCTTCAGGTAGTAAGGACTAAGGGGCTAGGAGGGATCTGAGGGGGCTTCTGGTCCACCCATCCCGTGTCTCCAATCAAAATGTCACCCCTGGCCGTGGGCAGAGGAGCAGAGGTCCTGCACTTTCTTTGGCTTCCTTTGTGGAATCACACAGAACACACAGAAAAGAAATAGCCCTTCTTGGGGCAGCCCTGTGAGGTGGAGAGAGCTTGGCTTGTGGCCTTGGGCAGTCCTGAGGCTGCTGTGTGGCCTTGGGCAAGATCCCTAATCCCTCTGGGCCCCAGCTTCCTCCTCACTAAAATGAGGATAATCATATATAACTGTCTTCCTGACCGGGTTTAGCAAAGAGTAGATGAAATAACGGACAGGAAGGTTTGCTTTGTAAACAATAAAGCATTGTACAATGGGAGTTATTATTATGATCATTGCTATTTCACAGGGAACAAACATACCCGAGGCCGTACATCCCCCAGGCTCTTAGGCCGGAGAAAGCCCAGTGGTATCAAACAGCAAACTTCCCAGCGACCGCCCACTGGGGGCCCCTGGGTGTGGGGGCTCACCCCAGATAGCACCGAGGAAAGAGTAGGCGCGGGAGGAAGGGCGGCCGGCCAGTGACGAGGTGGCTGCCTGCAGGGCAGACACCCCGGACGCGACGTGAAGCTAAGTCCGTGCAGCTGCTCGGGCTCGCCCCGCCC
>NW_004444074.1:2256032-2301953 GCF_000243295.1 Trichechus manatus latirostris
CTGCCGGCTCCTCCGCAGGGTATTTCGGCCGCAGCCCGCCTGCCGCCCCAGCCGAGCCAGGTACTCCCGCCGGGCCGGGGTCTGCCCTGGGAGGGAGGCAGGGGCTCCTCGCCAGGATCTGGGCGCGGAGCTCCGCCGCTGCTCGCTGGCTGGGTGGCTGGAGGCTTGGCATTGAATCTCTCAGAGCCACGGTTTTCCATGTAAATGTAAGGGTTGGACTATTCGCTCTGTAGGATACTGATGAGGATTTACTTAAAGCGTTTTCCTCGTTCAGAACGCATTGTTAGTTGCCCGAGAGTCAGCTCCGACTCATGGGGGCGTCATGTACAACGGAACTAAACGTTGCGGGTCCTGAGCCACCTCCACATTGCTGCTATGCTCCAGTCCATTGTTGCGGCTACTGTGTATTTCTAGTGCTTTCCAACCTAGGGGGCTCATCTTTCAGTACTATATCTGATAATATTCTCTTTTGAGAATACTGGGTTTTCATTAGCTTTTTTGGGAAGTAGATGGCCAGGCCTTTCTTCCTAGTCTGTCTTAATCTGCAAGGTCTGCCTAAGCCTGCCCATCATGGGTGACCCTGCTGGTATTTGAAATACTGATGGCATGGCTTCCAACATAATAGCAACACACAGGCCATCACAGTACCAAAAACTGACCGACTGGTGGTGTCCAGAATGCATAAACGGTTGTAATTCAGTAGCCACAAATGGTCCAGAGAAGCCTGATGACCTACACCCATGAGAGGCGGCTGTGGGGCTGGGTAGGAATTGTGGATGTTTCAGGACTTGGAGGCTTTTGCAGACGGTTTTTCAGCACCGAGGCTGCTATACCCTTTAGGATCCAAAAAAACAAACCCATTGCCATCGAGTTGATTCCGACTCATAGCGACCAGTTAAAACGCTGTTTTACAAATAAGGTCTATTTCCCAGAGTGCCACCTGCCTCCTTGGTGTATGGAGGTGCAAGAGAGTGGGCAGGGTAGGGACTGCAGGGGAAGCAGGATCCCAGGACCCCAAACAAGCCATCCTCAGTCACTCCAAGGCTTATTATGCATAGTTCTGAGTCTAAACAAGCCATTCCCCCAGCAGCCCTCCTTTTGATGGCAAGTCTTCAAGGATCCCTCGTCCCTATGAAGGACCAAGCACGACTGCGCATGGCTGGGAGTTTAGCCAAACCGCATGAGTGTCTGGATAAACAATGCAATAATTTGGCAACGAGTATCCAGGTCTGTAATGTGCACACCTGACATCTGGTCACCACATCTCTCAGCAGCTAGGGCAAAGGCATTGGCTAACTGGAGGAGCAGTGGTGAGGGCTGGGGTGTTTATTCATTTCTTAAGTTATACAAAAATTACCAATTCTGAAAGTAATTCATGGTTACTAGAAAAAGTTGGAAGATGCAGAAAGGTATAAAGAAGAATTAAAATTGCCCATGACGTCATTACTCAATGCTAGTTACTACTAACCTTGAGTAGCATTTCCTCCCAGGCTTTTTTCCATGCTTGCACACACACACACACACACACACGCACACACACAGAGGCTTCTTTCTATGCTTGTATACACACACACACACACATACACACACAGCCAGCATCAGACCATCTATACAGTTTTGAGGCCAATGTGGCACATTTATATGGTGGATTTTCAGGCAGCTTTTAAAAACGAGGCTTTCTGATTTTTACTTATGTTCTCTTAAAGGAACTTATCTCTTTAGAATTATACATCTTATAATGCTACTATATAATATACATAGTTCCCACTCACTGCTGTCGAGTCTATTCTGACTTAGTGACCCATAGGGTTTCCAAGGCCGTAAATCTTTATGGAAGCAGATTGTCACATCTTTCTCCCATGGCGCAGGCCAGTGGGTTCCAGTTGCCCACCTTTCAGTTAGTAGCTGAGTGCTTAACCACTGTGCCACCAGGGCTCCTTTGTAGGAGGGACCTGGAGAAGGACATCATGCTTGGTGAAGTAGAGGGTCAATGATAAAGAGGAAGACCCTCAACGACATGGATTGACACAGTGGCTGCAACAGTGAGCTCAAACATAGCAACGATTGTGAGGATGGCGCAGGACCCAGCAATGTTTCGTTTTCTTGTACTCAGGATCTGTATGAGTTGGAACCGACTCGATGGCACCTAACTAACAATATACATAGTTAATAATGTGATGTTAATATAAATAGAGTCACTACTTTTTCTGATTAATAAAAGCAACATGTGCTCATTCATTGTATCCCAACATCACAGATGTGTATAAAGTAGAAAAAGAGAGACCTTCGTAATACCCTCTAACCCCATCTCCCACACGCACACTCCAGACAATATGGCAACGAAAATGGAACACAGCACAAGCTTTCAAACTAGTGCGATGCACCCCTAGAGTGAGTCTCCCTACGTGGAGACAAGTGTGGGGTGTGACTATTGGAGGGGTGTTCATGCATATGCGGCAGAGAAGGGTTGTGTGTCCTCTATTCTCTGTAGTTCTCCAGGAGAGCACACTCGAAATCCCAAGCCAGAATCAACTCTTTCTTAATGCCTTCAGGCAATTTGGTCATTTTTTCCTCTTCAAACGCAACTTGTTTTAAAATAAATAAAACCAGTATGTATATTTTATAAGTCTTTCTCTTCCAATAATACTCACTGAGATATTTATGGATACAAATCAGGTCTTGGATTTGTCTTAAAATAATGGTGGGGCTAGACGGTATAGTTGAAACAAGATTGGCCGTAAGTTAATAATTGTTAATTGGGTTGAATCTGGGTGGGGAGCCCATGGTTATTATTCTCTCTACTTTCGTATGTTTAAAATTTTCCATGTTGAAAATTTAGGAGTCCCTGGGTGGCGCAAATGGTTAAGCCCTTGACTACTAGCCAAAAGGTTGGCAGTTTGAACCCACCCAGCAGTGCCTCGGGAGACCGGCCTGGTGTTCTGCTTCTGAAAGGTCACAGCCTTGAAAACCCTATGGAGCAGTTCTACTCCGCACACATGGGGTCGCCGTGAGTTGGAATCGACTGGACGGCAACTATCAACAACAAATCAAGTGCTTTAAAAAAAGCTGAAGTCACTAAAACTAGAGGGTGATGAGCAGTGCTGCTGGCCTGGAGGCCAGCGACGTAGGGTCTATTCTCTGCCCACCCAGCGCCTGTCACGTTTCTACTCAGCTTTTGAGGGCTGCCTCTTCCAAGAGCTTCTGTTTGGGGTGGTAGCTTTGTCTCAGCTCCCCTTGTATCTTTCTGTCTTTGTTGGGCGAAGGCAAGAGATGACAAGAAGTGGGGAGGGTGACCATGGTGGGGAGATTTGGTCTGACCAACTAACCCCCCAATCCCCTTTCACCACAGACACCCCCTCCTTGCCTGGAAGCCAGGAGACATGGCCCTGGCTTCTAGCTTTGCCTCTGACTCAGTGTGGATCCGTGAGCAATTCACCCCCATCTCTGGACCTCAGTTCCCCCACGCATCAAATGAGGGTGCTGGTAACTCGAAAGACTAGATCGGAACCTTAGGGGACAGTGAGTTTATGTTAATGAGGGAGGACAAACTCAGTAAAGGAGGGTGAGAATGGTTGCACAACTCAAAGAAAGTAATCAGTGTCACTAAATTGTACATGTAGAAACTGTTGAATTGGTGTATGTTTTGCTGTATATATTCTCAACAATAATAACAAATAAAATTTAGGAAAAAAAATGAGGGTGTTGGCAGAGAAGACCCCAAGATCCCTCGCGGGCTCTCAGATACTAAGATCTCATAATAGCTGTTTCCTTTTGCAGTCCCGTAACACAGGATGACACCAAGCTTCACAGCCTCAGCAAGCCTGGGAATGAGTCTTCCCCACCCCTCACGGGGACGGTACAGGTCAGTGGTCACACGGGTGTGGGAATCCCCTTCCCCCCTCGCCCAGGCAGATGCAGGCTGAGCAGTCTGTTGGAGGCTGGGCTGAAGGGCAGAGGAACTGGGGTTTGTGCAGCAAGTGGGGAGCCCCGGATGGGGGGCACAGGTGGGAGTAAGGAAGGGCTTTGGAAGAGCAGGATGATCCATGGTGGTCGGGAGTGGTGGTCCCCAAGGTCTGTTGGCACCTGGATGATTTGCCTGTGTGGGCTGGCAGGCACAGGTAGGGGGTGATTCCAGACTGTTCATGGAGCGAGGAGTGGGACGCTTCAAAATAATCCCAGGCTCAGGGGCTGAGCCTTTGGTCCCAGCCTGTATCCCACAAGCTCCATCTTCCCTAAGTGCTTTTGACCTCAGTGTTCCAGAGTGGTGGCAGAGAGGTGAGTGGAGGGGGAGAGGAGATGGTTTTCATATTCTTAAATGCCTTCAGGGAAGGCAGTGGTACATTCTTCCTCGTCCTGATTTCTGTTCTCTGTGGTATTGACTGCGACAGTAGTCTCCATTGCATCTAACCTTAGTCCCTCCTGCTGCAGTTCCTCTGAGGAAGCATTTGGCAGGGGTCTGGGTGAGGAGAGAAGCCTGGCTGATGGCCTGGGCACCCGGAGCTCTTAGCAGACACTGGCCCAGGCCGCTGAGCTACAAGGAAGGAAGGAGGGGCATGGGGCATTGGCCTGCTCTGTATGCCCACCCATAGCTCCCAACCCCACCCAAAACCAAAGAAAAGCCCAGGGACTGGGAGAAACCCATGGGGTCCTGGGGTTGGAGACATTTGGAAAACCCTGTTTTTTTCCTCTCCCTCCCTGTCAGAAGTCTCCAGAATCCCAGGTCAAGCTGGGCGTGAAGCTGGGCACACCCCCATCGGCCTGCGCAGGGCATGTGAGGATCAAAAACTGGGGCAATGGGATGACTTTCCAGGACACACTTCACCACCAGGCCAAAGGGGTGAGAAGTCTGGGGCTTCAGGGAGGACCCCCTTATCCCAGGCTGATGAAGCCACTGGAACCCTTTGTGGACCAAACAGATGCCGCCTCCCCCACCCCAGCCCCACCCCCTTTCCTCCTCTCAAACCAAACAATCATCTGCTTGGGCGAAGGGAATTGGGAACACAAACTCACATTCTTCACAAATTACAGTAGAAGTAAATGATGTCAGCTCTCTGTTAACCACCTTAACGGGTAGTGGCTAATCCACAAGATCAGACAAACTATTGCATGTACAAATTAATGTCTTTCTTAGAGAGACAGATTTCAGCATAGTGTCAGGAAGAATTTTCCAAGAGAAGTGCCTGAAGCCACACTGAACTACATCATGAGGTAGTGAGCTCCCTGTCTCTGGAAGTATTCAAGTGCTCTTTGTTAGGGAGATCGGAGAGGGGTTCATGCATCAACTGAGGGGTTAGACTGAGTGCCCTTTAAAGCTCCTTCCTATCTTCTAAGTTTCTTATTCTAACTTTAGAATGCATTCTACGGTTTTAAAGTAGAAAAGAATTAAACATTTCAAGACCATGAAAGCAGGATGATTTTCCACACCTCTCAGAAACCACCACAGTTAACCTTTGGGTGTACTTCCTTCCAGTGTTTCTTCTATGCCGTCCTGTGACTTTGGGATTTACACCTGCTCATTCCTTTTCACTTTTGCTGTACACCTTAGTGTGTTCCCACAGGAGGCAACATCAGCCTCTTTAAATGAGAAGGCAGTTGAACTGTTCCCAGGGACTGAGCTGTTGACTTTGCTCTGGGTCTGAGGCCAGCTGGGGAGCAGGGCCAGAGACTGAGCCCCAGGGTGGGAGAACCAACCTCACCTCACACCCACTGGGGTACAGTCAGTAGAGGAGAAGACGTTTGACTGGAGAGAAAGACTGGTGGACCCCAAGGAGGAGGTGGCACAGGGGTGGAGAGCAGAGTAGCCAGAGTGAAAGGAGGTGGTCAGAAGAGCTGGCTGCTGGGAGAGGATGGACACAAACACCTGCTCTATAGGCCAAGCGGCCTGCTCTCACCTCATGCCTCCTCTTTCCAGGATGTTCCTTGCAAGTCCAGGTCTTGCCTGGGGTCCCTTATGAGCCCCAAAAATTTTACCAAAGGACCGAGAGACAAGCCTACCCCCCCGGACGAGCTTCTACCTCAAGCAATCGAATTTGTCAACCAGTATTACGGCTCCTTCAAAGAGTAAGGCTTGCTTCCTGCAACCTCCGCTGGGTTCTCCCCTGTCTCCAGCTATTTTCCTCTGACCCTAGCCCCCTTTCTTTCCTCAATTCCTAGTGGTTCCAGGGCTAAAGCCTAGTTTTCCAAGAAAAAAGATCTCAGAGTAGGTTTTCATAGTTGTGGGACAAAGAGGCATAGCAATAGTGGTTAAAGGGTGAGTTGGGAGTATAACTATTAGAGTTTGAATTCTGATTCCATCACTAACTGGTTCTATAGATATCCTTGGGCAATCTGCTTACCCTCTCTGTGCCTTGTATTTCTCATCTGTAAAATAGGGATGATAATGATAGAACCTGGCTTATGAGATTGTTGTGGGCAAGTTACCTCTCTGTGCCTCCATTTTCTTGCCTGAAAATAGTGATAATGAATAGTATCTACCATACAGGGGCTTATAAAGATTCAATCAATTAAAGTATATGAAGTGCTAGGAATAGTGCCTCGCCTATAGCAGAATTAGCTGTTACTGAGTGTTTAGAACAACTGTTTTGGCCAAATAAAATACGCTTAATTTAAAAGAAGTCCTGGTGGCACAGTATTTAAAGTGCTCGGCTGCTAACTGAATGGCTGGCAGTTCAAACCCACCAGCCTCGCTCTGTGGGAGAAAGATGTGGCAGTCTGCTTCCATAAAGATTTACAGCCTTGGAAACCCTACGAGGCAGTTCTACTCTGTCCTGTAGGATCACTATGAGTTGGAATTGACTTGACAGCAATGGGTTTATGTAAGTTAAAGACCAGTAAAAAATCCCCTTGCCATCGAGTTGACTCTGACTCATGGAAACCCCATACGTGTCAGAGTAGAACTGTGCTTCGTAAGGTTTCATGGCTGATTTTTCGGAAGTAGATCACCAGGCCTTTCTTCTGAGGTGCCTCTGGGTGGACTCAAACTGCCAACCTTTTGGTTAGCAGCCAAGCACATTACCGTTTGTACCACTCAGGGACTCCTCATAACATTTTTTAGTGCCTCAGAAATGTGACTTTATGAAAACAGTGGTAAAATATAAAACTACAGGCATTGGGTGCAAACATAAAAAAATAATCATTTTTTATGTATTCGCATGTTAACACTACTAAGGGTAATGAGGATCATTACTGTTTTCATGCTTGGGTGCAGAGGGGGTACAGTATTGCTAAAAGCTTTTCTGGGAGAGAGGCCTTGCGGTGGTGGGGTAGCAGCACCCTCACCCAGCACTTCCTTATGCCACGGGTGTCCTTGAGGATAAATATTATCAAGTATTTTGTCTTTGTGCTTTTTTTTCTTTTAATCAAGAAGAGATGTCGAGACACTCTTCATCCGCAGAAAGGCCATTTTGTTCTGCGTTTTTCACTGTCCTTAATCAGGAGTTCATTCCTTGAATAGTTTCTCTGTGGCCATTTCAAAAGCCTTTGGTGGTGATTGGTAATCTCAAGGCTTTGCTCTGCATGTGTGTGTGTGCGTTGTGTGCTGTGTTGTGTGTGTTTCAAAGCCTTTCTGACCGAATCCCTCCTTTTGGGATATTTTCAAAGTCTGAGAGGGGAGGGGAGAGGAAAAGCAAGTTGACAAATCTCATATGGAATTTCTGGAGGAGCAGGGCTGTGCTGAGGCTGAGAAACAGCGTGATTTAGGAGCCTGTGGCGTCTGACCACGCTGTGGGGAGCGCCTCTCTGTGCTGGCCCCTGAGTCCCCAGAGCTGGGCTCCAGGGTGGCCTGCCGGGCTTCCAGGAAAACATAAGTGGGCACTCAATGTGTCTGGGCTTGCAATCCCCCTGGAGCGGAAGGTGGTATTTCAAGCAGTTAAGGTCCTGGGCTCGGCATCATGGCGGCCGAGTCTGAGTCCTGGCTCTGCTCTTGCCCGTGCTAATGTTTCTGGGCCTGGTATTCAACCTCCCAGAGCCTAGATGCCCTTGACTATAAAATAAATGCAAAAATACCTCCCTCACGGACTCAGTGAGACCCCTCAGTCATAGGAAGTACTGGGTACCCAGTAGCTGCTGTGAAAGGGCTTGGCTTGTCCTCTCTTAACCATGAGAAGGCGGACAGGCACTCCCCCTTCCTCGGAGGTCTGAGGAGGACCACACACCCTGCTCAAGCTGAGAAGAATACATGGTTAAAGAAAAACCCTGGAAATATCAGGGTTTCAAACAGGCCAGGGCTGGTCACGTAATTTGCAGGGCCCAGTGCAAAATGAAAATGCAAGCTCTTTGTTCAAAAATAATTAAGAATTTCAAGATGGTGACAGCGGAGCATAAACCAAGTGTGGGACCCTTCTACACGCAAAGCTGTGTGTGACTTCGCAGGTGACTTGGAGCCAGCCCTGGCAGGAGCAGTCTCTCTCTAGTGGGGGACATCTTGCCCTCTTGGCATCCTATCTGAGTTCCTGCTTCTGTGGATTGCATTAATCCCCATTTAAGGCCATCTCATTGTTGATCTTCCTGATGTCTTCCTGTGTCCCAGGGCAAAAATAGAGGAACATCTGGCCAGGGTGGAAGCAGTAGCAAAGGAGATCGAAACAACAGGAACCTACCAGCTGACAGGGGATGAGCTCATCTTTGCCACCAAACAGGCCTGGCGCAATGCCCCCCGCTGCATTGGGAGGATACAGTGGTCCAACCTACAGGTGACTTCCTTAGACCCAAGTGGGAGAGGGAGCTGGGGAGGTGGGCAGGCCCTGAGCAGATGACTCGGAACAGCCTAACAGAAGCTGTACCCAGAGTTGTGCTCAGAGCTGCGCCCAGAGGTTCCCAAAGCCTTGAGTTCTCACTTCACACCCCTGAATATGAGAAGGGATTATAGGACCCCTCTAGATGTCTACAGGTCCCTAGATGGTGCAAACAGTTGACATGGTTGGCTGCTAACTGAAAGGTTGGAGGTTTGAGTCCACCCAGAGGTGCCTTGGAAGAAAGGCCTGGTGATCTGCTTCTGGAAAACCAGCCATTGAAAACCTTGTGGAACGCAGTTCTACTCTGACACACATGGGGTTGCCATGAGTCAGAAGTGACTTGACGGCAACTTTTTTTGTTTTTTAATTTCTTTTTAAAAATCTAAATGTCTAGAATCCTATTTCAGCACCAGGATTTCTGACTGACCTTTCTCTCTTGTGTTAAAACTGGGAGACTAAGCACCATCAAAAAACCAAACAACCTTGTTTCTATTATTAATGAGGTCCTGGTGCCACGAGAGAGGTTGTTTACCTTAAATGTTTGAATTCTTGGCTCCTAGAGAACATTTTATTTATCCTAGCTCCTAGGCCATCTTTTCACTGGGGGATCATTTATTGTTGGATAATATCAAAGGCACTTGACAGAGAAATCGATTAGAAATGCCAATGAAACCAACTCTGGCTGTGTCATTTGTGCCAGAGGCCAGCTTGTGATATGCTCACGTGTTGCAAGGCAACTAGGCTGGGGCTACAGGAATCTCGATTCATGGCACTTTAAAATCAGGTTTTCTTGGGATTTTGTTTTCTGTTGGAGTCTTCTAAGCAGATTTGCCCTCAGAGGCAACACCTAGGAGGGCAGGAGAAAGGATGGCCAGGGCAGCTGTGAGGTGGGAAGAGTCGATGCCGAGAGAAGAATGCATCCCTCTCCCTGGTGTTTGGAGTCCCTGGGTGGTGCAAACAGTTAACGTGCTCAGCTGCTAACCAAAAGGTTGGAGGTTGGAGTCCACTCAGAGGTACCCTGGAAGAAAGGCCTACCATCTACTTTTGAAAAATCAGCCATTGAAAACCCTATAGAGCACAGGTCTACTCTGACACACATGGGGTGCCATGAGTTGGAATTGACTCAGTGGCAACTGATTTTTTACCAGGTATTTGGGTGTTGGGTGTTTAGGCTGCTCCCCACAGTTTGGAGGGCTGGAGGCCTCTGTCCACACAGTCCTTGATGGGCTTGGTCCTGGTGGGGTGTGTGCAGGTCTTTGACGCCCGGAGCTGTACCACTGCCAAGGAAATGTTCGAGCACATTTGCAGACATATACGCTATGCCACCAACCAGGGCAATATCAGGTGAGTTCGCCTTTCCCGAGGCTGCAGCTGGGGTCCACCTGCCCCAGAGTCTTAGCCAAAAGATTCAGGTGGGTTTGTTTAGGGGAGGCGTCTTGGGCTCCAGGACTAACCAGGGAGTAAGAGAAAGGTGAAAAACTCAGGCCTCTTCGGGGGCCTTAATAGTGAGCCCAACCTCTGTGAGCTTAGCCTGTGTCCACAGCCGGCTTTCTGGTTTCTGACTTGGAGCCGTTTGGAGGGAGTGGGGGATCTTTAAGAAGTCACGTCTTCACTGATCAGAGTTAGGGCTCTCCACTTTTTGGGGAGGATGGGAGGTTGGTTTCCAGCAGATGGCTCTTGTGGGTGTCTGTCTTCGACGTGGGAGACCTATTGCCCATCAGTACACCCCCTCCCGCACTTCTCCCTACCCTAAGAAGCCAAGGCTGATAGAGCTGAACAGCTCATTCAGGCATTCATTCATTATTTGTTCAATAAACACTTAGTGCCCACCTAATAGGGACCCAACACGGGGCTAGGTGGCGGGTGGGAGGGGAATGATGCAGGGGAAGGCTGCAGAGGTGACTAAGACCCCAAGACCCTGCTCCAGCCCTCTATGAATCCAAGCACTCACCTAACTCCACTGCTAGGCAAGAAATGTACAGCTAGGGAAAGGGCCACGGAGGGGCCTCTAACCCCAACCAAGGGATGGGAGGGCTTCCTAGAGTGGGAGGTCTCTATGCTGGTTTCGAAAAAAGGGAACAAGCTGGAGGAGGAAGGAGGAAGAGGATATGTCAGGAAATGGGGCAGGTTACACGGAGGCTGGAGAGAGCTTGGCTCACTGGGGAGCTGCGGGTGGTCCAGTCTGCTTGGGTACAGGGGGCTGGTGATCAGGAAGAGTGGAGGAGGAGGTGGGGCCAGCGGGGAGGGGGTAGCTGGGAGCCCCCACAGGGCCACATAGTAAACCGCACTGTCCTGTCCTGGGGAAGGTCAGCCATCACGGTGTTCCCCCAGCGGAGTGACGGGAAGCACGACTTCCGGGTGTGGAACTCTCAGCTCATCCGGTATGCTGGCTACCAGATGCCCGATGGCACCATCATAGGAGACCCTGCCTGTGTGGAGTTCACCCAGGTACCCGGCCAGCCTGGGCCCTGGCTCTTTGGACAAGGAGCCCAGTGGAGGGCAACAGAGAGGGGTCTGGAGGACTTAGGGTGCCTGGATCTGTGGACTCACTAGGCCTGTCTTGCCCCTCAGCTGTGCATTGACCTGGGCTGGAAGCCGAAGTATGGCCGCTTTGACGTGGTGCCTCTGGTCCTGCAAGCGGATGGCCATGATCCTGAGCTCTTTGAAATCCCACCGGACCTAGTGCTTGAGGTGCCCCTAGAGCATCCCAAGTAAGTGGGTTGGGAGTGCTGGGGGTGTGAGTCGACAGGCATGACCCCCATTTCCTATGCGAGACCTCTCCCTGACCTCCCCCCAAGCCAGGCAGCAGCAGTGACGCCTGGAGGGGCTGGCTTTCAAGCCTGCCTGTCTCCCTTGCTTTCTGCAGTGAGTCTGTGCTTTCACATCAGGTATAAGGGTATGTGGATGGTGAGGGGGAAGGAGAGGCTTAGATAGATGGACCCCTAGAGGTTAGAAAGCCGTGACCTCCGGAGAAGAACCCTTGAAAGCCTCCAGGTTTTCACGATGAGCTGCCCAAGACTTTTGCCTTCCTGCCAACTCGCTTAGCTGTCCCTCTCCTGACTGTGGTAGAATTATAGAGCTCCGGTGAGTTCAAGAGCTTATCCAGTTCAGCCCCTGCTCCAGGCAGCGCCCGTAGTTACAAAAACACTGCCATGTATTGAGACTTAACTATGTACCCGGCATTGGGCTGGATTTTTTGTCCCTTGAATATGCTGAACTCAGTCCTACCTCAGAGCCTTTCCACTTGCTATTTCCTCTGCCAATGTGTCCTTCTCTCAGATTTTTTCATGGTTCATTGCTTCTTGTCAGTGAGGTTATTCCCTAAAATGTCACCTCCTCTGAGAAGCTTCTCCTGACCACCAAAGCTAGAGTAGACACTCCGACCCTTGCCTAACACATCACTTTATTTTATTTTCTTGTTTACCTTTTTATATTCTTGAGTCTATCCACTAGACTGTCAACTCCTTGAGAATAAGGATCTTGCCTTTCTTGTTCACCAATATATCCCCAACACCTACCAGGGTGCCTGGTACATAGTAGGTACTCAATATTTGTGGGATAAATGTATATAAAAATGAAGGAACATGAATTAATTCTTTTACCTTCATAATAATCCCACGAGTTCGATGCTATTATCTCTATTTTGCTGATGAGGAAACTGAGGCTCAGAGAGGCTAAGTAACATCCCAGGGTCACACAGCAAGTAGTCAATGAGGCAGGAGTTGAACCCAGGCTTTCTGATACTAGAGTCCTTAACCACTATGTTATGTTGGATTCTCAGCATTTAGCTCAGTACTTGGCACATACGTGATGCTTAATACATGTTACCATGAATGAACAAGTGATTGAATGCATAAATAAATGAATTGGGAGAGTGTTCCCGATTCACCTCTCCACATGGGATTAACTTAAAGATCAACGCCTGGAAAAGTTTTCTTGGTTGACTCTTTTCTAAAGAGTTTTTTTTGGCGGGGGAGGTTGTGGGCAAAAATGAAAGCCCCAATTGTAACTGGCTCTGCCTTGGGCCAGGTACGCGTGGTTTCGGGAGCTGGAGCTGAAGTGGTACGCCCTGCCTGCAGTGGCCAACATGCTGCTTGAGGCGGGTGGCCTTGAGTTTCCAGGGTGTCCCTTCAATGGCTGGTACATGGGCACGGAGATCGGGGTCCGGGACCTCTGCGATGTCCAGCGCTACAACATCCTGGAGGTAATGAGGGCCGCCCAGCTGGGCTGGCTGAGGTGTGGGCTTGGGGATGGGTCACAAGGACTGACTCGGCCTCGTTTCTCTGCCTTGGCAGGAAGTGGGCAGAAGGATGGGCCTGGAAACGCACAAGCTGGCTTCCCTTTGGAAAGACCGGGCTGTCATTGAGATCAACATCGCTGTGCTCCACAGTTACCAGGTACATCTGAGGTTTTGTGCGTCTGAAGACTTTCTGGTTAGAGGGTTCATATTTCTGATTTTCTGCATGCATGAAAGTTTAGTGTTGTTTCTATGTAGGATTGTATGTGGAGTAGAAGGTTCTGAAGCTTCTTAGGCCTAGGGCTACCGTTGCACACCCAGCCCACCGCTCACACCACACGTGGTCTGGACCCACCAGAGAGATGAACTGAAAGCATCTCCTGTCCACAGTTACCTTTGTTCCTTATATAAAGAAGCATCTTACAGTGTGTCGGATTAGAAACCTCTACAGATCAGATCACACTGCCCCACCTTCTCTTGGAGTGGCATATAATTAGGCAATAACTGATTTTTCTGTAGTATCCTTAATTTGAGCCTAGTGGCACAATGGTTAAGCAATTGGCTGCTAACTGAAAGGTTGGTGGTTTGAACCCACCCAGTGGCTGTGCGGGAGAAAGACCTGGCAATGGGTTTAGAGATGATTTTAGCACATGCTCCCCATGCTGGGGCAACAGATGGACAATGGAGATGCTGACAAGCTGGCGGGAGAGGGGAGAGCCTGCCAGGGCCACTCCCCAGCTGGAGGGATGGGAGTTGAGGGGGGCCTCTGAGAACGAGCTCAGATGGGACAGGAAGAGCCCTCCCGGGGCTGGCCCGGCTCAGGAAGGGCTGGCCGTGGACCACACATCCCGACCCCTGGGGCCTCCCAGCACCAACCCTGACACTGTCAGGATGCGGATGTGTCCCAGATAACTCCGCTGACCCCCAGCCGCCTCCTGACCAACGCTGCCTTGCCCCTCTCCTGCTCAAGAGTCTCCAGGACTTCCTTGTCACCCGCCTTCAGGATAAACTTCAAAAGCCTTGGCCTTGTTGCCTCATCTGTAAAATGAGGATAGTAATATACCTCCCTCAGTAGGTTATTGTACAAATTAAATGAAAACCCCATGCAAAACGTTTAGCTGCACTGCCTGGCCCATAGAGAATCCTCAGTCAGCATTAGTTGTTGGTGTTATTATTATTGTTATCATCATCATAGCTGCTGTTGGCAGCTCCTGAGCTTCAAACTGGTCTGGTGTCCTGGAGTTGCATTTGTGTGCTGTATATAAAATAAGTGGGGAAAGTGGAAGGTCAATTAAATAAAGGTCTGGACACACTGGGTGCTTGGTCAGCTGGCTCTGTTGTGGCTCCTGACCTTGGTTCAGGCAGCTTCCTCCTCCAGGAGTGCCCTCGCCCTGGCTAACTCACACCCTTCCCTCAAGGCTCACTCTTAAAGCTTTCCCTGAAGTTCCCCGTCTCTCCCCCGCCCCCCTCCCACCACCACCCCGGGTTAGGCTTTCTCCTCTGCCCTCCCTCAGTTCTGTCTGCTCGCCTCCATCATATTTCTACCAGGGGATGCAGGAACAGCTGACTCTCTCCTGCTTTTCCTGCGGTTGCTGTCATTGTTAGCAGCAGCTCTCGAGTCAGCCTCCAACTCATGGCGACCATGGGCACCAAAGAGCAAAATGCTGCCCAGTCTGGTGCCATCCCTATGACTGTTGCTGACTGGACCGTTGTGATCCATAGGGTTTTCCTTGGCTGATTTTCAGAAGTAAATCACCAGGCCTTTCTTCCTACTTTGTTGGAAGTGCTGCTGAAACCTGTTCAGTGTCATAGCAACATGCTGCACTGACAGGCAGGTGTTGGCTGGGCATAAGGTGCATTGGCTGGGAATTGAATCTGGGTCTCCCACAGAGAAGGTGAGAATTCCAGCACTGAACCACCGATGCCGCTCTCTGCTTCCCCTAGTTAGATTAAAATCTAGTGTGTCTTTCCCCTCTGTGATGCCAGTGCCTTATGCGGTGCCTGGCAGATAGAAAAAATAGCAGCTGACGTTTACTGAGCACTTCCTACGCTTTACTTGTATGAACGTATTGCCTCCTTTCAATAACCTCAGGAGGCAGGAACTGTTATTATCCCCATTTTACAGATGAGGAAACTGAGGCTTAGTTAACTGACTCAAAGTCACATGTCTCAGAAGAGGCACAGGCCCCAGGATGTGAACCACTATGTTAAACAAATATCTTTTGTCGGAGTGAGCTGTCCCAGATGTTGAGGAGATGGCTTTGCCGGAGCATTCCGATTAGGCTCAGACTCTACAGCTTCTAATTATAGGATGTGGGACTTTGGGATGGTTTGTCTCCTATACACTACACTTCCCCCAATGCTTCCGATCTCTCCACAGAGGCGTTCACTTCCTTCTCAGCAGGGAGGGCCTCAACTCTGAGGAAGGAACTCCTGGAACTTTCTATGACAAGTGACTGGGATAGACTTTTCTTTACCTGCCAAAGGGTCCTGTGTTTTCAGTTATCAGCATCCAGAGAAAGCCATTAGTTGGGGATTTGGGGAGACTTATGGGTATGAACTGAGAAGCTGGACACTGCCCCAAGAGGGTAAAAAAAAAAAACAACAAAAAACAAAACGCATTGCTGTCGAGTGGATTCCAACTCATAGTGACCCCACAGGACAGAGTAGAACTGTCCCATAGGGTTTCCAAGGAGCGGCTGGTGGATTTGAACTGCGGACCTTTTGGTTAGCAGCTGAGCTCTTAACCACTATGGCACCCGGACTCCAGAGGGTCCAGGGGAGGCAAACTTACTGTGCCCTAATGGTGATGCCCCCGTGTGACCTGTGGGCTGACCATGGCGATTGTGTTTCTAGGGCCCCTTTAGAGACTCTGAAAATGCCTTCCGTGTGGGTACTTCCATGCAGCAGGGGAAGAGGGGAGGGGCCAGAGGAGCTTTCTCTCCCATTTTCAAGATTGCCAGGCATTCCCGCATGCCACCTGGGAGGCCTGCAGCCTACTCTCCGCTCTCCTGATGCCCCGCCCCTTGCCTTTACTCCCCTTCTTGCCTTCCTCTGATTTAGAAACAAAATGTGACCATCATGGACCACCACTCAGCTTCAGAGTCCTTCATGAAGTACATGCAGAATGAATACCGGTCCCGTGGGGGCTGCCCGGCCGACTGGATTTGGCTTGTCCCCCCGATTTCTGGGAGCATCACCCCCGTGTTTCACCAGGAGATGTTAAACTATATCCTGTCACCTTTCTACTATTATCAGGTAAGGAGGGGTCTGCCTCTCCTTTCCTTGGGAGCTCAGGCGTAGAGACAATGTGAGTGTGTGCCTGTGTGAGTGTGCCTGTGTGCGTGTTTGTGCTTGTGTGCGTGCTCACCCTTGCAGGGTATTTGGGAGGAGGATCAGGGAACATGGGAATATATTTTTAATGCTTCTCAGACTCCACTCAAGGAAATGAACAACTTTTGCCCATTTCCTCAGAGGGTGGGACTCAAGGACATGCCTTTTATTGTACGTTGAATGGCCTGTTGCTCTAACAGGGTTTAAGCTCCCAAGGGTGCCCACCATGGCACCTGCTTCCACAGGAGGGGCCAGTAAACAGTCACATAGCATAATGGGGAAGAGCTTGGCCCCCGAGTCAGACATGCCTAGTTTTGATTCTGCCGCTTCCTGGCTGTATGATCTGAGGCGGGTTGTTTCACCTTTCTGAGCCTTATTTTCTCAACTCTACAAGGGATGGGAATTAACCCCATGCTAGGAGGTTGTGCAGATCCCACGAGCTGGCAGGTAACAACTTAGCCCAATGCTCAACCCAGAAAGTACTCCATAATGTTAGCTATTGAAAGAAGTTCATTTTTTTTTTTTTCGTCACAGAGGATTTTGGTTAGAGTTTTATCACTCTGAAGGTGATAAATAAGGTGACTGTATACCCAGGTTGTGCCTGTTTTAATGGCACTTTTATGACTCTGAAAGGTATCCTGGTGTGGACTATACATTACGTAGTCTTTCTGGTGATAACCAGTGGCTGTTGAGTTGATTCTGACTTGTGGAGACGCCCTACGTGTCAGAGTAGAACTGTGCTCCGTAGGGTTCTTAATGGCTGATTTTTCTTCTGAAGCGACTGTGGGTGGACTTGAACTGCCAACTTTTTGGTTAGCAGCCAAGGTCATTAACCATTTGTACCACCCAGTGATAAGACACTAAAAACAAAAGAGAAGTGGGGCCTCTTCCTTCCACGAGAACATTAATGAGAGTAAGAACCAAATGACCACCCTCACATGCCTGGCTTTATGCCGCGGATTGGAGTTACAACTCTGAGGGGGACAGACAGATGCAGCCTGTGAAGCTGGTGTGGGCAGAGGGCCTGCCCACCCTCCTGACCCATGAATGTTGTGAAGACGCTCTTAGCTCTCCAGCATCCCCAACCCAAGCTGAGCCTGGCTACCCCCTGCCAGGACGCTGCCCTGCCTCACAGCTCCCTCCTTGTCTGCAGGTAGAGGCCTGGAAAACCCACGTCTGGCAGGACGAGAAGCGGAGGCCCAGGAGAAGAGAGATTCAATTCAAAGTCTTGGCTAAGTAAGTGTGAGCAGTGAGCATTTATGTCTGAACTGTGGCCCTTCCTTCTAGTCAGCCTCCGCCTCTAGGCCTTGAAGAACAGGGAACAAAAAAGAAAGGTTGTTCTTTGTGGAGTTTGGCTTCGAGAGGTCCAGACACCAATTCCAAGGGTCACCAGCCCGTGTTGCCCAATCGTCTCTGTCCTCCATTTTCCCAAAGGGTCTGAGTAGTGGGCTGAGGGGTGAGGGAGAGGAGAAGGGCCATTATCAGGGTGGATAGCTGGGGAGAAATGTGGGTTGCTTTTCCCTCAGCTGGCCACACTTTGAACCCTGTCCTCCTCCTATTCTCCTGGGGCCCCATTTTCTTCTGGAAGGCTGCCTCAGAACACTGTGTCTGTCTGTCTGTCCACATAGAGCCATGCTCTTCGCCTCTGTGCTGATGCGCAAAGCCATGGCGTCGCGAGTCAGAGTCACAATCCTCTTTGCAACAGAGACGGGAAAGTCAGAAACGCTGGCCCAGGACCTGGGGGCCTTGTTCAGCTGCGCCTTCAACCCCAAGGTACCTGGTTCAGCCAGATGGGTGTCGCTTTCTCTGCCCGCATACAGAGAAGTCTGGGAAGCTGTGAGCTAGGAAAGTTAAGATGGTTTCTCTACCCCTGGGTGACTCAGAGCCTTGAGTGTGATGATGTGCATTATAAATCTGCAATGGAAGGATTGATTTGTCTCCAGGGATCCCCACACTTCATCGAACACACTAAATGATGGTTTTTGTGGTATTCCAGGGAACACAGTTTGAGAAACGCTGTCCTAACACGTGCAAGCCTCAGTATACATGAGCTGCTTTAGATGATTTTACTCACTTTTATTGGACTCCTTTTATACAGGGTTGGGTGCTATATGTGAATGGGGCCAAAGATGAGTAAGATGCAGACAAACAAAACACACAAGGATGACTAAGCCATATGCCTTGGGATAATCACCACATGCTGGGCCAGTGCTGGGCTCTGAGAACACAGCACTGAGTGACACAGACCCAGGCCTCACCCTCAGGACGAGGCAGGAAGGGAAGCTCTACCTCACACACCGTGCTCCGTCCTCCCAACAACCTGCAAGGCAGGGGGGAGTCCTAGTAGTTGTTATTTTGCAGATGAAGAACCTGAGTGTCATAGGTTAAGTGGTTTGTCCAGAGTCACACGGCTTCTGGAAGACAGATGTGACCTTAATGATTTGGGGACATGGCCCTGACCAGTATAACATCAGACAGGATGGGTTGTGATACGTACTAGATAGAGACGTAGGCCCGGCAGGAAGGGTTAGGAATGACTACCAGCAAGGTTAGGAGTTCCTGGGTGGCTCAGATGATTAAGTGCTTAACTAGTAGCTGAAAGGTTGGCAGTTTGAACCCACCCAGAGGCACCTCGGAAGACAGACCTGGTGATCTGCCTGCAAAAGTTCACGGCCTTGAAAACCCTGTAGAGCAGTTCTGCTCTGCACACGTGTGGTCACCATGAGCTGGAATCGACTGGACAGCAACTAACAACAGCAAAGTTAGCCAGGCTGCTGGACAGGTCTTATGGTGCCGGGTCTACCTGATGGCAGCCAGGGGTCCCAAAATGCCAGGGGACTGGTGGGCGAGTCACGCCTCCCTAGACCTGAGATGTGACACCCTTCACCTGAGATAACCTCCAGGCAAAGCATTTGGGTTCCAGAGGCACCAAAGAAATCATCGTTTTTGTTACCTACTGATGCCAATTTTGTAGGTAATATGTCCACAGATTTGGAATTTAAAATAGAAGTGGAAGTGGCGAGAGTGTTTTTGTTTGGGAGATGCAGTATTCTGAAGAATACTAGAACTTGCTGACGTATTCGCTGTGGGATTTGAAGGCGGAGGAGAATCAAGGCAGATTTGTTCAAATCGGTTAATTCGAGGGAGATCAGTTAAGCACTCCCCTCCTCTGTGCCACACCTGTCCTGGGCACCAGGGATCAGAGATAACCAAGGGGACTCCCAGCTGGTGGGGATGGAAGTGCAGGAGGTCTGGGATGGGAGGTGTGGAGGGACCAGACCTGGGAGCTGAGTGAGGGCTGACGTCCACCCTTGGTGCCATCCAGGTTTTCTGCATGGACGAGTACAGGCTGAGCGACCTGGAGAAGGAGCGGCTGCTGTTGGTGGTGACCAGCACATTCGGGAATGGGGACTCTCCTGGCAACGGAGAGGTGGGTGGTCCAAAGTCACGGCGGTCTGAGGGGATGGGTTGGGGCCTGAGAGGACCAAGAAAAGGATCTAAGGGACTCAGTGTGGAGAAGAGGCTGTTTAGAGTGTGTTCAGATCATTCTGGGTTACCCTAGCGTACGCCATTTGCCTGCCTTCTTTATAATTATTTTGTCATATGTGTGTGTCAACTTTCCTATTACATAGTTAATGTTTTTCTGTAAATTGACCTATTGTCATTTTACTCAAAAATTCATGCTTAAAGAGGGCTTTCTATCATTTTCAGAAATTGAAAGTCCGCAAAAAGTAAGTTCAATGAAAACAACAGTTATGGAACTTTAGCTAGATACTGTTGCCTAACAAAGGCCTGCTTTATCTGTTTTTATGAAGAACTGGCAAGTATTAGAGAGGTGTTAAGGCTCCTTTAACAGCCATTTGAGACTCTCTCTCTAATGCTCAGAAGTATGAAAAGATCATTTAAAACGGAGTAACTATGAGGTTGTGGAGAAACTGGAAACCTAGTATTCTATTGCTGGGAATGTAAAATGGTGCCGCCACTGTGGATGTTTGGCAGGTCCTTAAGAAACTAAACATAGAATTACCATATAACCCGGCAATTCCACTACTGGGCATATACCCAGAAGAATTGAAGCAGGGACTCAAACAGATACTTGTATGTGAATGTTCATAGCAGTGATATTCACAATAACAAAAATATGGTAACAGATCAAATGTCCATCAATGGATGAATGGATAAACAAAATGTGGTATATCCATACAATGGAATATTATTCAGCCATAAAGAGGAATGAACTAATGACACATGGCTAAATGAAAGAAGCCAAACACAAAGGCTCATATACTGTGTCATCCTATTTATATGAAATATCCAGAAAGGATAAATCCATAGAGACTGAGCACAGATTGGTGGCAGCCAGGGCTTGAGGGAGGGGGGATGGAGAGAAACTGCTTAACGGGTATGAAGTTTTACTTTTGAGTGATGGAAATGTTTTGGAATTAGATAGAGGTGGTGGTTGCACAACATTGCCAATGTAGTAAGTGCCCCTGAAATGTTCACTTGAAAATGGTTCATTTTATGTTATGTGAATTTTGCCTCAATAGATTATTTTTTTAAGGTAATAACAAGAATAAATTATAAAAAAGGGAAAACTTTCTCATCATTAGTATTATTTCTGCTGGGTCAGGTACCACCTAAAATTAACTTGAGTTCTTAGAAGGTCAGGGTTATTTTAGAGAATATGAGACCAACTGTTGTCATTCTTACCAGGATCCAAACAAGAAGAGAAGCCCACACCTCATTAGGAGACCCTCAGAGATGTCCCACTATAAGGCAGGCCCCTCTGCCACCAGGGCTGGGTGGTCTGGGGGCTGGGCTATACTGGGTCTCCCACCAAGGGTCAGGGCCCACGTGAGTTGCTGAGGCTCAGCTGGAGTGAGAGACAAGCCCTGAACTTGAACTTGAGGCCTGGCCCAGAGGTCCCACGCATTAACCAACTTTCATCTGTGGGTCTGGAGCCTTCCCCTGCCGGAGGTGGACAGTTTAAAAATGGGCCACCAGAAGGAAAGAAAAAGCCTTGCTGTTATGAACTGTGGCCTGAGAACTCTCATGCTCTCTCTTTCTAGAAACTGAAGAAATCGCTCTTCATGTTGAAAGAGCTCACTAACAAATTCAGGTAAGACTTTTTCCCACTTCTGCCTGTCCAAGCCCTGCATGTGGTGGGCTGGATGGGTGGGGCCAGATTTGGGATCCAGGCAATGAAAGTAGGCGTATATGAGGGCAGTGGTGTCACTAGAGTTGGTGTCACCCAGTGCAGTAACTCACGGTGTCATTCCCCGCCCCCACCCCATGGATCTCCTCCTGTACCAGACCATGCAGAACCCTTAGTAATGTTTTTTGTACTAAAGTTACTCGTAAATCGTAATTCCCATATATCACTCTTTCTTTTCCTTTAATTACCACTTCATTCTCAAAAAAGTTATTGATACGGGTTCACAAATACTAATTCCCACAATATTGTAGCTAAAACACCAGAAAACTTGACAAAATTAGTGACTAGAAAATCACCAGCTGCAACAGAAACAATAGCGTGTGCTTAGCGCGTGCAGACGCAACCACATGACGGCACTGGAATTGGGTAATAATGACAGCTCCGACCAGAGTGCATTAGAAGGTTCAAAAAGTAAATCAGCATAGAGTTTTAGCCTTGTAGATATATTGATACATGTAAGCTGGGCTTACGAAAAATGTTTTTGTTGTTATAACTAACTGCAGGGATATTTTATAGACAGTCATTTTGGTGTTGCCCCCTCTGATAGTGTCACCCAGTGTGGTCCGCACATCCCACACCCCCCTAGTGATGCCAGTGTATAAGAGGGTCTTCTCTGAAATGTCTAGGAACAAAGAGAGCTTGGCTTTGAGGTTTGTCCTTGAGTGTGTCAAGGGTCAAGTCACATAAACCAAGTTCCTCTGACAGGTTAGCAGGCTGATTGTCAGGCAGATCATGGGAGTTGGTAATGAGGGTGGGAGCCAGGGAGGACCAGAAGGGGATGTGCACCAGAGGGTCCTGTGCACAGCTGGAGTGGGATGTCTGGGCTGGCCTGATGGCTGTAGTGCTGGGTGCTGGGTGAGGCTTGCACGGGTTGGCTCACCCTGTCTCTCTGTGTGTGTTGTCCTTGGCAGGTATGCCGTGTTTGGCCTTGGCTCCAGCACATACCCTCAGTTCTGCGCCTTTGCACATGACATTGACCAGAAGCTTTCCCACCTGGGGGCCTCTCAGCTCACCCCGACAGGGGAAGGAGATGAGCTCTGCGGGCAGGAGGAAGCCTTCCGCAACTGGGCTGTGCAAACATTCAAGGTCAGTTCACAGCCAGAGCTGCCCCACAGCCCAAACAGGGTCGTTGGGCTGCATTTGTGCCCAGCACATCTGTACCATGCATCCTGGGTAGCGTGACCTCTGCTGGTCCTGTAGACGTGGCCCCAGGTCACTGCTGCTCCGCTTAGCTGCCGCTCAGAAAAGCTCTTCCTTTAAGCATGTACCCCATGGGTTGGAAAAGGTGGCTGAGACAGAGTCCCTGCTCTTGGGGAGCGTCTGGTTTCGGGATCTTCCTCCTCTGATTATCCGAGCTGCCTCTTGACAACCTTGCATTGTTCCAGTCTCCCGGTCACAGAGAACTTGGGAACAGGGACCACACTGATAAGTTCTTTGGACCTGTATCAGCATCTCATTAGATTGTTATTGCCAAGTCTTGACCCTGCTGACTTAGAGAACTCAATCCTTAAGAAAAGAGTTGCACTCAGCAGTGGTGGTTAGAAGTCAGACAGGTCTTGTCCACATGCTTCCACATCTGGAAAATGGGAGTCATGAAACCCACCTCACAGTGTGGGCACAAGAGTAAAGTAAGCTAATGTCAGTATTAATATTCATAACAATACAGCCAGTAGGGGAAATGAAGCCTTGATACATGCTATAGTATGGATGGAGCTTGAAGACATTTTTTAAAAAATTTTTTCCCATACAAAAATTTATACATACATGGTTATATGACTCTAATTACGCTCCCCATACTGTGACAGCACACTCCTCCTTTCCACCCCCGATTCCCCATGTCCGTTCAACCAGCTCCTAACTCTCTCTGCCTTCCCATCTCACCTCCGGACAGAAGCTGCCCGTTTAGTCTCTTGTATAGAGCTTGAAGACATTATGCTGAGTGGAGTAGGCCAATCACAAAAGGACAAATACTGTATGACCTCACGTATATAAAAAGACAAGAAAAGGCAAATGTATAGAGACCAAAGTTTATTAGTGGCTACCAGGGGTGGGAGGAAGGGGGAAAAGGGGAGTCAGTGGTGATAGGAAAATCGCGTTGATTGAGGAAGATTGCACAGCTGATTATTATAATTGCTGTCAGTAAGTTATACACCTATAAAAAGTTGACTTGGCAAAAGTTGTGTGATAGATACATTTACAACAAAGACAAAAAAAAAAAATAGTAGCTGCTGAAACTGCTTATGTACAGCCAAACACTCCATGGGATTTGGTTCCTTGGTTTGGAGGTTTAGGGTCATGGTTTCATGGGACATCCCAGTTAATTGTACTAATAACTTGTTTAGTGCTTGTCTTCTACCTCCTAGTTCGTTGTGTTGTGCCTGGTGTCTTAAAAGCTTGCAAGCTGCCATCCAAGGCACAACACTTGGTCTCCAGTCACTTGGAGCAACAGAGGAAGAGAGTCAGGAGTAGGAGGAGCATATGGAATGTATGGCTAGTTGCCTCCATGTACAACTGCTCCCTTTGCCATGAGACCAGAAGAACTGGATGGTGCCCAGCTACCATTATTGAACATTTTGATCAAAGATTCCATAGAATAATCCTGATCAAAAAGAAGAAAATGCAGAACGGAATTTCAAATTCTCATGAACTGTAGACTTTCTGGAGCCATGGAGGGTGGATCTACCCCTGAAACTATTGTCCTGAGATAATCTTTAAAACTTAAACCAAAAGTATCCCCTGAAGTCTTCTTAAAACCGAACAGTAGTTCAGCTTAACTAGTAAAAAAGGTCTGCCTTGAGGATTATGCTCTTTTAAGAACTATCTACCTGGGATCAAAGTGACAACAGCAGCTCAAAAGATTAGATAGAAACCTTAGAGGGCAGTGAGTTTATGTCAGTGGGGGAGGGACAACTCAGAAAAGGAGATGTGAATGGTTACACAACTTGAAGAATATAATCAGTGTCACTAAATTATGAAACTGTTGAATCAATGTATGTTTTGCTGTGTATGTTCTCAACAAGAACAACAAAAATATTCATAACAATAGCAATAGCTACTATTTCCCAAGTCCAAGGCTAAGCATGTATGTATAAGTTACCACTTTGAGTCTTCACAATAACCCAGTAGGATAACTGTGCTCATGGTCCCTGGGCGGTACAAATAGTTAATGTGCTCAGCTGCTAACCAAAAGGTTAGCAGTTCAAGTCCACTCAGAGGCGCCTTAGAAGAAAGGCCTGGTGATCCGCTTCCCAAAAATCTGCCATTGAAAACCCTACGGAGCACAGTTCAACTGTGACACGCATGGGGTCGTCATGAGTCGGAATCAACTTGATGGCAACTGGAGGGCTTAATAAATGGTAGCCCCAGTGGTGATGATGATGATAACTATTAACACAGGTCTGCTCCATCTTCTTCCAGGCAGCATGTGAGACATTTGATATCCGGGGCAAACACCACATTCAGATCCCCAAGCTGTACACCTCCAATGAGACCTGGGACCCACACCAGTACAGGCTCGTGCAGGACTCAGAGCTTTTGGACCTCAACAAAGGTACCTGCTTCTCTGACACATGGTGCTTGTTGGCCCTTCCTGGGGTCTCTGAGCCTGTGGTCAAGTAAACCACCAGGCCCTTTGATCAGAGGCAGCTGGTCTGGGGCCTTGCATTACTCTCTCCCAAGAAGACCCTGTTGTATACAAGACTTGAGGGCTTGCTTCATCTTGAGGGGAGGCTGTTTCAGGAAGAAGCCCCAGGGGAGGGTGGCTGGAGAGAGAAAAGAGTTTGTGTCTACTGAAGGCCTACTGTGTGCCAGACACTGTGCTGAGCTCTTTGTCCACAAACTCTAAGTGAGCCCTCACACTCATCCTGAAAAGAAGGCAGACAGAGAAACTGAAGCTCAGGGAAGGGAAGCAAGTTTTCCACATCACACAGCTAGCATGTGGCCACATTAGGACTGGAGCCCCGGTCTCCCATCTCCGAAGACAAGCAAGTGTTGAAAGAAGGTTCCACGGAGGCAATTCCAGGCTTCCCTTCATGAACTCTCAGCTCTGCCCCCTGGGATCCTATGTCTCTGTGACTCCTCTTTTCTTGTACCTTGAGAACCATCCAAGGGACCTTACCATGAGAACCAAAAAACCAAAAACCAAACCCTTTGCCGTCGAGTCGATTCCAACTCACAGTGACCCTATAGGACAGAGTAGAACTGCCCCATAGGGTTTCCAAGGCTGTAATCTTTACAGAAACAGACTGCCACATCTTTCTCCCATGGAGCACCTGGTGGGTTCAAAACTGCTGGCCTTGAAGTTAGCAACCGAACGCTTAACCACTGTGCCACCAGGGCTCCTTAGCATGAGAACAGTAGTCTTATATTCCGCGCGTTTAGAATATAACTTCAAATATACTCTCCTGTGGAGCCAAAGCCATAGAGAGGCCCTGGAAATGTCCATATTTGGGCATCTAAATCCCATTTCCCAACACCTAGCAGCAGCAAGGTTAATGTTTTTCGTTAAGTTCTTTGGAGTTCCTGGGTGGTGCAAAGAGTTAATGTGCTCAGCTGCTAAGCAAAAGATTGGAGATTCAAGTCCACCCAGAAGCCCCTTGGAGAAAAGGCCTGGTGACCTACTTCCAAAAAATCAGCCATTGAAACCCTAGGAGCACAGTTCTACTCTGACACATGTGGGGTCACCGTGAGTTGGAGTGAACTTGATGGCAACTGGTTTTTTTCAGCAGCACAGTCGTCCTTTGTCAGGCCAAGGGTCTTTACATGTGATTCAGAAACAGTGGAAAAAAGGAAAGGAAAGAAAGCAGGACGCTGGAAGGGTAGTGTTCTGATAGAATTGGCTCAGACATGTGGCTGCTCCCCCACCAACGTTTAAGACCCACTTAGCCTCTCCCTGTCTCTGTCTCTCCGCAGCCCTCGGCAGCATGCATGCCAAGAACGTGTTCACCATGAAGCTCAAATCCCGGCAGAACCTACAGAGTCTGAAATCCAGGTAGGGTAGAGTACAGGCCTCCTCACGTGATTGATAGGCTTTATTTTAATGAAGACTGGAGCAGGTCAATCTTTGAAAGGAGGGGAGAGGTGTCTGCTGGCATTAACAACGATGCAATTAGTAAACCAACTCTACTGGCAGTAACATTGGGTCTGGTCTCAATTCATCATGGGCTTGTTTTCCAGCTTGGGAACTAGGCAGCTGCTTCCCTTCCTCTCCTTCCTCCTGTAACCTTTTCACCAAAAGGGGAGGGGGCAAGAGAAATGCAAACCATTCAGCTCTTTCTTGAGAGCTTTCATTGAAAGTTTTGGCGCAGGAGGAAATGTCCCCATCAGGGTAAGGGAGTGTAGAGGATTATCTGTGGGTTTATCTGTGCTGTCCTTCTCCCCCAGTCACTAGGAAAACTGGTCTCTGTTCTAATAAGAACAGCGTTGTGCTGGGGACAAGGAAAGGTTTTTCCCCAGGCCCACATATCAGCAAGTGGGATCTTTTCCCTAGGAGAGTCCAAGGCCAAGACATTGGGGAGGTCTGCTCAGGAATGTGTGGGGCCTACTCTTTACCCTCAGGGGAAGGCTCAGACCCAGCCAGCCCTGGACCCCCTTGTGCACCCCAATCCAAGCATGCCAGAGACCCAGGTTCACAGAAAGGGCACATTTCCTGGGGAAACTGGCCCACCCTCAGGGAGCCATGGAGGAAATCCTGACAGCGTCACCAGATTATTCTTTTTCCCTTCCCCAGCCGTGCCACCCTCCTGGTGGAACTCTCCTATGAGGGTAGCCAAGGCCTGAACTACCTGCCCGGAGAGCACCTTGGGGTTTTCCCAGGCAATCAGCAGGCCCTGGTTCAAGGCATCTTGGAGCGCCTAGTGGATGGACCTGCACCCCACCAACCCGTGCGCCTGGAGGTCCTCAGCAAGAACGGTGAGCCATCTGCATGGTGGCATTCTGCTGAGGCAGACCGGCAGCCCAGCAGCCCCCGCCACCCCACCTTTCCCCACCAGCCCACCCCCGCTGAGGGGCTGAGGCTGTGGACCACTGCCCTGTCCTTCCTGCTGGGTGAGGCCGGCCTGCGGACGCATGCAAACAGACCCCTCCCAATAGCTGGCCAGCTGGAAAGGGCTGCGTATTTGGGACCATCTGCCCAGCAACACAGAGGCTCGGGAATCTTTTTCCATGCCTTTCTTTCACTCACTTGGCCCCGTTTTTGTTGACTGATTCATTTATTTTTCAATCAAAATTTTAACCAGTCATATCAATATGCTAGGCAGGTCCTGGGTAAAAAAATTAAGGAGCTTCAGTGTCTGACCTCAGAGAGCTCACTACCAAGTACAGGAGACAGATGTACAGTAAGATATAGTAATAAGAATTATTATTTGTTATATTTATTTATTGGGTAGTTGTTATATGCCAGCATTTGCTGGGTAGTTGCTATAGGCTGGCATTTTCTATGTATTGTCTCTTAGTCTTCATAATAGACATGGGCATGCAGCTAGCTTGGTGCTAAAATAGAGAATTGTGGCATCCAAGTAAAATGGTGAGCTTTGAAGGTGGATGGTCATGCATCACTTCCGCGCTACGTGGCCTCGTGCGTGCGTGTGACTTAACCTCGCTAAGCCTGAATTTCTTTGTTTGTAAAATAGAGATAACAAAGCCTTCGTTGCCTTGTAGGTTTATTGTGAAGATCAAATGGGTTGATACATGGCTAGCCTTCACCACAATTTCTGACACAAACAAATGCAGGAATAGAAGAATGTCCATTTCGCACAGGCTAGTTAAAATTTAGAGTCCCTGAGTGGTGCAAACAGTTACAGTGCTCGGCTGCTAACTGGAAGATTAGAGGTTCGAGTCCACCCAGAGGTGCCTCGGAAGAAAGGCCTGGTGATCTGCTTCTGAAAGAATCAGCCATTCAAAACCCTATGGAGCACAGTTCTACTCTGACACACGTGGGGTTGCCATGAGATAGAATCAACTAAATGGCAACTGGTACTGGTGCCACCAAGGGTCTCATTTATCCCCACCTTCCCTGGGCAATGGACGGGGCAGGCCAGAGGTGACCAGGAGGAGTGTGGCTAGCTCCTGGCCATCCCCCCTCGGGAGAAGACACATGTCCTAGGGAGGGCCCAGAGCACTCTTCCCCTGTGCAAAGGCGAGACCATTCTCCACCTGGCGGAGACAGCATGGGGGTGACAGGTGCTAGGGGGCATAAGCTAATGACATCAACACATCATGGGCCTCCCAGCCTATAGGAATAGCTCCCTTATATAATGACATCTCCAAAGTATGTAGCCCCCTAAACAGGGTGTCCAACAGAGGAAAGTAGGGGTCAGAGGAGCAAAATCTGGCAGTGTCCCACACTGTCCAGGAGAACAAGAGAGCCTGAAGCTTGGGACAAAGGGGCAGGAACGTCCTCATGACTGTAGGGAGACAGACATGGTTCATCAGGCTGCAGGTCTAGGTGAAATAACAATATTAATATTTTTGCCTAACATTTTATTGAGCACCCACGCTGTTCCAGGCCCTGTACAAGTACTTTACATGCATTATTTCATTCAACGTTCATGCAAATCCAGTAAGATAGGTTTTGTTATCAGATTTCACAGAGAAGCAACCCAAGGTTCAGAGGGTTCAGTCCCACAACTAACAAGTGGGGAGCCAGATATTGAAACTGGGTCTGCTGACTCCAGAGTTCATGCTGTGACTGCCCTGCATACTGCCTTTTGGGACTCCCTGAGACTTGCCACCTCACTTTGGGCTGAGTTTATGCTCAGACATTACCTCTGGGTATAGCTCCAGCTGACTGGATTAGAGTCATGGTCCCCTGGGGTGTACATCAGTCTGTGGTGTGTTTAGTCATTGTGAGTCTGGTTCTCCTGTGGGTGTTCTGCTAAAGATCTGGTCTAGGCCAGAGAGGGGCTGGACTCTGGACCATGGCTAGATCATCAGGATCCTGTCAACTTGGGTGCTCACTGGAGGGCTGTTGACCAGCAGTCCCTGGCAGCCTGGGTACCACCTTCTTTCTATGTTTTGCTGTTCCTAGAACCAGAACCTTAGAGTCTTCTCTGCCCTGAAGCTGGGAAATGGAGGGTATCTGTCCTCAGAGACCTCGTCATCCTCCAAGAAGCCCAAATGGGGATTTTTTTCCATCCTGACTACTTCCTTCCCTTTCCAGGCAGCTACTGGGTCAGGGATAAGAGATTGCCCCCCTGCTCACTCAGCCAGGCCCTCACCTACTTCCTGGACATCACCACACCCCCAAGCCAGCTACTGCTCCAAAAGCTGGCCCAGCTGGCCACAGAAGAGGCTGAGAGACAGAGGCTAGAGGCCCTGTGCCAGGTGACGATTGGGGCTGATGCGTGGGGAAGGAGCAGGGTTGCAAAGTAGGAAGACCCAAAGCCCAGAGCTGATCTTTAACCTCCAAGGAGGATCCACCCCAGACCCCCAAAGTGAAACTTGTCAAAGACTAATGGGAAGCCAGGCACCATTTCCCATACCATCTCTAGGACACAGTTGTGTGGAGTGAACTGAATTGTTCCGTGTGTCTGCAAGATACACTTCCTCAGAAACTAGCTAGAAAAGAGTAGCCACCATGTCTTGTCTGTTTGTCTTTGTACTCCCAAGACCTGGAACAGGCCTGGAACGTAGGAAGTTTTGGAGGATGGATGGTGTGGATGAATAGATAAATCAATGTAGTGACAGATGGATGGTTGAATTAATAAATTAATGAGAGGATGAATTAACTCATCTGCAACTTTCTGGGTCCAAGTCTTTGCAAAAGGCACTGGACATCATTATCATCATAAGTATTGCTGATTAGCTTGATTGCAACCACCACCACAACCATTATTCTGTGGCTGCACTATACTAACTTGACATACATTTTCTCATTTAATTCTCGCAACATCCTCATGAGGTAGGCAATACTATCCTCATTTCACAAAGACTAATTAATTGGAACAAGTTTCCACAGCTAGTAAGGGCATCCAGCCGAGATTTGAACCCGGGTCTGTATGATTCCACAGTTCTGACCCAAATTAGATGATACAGAGATATAGAGATTTAACCTTTGCCCACACTAGTTACTGACAGTGACGTTCTAAGCACACAAGTTAGATAAATGCTGCTGTTTGGACTGAGTTCCCAGAGAGTAAGAGCTATATGCCTTCCAGCTTAGTTGTCTCAGCACCCTGGACAGCATCTGGCACATTGATGTGTTTGTTCAGTGCGTGAAAGAATGCAAGAATACTGGATGGCAGCTTCCTCCCCCAGTGTGGGGCAGGCGCCTGGGTCGCTCACACTGCCCTTGGCTTTCAGCCCTCAGAGTACAGCAAGTGGAAGTTCACCAACAGCCCTACGTTCCTGGAAGTGCTTGAGGAGTTCCCATCCCTGCGGGTATCTGCTGGCTTCCTACTCTCCCAGCTCCCCACTCTGAAACCCCGGTACTACTCCATCAGCTCCTCCCGGGACCATACCCCCACAGAAGTCCACCTCACTGTTGCCGTGGTCACATACCGCACCCGAGGTGAGTGCTGGGCCAGAGGCTTTGGAGCAGTCCCACCCAGGTTCAAATCACAACTCTGCTACTTCCTGGGCAGCTATTCAATATCCCTGAGCTTCAGTCTCCTCATGAGTTAAACAGGAGCAGGAATACTCTCCTCCTAAAGCTGTTGGCACAGTGGTTAAGCATTTGACTGCTAACCAAAAGGTCGGCAGTTCAAATCCACCAGCTGCTCTTGGAAACCCTATGGGGCAGTTCTACTCTCTTCTATAGGGTCACTATGAGTTGGAATCGACTCGATGGCAATGGGCTGTTTTGTTTGTTTTAGAGCTGTTAATAATAGTAGGTGGTGTGCAGGAGAGATTACTATGAACCAGGCACTCAGCTAAGCCCTTTGCAGATGTATGATCAGCAGCTCAATGAGATGGGTACTGTGTGCATTACACAGATGAGGAAACTGAGGCACAGAGAGGTTAAGCCACTAGTTCAAGGTTACATTTTAGTAAGTAGAGAGCTGAGATTATAACCCTAAACGTCTGACTCCCGTGTCCAAGTTCTTAACCACCCTACTCTATCTGCTCTACTGTTGGGAGAAGTTAATGAGATCACACATGGAAAGCACCTGATACTTAGCAGGAGCCTGAGGATTCTTAGTCTTCCTGATAGTCCAGCCTGGGTGATGCTGCATCAGCTGTTCATTCATTCACTCGTTTGTTCAGCAGTGATTTATTTCACACCACTCTCTGCTTGGCCCTGTGGTGGCTATGGTGGGTGTGGAAAGACAGCAGACATAGCCCCTGCCCTCGTGGGGCTTCCATTCTGAAGGGGCCAATGGAGAGATACTCCTAGAAATAATTAGATATTTATCATTAGGTAGGTTCTAAGAAGGAAAGCACAGGGGCTATGAAGCCAGAGAATGGGGGTGAGACTGTCATAGACCAGGAGGTCCAGACTCTTGTCCAATTGACCTTGGCTCCTCACTGAATGAACTGTGCCCCTGCCACGCCCACTGTAACTGAACGTTGCCTGGGTTGGCAAAGCTGGGGGGCTGGCCCACACCTCAGTAACCCTTTGTGCTCTGGGAAACACAATCACAGTTTCTAAAAACTGGGAAGACTCTCTTTATCTGCTGGGCTGGGAACACCCACACTGGTAAGTGTCAATCCTCAGACCGGGTGTAGAGAGGCAGGCGTGTCTTGCAAGAACAAGATTCAGCCCAGAAGAAAACCAGAAAGACTTCTCAAGTTGGTTGGGGGTTTCCTTTAAGTGCTGAACCATTGGGAAGGGAATGTAACCCAGCTAAAGCTGGGGTTTCCACAAGCCCAGGAGGAGCTGCTGGGGGAGAAAGTGAGCCGTCAAAGCAGACTGGAATGCAGGAGGTTGTCCATTCGTCCATCACCCAGTGCTCTGACCAGCAAGGGCGACACTGGTGGGGACACTCAGGGTTCGTGACTGTGGTTAGTCCTGAGGAGCTACTTCCTGCTGCTATCAGCAGGGTTGAGTTATGGGCTGGGAGGATCCCTGAAGAAATTCTTTTGGAAAGAGCACTGGAGTAGGAGTCAAGGAACCTGAACTCTCAACCTGATTCTGCCATCGTCTGAGTAACCTTGTACAAGTCACTTTCCCTCCCTGAGACTCAGTTTCTACATCAGCAAAGGGAGTGGTTTGCTGAGACACGAAGTCCCTCCCAGCTCTCACTGGCTCTGAGTGTGTAGAGGGTAGATCTCAGACCCAGAAGGAAAACAGTGTAGCTCCCTCCTCCATGAAGCCCTCTGAGGGCCTAAGTGGGGCAGTTGGAGGAGGTATATCGGTGTGGGAGGGGCAGCTGGTACAGTTCATGCATGGGCAGTGGGAGGGACTGATGGTCAGGTTTGTGTCTGCCCTTGCAGATGGCCAGGGTCCCCTGCACCATGGCGTCTGCAGCACTTGGCTCAGCAACCTGAAGCCCCAAGATGCAGTGCCCTGCTTTTTGCGCAGGTAAGCTCCACCCCTGTTCTGTCCCCTGTAGGACCACTGGCCCCTGAGAGTTCTGAGGTGAAAGGATCTGGAGTTTGGGTGCCCCCGGCCCATACAGAAGGCACTGGGGTCACACTCGACGTCTCCAGTCTGCTCCCGGGCTGTAGAGTGTGACTCAGTCTCTAACAGGATTAGCAGTGGAGGCAGGGGTGGTAGGCTGAGTATCATGAGGTCAAAAGACCTCAGGAGGAGGTGATGGCTGGCTTCAGAAGGATAAACGAAGCAGCTTTCAAGACTCTGGAAATCAAATTTGAGCTCACTGTCCTCTCCATCTGCCCCCCAACACTACCTCCCCAAAACCATACACCCAGCTCTGCAGCCCCTGAGCTGTGTGTGCACCTGGCCCAGGGGTCTGAGAACTGGGCCTCTCTCCCTTCATCCCTTTTAGTGCCAGTGGCTTCCAGCTCCCTGAGGACCCCTTCCAGCCTTGCATCCTCATCGGGCCTGGTACGGGCATTGCCCCCTTCCGCAGTTTCTGGCAGCAACGGCTCCATGACATCGAGCACAAAGGTACAGCTCTCAAGCCTCCCAGATCGGGAGGGGACACAGGGTGGCCAGTGCCTTCCTGGGAGTAGAAATGGAACCAAGAGCAATTTGTGCCACCACCCCACAAATGTTTCCTGGCCCCTCTTCCAAGTGAAGACCTCTTGGGTTTGCCTCAGCTCATGTAGGCCCCTGTGGAGTTAGAATTTCTGTCTTCCTTTGTCTTCCACATACAGCCAGCCAGGGCTCTTTCTCCAGGCAGGCGGCAGGGGTGATGAGAAAAGTCCCAGCTTTTGAATTCTGATGAGCTGAGCTGGAATACTGTCTCTGTGTCACTATGGGCGAGTTATCTGAAAGCTCTGGGCCTCAGTTTCCTCATCTGTGAAATGGGGATAATACTAGCTAGGAAACTACTAGATAAACCGCTTGCTGTCCAGTCGACTCTGACTCATGGCAACCCCATATGTACAAAATAGAACTGCACTCCATAGGGTTTTCAAGACTTTGACCTTTTGGAAGTGGATTGCCAGGCCTTTCTTCTGAGGCACCTCCGAGTGGGTTTGAATCGCCAACTTTTTGATTAGTAGTCGAGCACAAACCTTTTGCACCACCCAGAGACTCCTGCTACTAGATGGGATAGGGTAATGTGTGGATGAGATGAGAATGGGAGTTGGGCGCCCAGCATGGTCAGGCCGTGAGCCACGGCCCGCCCTCTGGTGGCCATCCTGGTAACTACATCTGCGGGATTTTGCAGGGCTCCAGAGAGGCCGTATGACCCTGGTGTTTGGCTGCCGCCACCCGGATGAGGACCACATCTATCGGGAGGAGACGCTGGAGATGGCCCGGAGGGGCGTGCTGCATGAAGTGCACACAGCCTATTCTCGCCTGCCTGGCCAGCCCAAGGTAAATGCAGCAGCTGCCTGCTCAGCGGGTAGAACAGAAAAAGCACAGACCCCAGCTGTGCCCTGGCCCCACAGGAGCCCCTTCACCTCTCTGAAGCTCCATCTTCTCAGCTCTGAAATGGGGTAATTACAGAAGCATCAGAGTGATGCTGTGAAGATCCTTATGTCTGCCTTTCCAGGAGAAGAGACAGGTCAGAGAGGTTGGAGACTTAAAGGGTCACACGGGGAGCTCAGCCCCAGCGTCCAGCGTGTTGCCCCAGATCCTCATCAGCTCCCCTGGAATACATGACTGCCAGGGGAGAGGCAGTCCAGGCCAGCTTCCTGCTCAGACAAGGCAAGTGGGTGGGGGCAGCACTGCTCCCACCCCGGCCCCTGGACAGGCTCCTGCCCTGTGGAGTGTTTGCCCGCTGAGCCTGGGGAATTGGAGCAGATTCTCGGCTCAGCCCTACATGAACGAGTCTGTCAGGGCTCCTGTTGGTCCCAGAGCCGGTGCCCTGTGCTGGGATCACCAGGTGTGGGACAAGAGCAGAGAGTCCCCGACTGACCCCTGTACCTTCTGTGTAATGGGAGCCTGGGGCTCTGTGCCCCTACTCCCAATAAGCTCAGGGATCCAATCCCATGGCCATTCTACATTGAGAGACCCCCTCTTCTTTTTGGGGGAATGTAGGCAGGTTGCCCTTAGAGCCTGGGTGGGGGAACTGGCTCGACTGATCATCTTTGAAGCATGGTGAATTCAGAGAAAGCTGGGAGCTCCCCAGGGCTTCAGCTCCTTGAAGGCAGGACTATGTGCAATGCTCATCTCTGCACCCCCAGCCCCCTCCTGGGCCTAGGCCAGGCAGGATGTCAGTGCACCTCCTCATCCTGAGCCTGGTCCCAGTGCAGAGTCCTGTCTGGGAGGGCAGCTCACCCAGCAGCCTTAATGCCCCCTCACTCGTCTCTGAGGCCAGCAGCTGCTGCTGCACACCCTCTCCTAGTAGCAGGGACTCAGCTCTTGTGGGCTGGACACAACTTCTACTCTGGTTTCAGGTCTACGTTCAAGACATCCTGCGGCAGCAGCTGGCTAGCGAGGTGCTCCGTGTACTCCACAAAGAGCAGGGCCACCTCTACGTCTGTGGGGATGTGCGCATGGCCCGGGACTTGGCACACACCCTGAAACAGCTGGTGGCTGCCAAGCTGAGCCTGAACGAGGAGCAGGTTGAGGACTATTTCTTCCAGCTCAAGGTATGGCAGCTGGTGTGTGGGCTGATAGTGCAGGGCCAAGGGAGCCAGGACCATGAAACCAGGATCAGGGAGTCACGTGTTATCAGGGTACCAGACAGGGAAATGAGTGGATGAAATGAGAATGGGAGTTGGGCGCCCAGCATGGTCAGGACCTGGGCCATGGCCCGCCCTCTGGTGGCCATCATGGTAACTGCAGCCTGCTGGGTCTTGCAGGGCTCCAGATCCCTGAACGTCCATCTCCTCAGTTCTAAAATGAGGTAATTACACAGGATCAGGTAATCAGCCAGGATCAGGGAGTCAGGGCCAGGGGATCCAGGATCAGGGAGTCAGGGCTAGGGGAGCCAGGGCCAAGGGATCCAGGATCAGGGAGTCAGGGCCAGGGGATCCAGGATCAGGGAGTCAGGGCTAGGGGAACCAGGGCCAAGGGAGCCAGGATCAGGGAGTCAGGGCCAAGGGAGCCAGAACTGGGGAACCAGGATCAGGGAGTCAGGGCCAGGGGAGCCAGGATCAGGGAGTCAGGGCCAGGGGAGCCAGGATCAGGGAGTCAGGTCCAGGGGAGCCAGAATCAGAGAGCTAGGGACAGGGGAGCCAGGATCAAGGAGCCAGGATCAGGGAGTCAGGATCAGGGAGTCAGGATCAGGGAGTCAGGGCCAGGGCAGCCAGGATCAGGGAGCTAGGACCGAGGGAGCCAGGCGCAGAGTCCTGCACCCCAGAGGAATCCTAGAGGTGGCTGGTGTTCAGAGCTGGGTGGGCTGTTAGGAGGCCTGACTGAACAGCTGGTCTGGTTGCCAACTAACTTTGAGAAGTCAAGTGGATGTTTTTATTTCTCCTGTAGAATGGGAGCAGAGTCCCCTGGCCTCTTCCCAAGACCCACTTTCAGAAAGTAACTGTGTAGCCAAGGGCTCCCCAGAAGGCAGGGCTGTGAACACCAGGGACAGGAAGGCCATCCCCTCTGCCAGCCTCTTGTGAGCTTCACACTTGTTATTTATTCGCAGGTAGGGGTCTCTTCACCCCTATCCCAACCAGCACCCTGTAAGGGTGCAGGGAAGGAAATGCATTTTAACAATGATAATAGTAGTGGTTGTTGTCCACGGCTTACACTGGCCCAGGCACTTTGCCAATGATTTTCATGCGGCATTTCACTCAGGCTGAGGGAGCATTATTCTCCCCACTTTACAGAGAGGAAAGGGGGCTTTACGAGGTCCCACAGTCGTGAGTGTGCGAGCCTAGAGTTCAGCCTGCTTCTCTCTGGTTCGAAAGCCTGCTTGTCACTTCTGTATCCCTAAGTCACATTCATTCATTCAACTGATATTTATTGAACACCTACTGTGTGCTGCAGATAGCACGAATGAGCAAAAATTCTTACCTAGGTGGAGCCTACATTCTAGTGGGGTTGACAAATAAGAAACAAAGCAAGAAAAATGTACAGCACTTGGAGGAAATTTAACCCAGGAAGCGGGACAGGGTGAGGTGAGGGGTGTACTTTTAAATAGGGTGGTTGGGGAAGGTGCCACAGAGAAGGTGATATTTGAGAAAAAAGCCCGAAGGAGATGAGGAGTAAGTCCTGTGAATATTGAAGGAAACAGAGTTCCAGGCTGTTGAGGCGGGAACAGCAGGTGCAAAGGCCCTGAGGGGGGAGTTAATCTGGCATGATTGAAGTTCGGCGCGGAGATCACAGGCATTTCCTAAAATGTGTTCAGTGGATTAATAGGTGTTTAGCATTAAAAAAAGTTCCAAGATCAAGTAAGTTTGAGAGGTACAAAAGTAAACGTGTTTCTTTACTACAAGACTTCTCAGAGCCTTTCATATGCTACTGTGCATGTAACACTGCAAAACTGGGAGACAGCTCACAGGATTTCCCAAACGTATTTGATCTCAGAGCTCTCATTTCCTGAGACATCTTGTGGGGCCGGTCCTAGGGAGGAAATGAGAAATGACATCCATTGTAAAGCCTGAGGAGATGTTTTGATGGTCTCCCCAGAGCAGACGCTGACAGAGATTATAAGGGTCTAAATCAAATTCAAGTATATCTAAGCATGACAGTTGGGAATGAATGGCTCATGAATGAATGCGTGATGGGGAAGTGGGGGCAATCCCAGGTGCTCATTCCAGCCCAGACCTGATGAATGAAAGATGGCTAGACCAGCAAAGCTGACCCACGGTCTCTGTTTTTCCCTTCAAGAGCCAGAAGCGCTATCATGAAGATATCTTTGGGGCTGTATTTCCCTATGAGGTGAAAAAGGACACGGTGGTGGGCCAGCCCAGCGATCCCAGAGCTCCGATGACCCACGGGACAAGTTAAAGCCACTGGCACAGGGTCAGGGGAGATGGAGGAAAACAGTAACCCCCAAGCTTCACATCTCATTACCTTACCTCCTTCCTTCCCAAGCCCTTCACTTGACCTGCTACCAAGTAGCAGCCTGGACTGGTTGGAGCCTTCTCTTTCCCTTGATCCCGCCCATCCCCAGATAACGGAGAATTGGGGCCTCCTTGGTCCCTTTGAGACAACCTACAATGCCCTGCCTGGCAAGTGCGTGAGAGAAGAATGGAACCTTCTTCTGACTCCACCACTTCAAATGTCCGCCAGGAGGCACTATCTGCCCACTTTGTATTTAGCTGCCCTGTGTACAGTTATTTATGCCTCTGTATTTAAAAAAAAAAAGAAAAAAAAACCCAGTCTGCTCCCGAGGGCCACTTGGGCCTTTTCTGTATGGTTCCTTGATGGAAATATTTATATAAAATGCATTTTATTTTAACCACACAATGTGTGTGTGTGTGTGTATGTTGGTCTTTTGTAGAGAAAGAGGTCCTAGTTGTATAGAGTAGAGGTGCCACAGCCTGAACAGAGAGCCCCCACAAAGGGACATATCTACCTGGTCGTGGCTGCATCTCTGAAAGGGCCCCCAGGTACAGAGGCAGCAGATGGAAAACTGTGGGGGTGGAGAAGGGGACACAGGCTTGCCTCTGGGGGATACGAGCTGTGCCTCTCGCAGAAACCAAACCAAACCCCTTGCTGTCAAGTGGATTCCATCTCACAGAGACCCTATAGGACAGAGTAGAACTGCTCCCATAAAGTTGCCTGTCACAGAGAGCTTCTTAAACTTCTTACGCGTGAGTGTGGCGAAGGCAGGGATTCTGTGTATGATGCCAGTTCCTTAGGGAAGGCCTTGACCACAGCCTGGCTTAGAAAGTCATCGTATTTTCCTCTGGGGCCACCAGTCTCACGAGAGTTTGGCCAGTAAGACAGGTAAGGTCTGTCTTCATGTTGAGGGTGTGGGTATGAAAAGAAGGGCACATGTCTTCCACATCCAAGAGATGCAGGCTCTTTCTGGGGGAGAAAGCTTCTGAAGGGACTGAGCCATGTGTCCTTCTAATCAGAACCAAGGAAGGAACTCAGCCAGGGGCCAACTGGGGGGCTGGCAAGATCTGGAGGAAGCTCCAGCTCCCTCCCTCACTTCTCACCTCCTTCCCTACTCTCCTCCCACTTCTCACAACAGCTACTCCATTGGGGTGGGGAGGGGTGGGGGCCAGGGGCATGCCAACCTCTGAATGAGCAGGGCAGCCTCTGGTGAGACAGGGAAGCTCTGTGCCCTAAACAGCAGCAGAGTCCTGGACAGTGAGTCCCTGGAGGTCCCATGTTACAATGCAGCCTCAGATTTAGTGGGTCTGGGGTGGGACCCAAGATTGCATTTCTAGCCAGCTCCCAGAGAATGCCATTGCTGCTGATCCAGGACTGCACTTTGAGCCCTGCTCCTTGATTCCTTGAGAGACTGGATACTTGATGGAGTTAGCAGGATGTGGGGTATCATGAACACAGAGCTGGGTGCCCTGGCCCAGTGGCTGGCAGACTCCAACCCTGAAGCACTCTCGCTACGTACACCTTGACCCCTAATGATGGGGAGACACACCCCAGGACACACTCAAGCCTCTCCTCAGATGTACAAAACCTGAGAGGTTTCATCAGCAGCAGATAACCACCACAAAAAAGTTGAAGAAAGTCCTTTAAGCAGAAAAATGTAGTTCCGGGAGACCAGTGTAATTGGGGCAGAAAAAAAAAAAAGACAAAATCGTGGTCAGAGATTTTCCAAATCTGATGAAAAATATAAACTCACAGTTCCAAGAATCTCAGTGAATCCAAGCACAAAGAAAAACTCAAAGAAAACCTCACCAAGACACATTATCATCAAATTGCTGAACGTCAATGATCAAAAGAGGAAAAAACATCTTAAAATCAGCCAGAGACTTCTGGGAAGATGAAGGATATGTATTTTCTCTATTCCTCGTGCTAAATACAACTAAAAGCCCTGGACGTTACATATGAAACAACCATGCAAAGCTCTGAAAGGTGGAAAAAAGAAGGCAGACTGTCCAAGGACCTCAGGACCCAAGAAACAACATGGTGGCAAGTTCCCTGCATTTTCTTTGTGCCTCATATATCGCAGACGTGTAGCTGAAGAAGCTGGCAACCCAGAAATGCTAATGAGTATAGACACGAAAAGCTTGCTTGTTCTGGCTAAAGGACCAGGGAAGGGGCAGCACAGCAAATCAGAAACTTTCTGTGGTCCCTGCCCCACCCATGTCCACAAAGGCTGAGGGTGAAGCCTAGACTTCAGTCTTGCCAGGTTGTAAGGAGGTGCCCCCAAACCCCCTCACCCCTGCCGAGGTGACTTCAGAGAAAGTTGAGTAGGGGGCTGGAAATTACATCCCTGCCTCGTGGTAACAAACTCCTCCCTGTGCAGTGTCAGTGGACACCACATGGCGAGCCTAGACTTCCACTCCCACCCAGAACTAACAAGACACCCTCCTGCTTCCTGCTGGGGTGGTGCCATAGCAGGCTTAGTGGGGAGTTAGGACTATTACACCGCCTCCACCGGTGGTGTCAATGAAGGCCAGGCGGGGAGCAGTAACAAAGCACTCCTACCACTACCAGCCAAGAGGCCTAGTGGGGAGCCAGAACACCCACCTGTGCCCAGCAATCATGAGGAGCCTTTTCAGGTGTCAGCAGAGGGCAAGTGAGAAACTGGACTTTCCAAATGGAAACAGTCCACAGGCCCATCAAAATGAAAATGAGGAGTTTACAAGAGACACATTTCAGATTCAAAGACACAGATAGATTGAAACTGAAAGAATGGAAAAAGAACATTCCATGCAAATAGTAAACAAAAGAGAGCTTGGATGGCTATATTAATACCAGCCAAAACAGACTTTCAGTCAAGCTATTGTTGTTAGGTTCTATCGAGTGGATTCCAACTCATAGCGATCCTATGTACAACAGAAGGAAACACTGCCCAGTCTTGTGCCATCCTCCCAATCACTGTTATGCTTGAGCCCATTGTTGCAGCCACTGTGTCAATCTATCTCGTCAAAGGTCTTCCTCTTCTTCACTGACCCTCTACCAAGCATGATGTCGTTCTCCAAGGACCGGTCCCTCCTGATAACATGTCCAAAGTATGTGAGATGAAGTCTCGCCATCCTTGCTTCTAAGGAGCATTCTGGCTGTACTTCTTCCAAGAAAGATTTGTTCATTTTTCTGGCAGTCCATAATAATATTCAGTATTCTTCGCCAACAGCATAATTAAAAGGCATCAATTCTTCTTCAGGCTTCCTTATTCATTGTTCAGCTTTTGCATGCATATGAGGTGATTGAAAACACCATGGCTTGGGTGAGGCGCATCTTAGTCCTTAAAATGACATCCTTGCTTTTGAACACTTTAAAGAGGTCTTTTGCAGCAGATTTGCCCAATGAAATGCATCTTTTGATTTCTTGACTGCTGCTTCCATGGGTGTTTATTGTGGATCCAAGTCAAATTAAATCCTTGACAACGTCATTCTTTTCTCCATTTATTATGATGTTGCTTATTGGTCCAGTTGTGAGGCTTTTGTTTTCTTTATGTTGAGGTGTAATCCATACTGAAGGCTGTAGTCTTTGATCTTCATCAGTAAGTGCTTCAAGTCCTCTTCACTTTCAGCAAGCAAGGTTGTATCACCTGCATATTGCAGGTTGTTAATAAGTCTTCCTCCAATCCTGATGTCACCTTCTTCTTCGTATAGTCCAACTTCTCAGATTATTTGCTCAGCATACAGATTGAATAATTATGGTGACAGGATACAACCCTGATGCACATCTTTCTTGACTTTAAACCTCTCAGTATCCCCTTGTTGTATTCAAACGACTGCTTCTTGATCTACGTACAGGTTCCTCATAAGCACAATTAAATGTTCTGGAATTCTCATTCTTTGCAGTGTTATCCATAATTTGTTATGACCCACACATAAGCTTTGCATAGTCAGTAAAACACAGGAAAACATCTTTCTGGTATTCTCTGCTTTCAGCCATGATCCATCTGACATCAGCAATGATATCCCTTCATCCACGTCCTCTTCTGAATCCAGCTTGAATTTCAGACAGTTCCCTGTCAAAGTACTGCTGCAACCATTTTTAAATAATCTTCAGCAAAATTTTACTTGTGTGTGATATTAATTACATTGTTTGATAATTTCCTCGTTCTTTTGGATCACTTTTCTTTCAAATGGGTACAAATATGGATCTCTTCCAGTCGGTTGACCAGGTAGCTGTCTTCCTAATTTCTTGGCATAGATGAGTGAGCGCTTCCAGTGCTGCCTGTGTTTGTTGAAACATCTCAATTGGCGTCTTAGTCATCTAGGGCTGCTATAACAGAAATAGCACAAGTGGATGGCTTCAACAAACAGAAGTTCATTCTCTCACAGTCTAGTGGGCTAGAGGTCCAAATTCAGGGCACCAGCTTCAGGGGAAGGCTTTCTCTCTCTGTCAGCTCTGGAGGAAGGTCCTTGTTCTCAATCTTCCCCTGGACTAGGAGCTTCTCCGTGCTGGAACCAAGGGTCCAAAGACACGTTCTGCTCCTGGCACTGCTTTCTTGGTGGTATGAGGTCCCCTCCAGCATCTCTCTGCTCGCTTATCTCCTTTATATCTCAAAACAGATTGGCTTAAGACACAATCTAATCTTGTAGATTCAGTCCTGCCTCATTAATATAACTTCAGCTTGAACTTGCATATGAGCAATTGATGGTCTGTTCCACAGTTGGCCTCTGGCCTTGTTCTGACTAATGATATCGAGCTTTTCCATCTTATCTTTCCACAGATGTAGTCGATTTGATTCCTGTGTTTTCCATCTGGTGAGGTACATGTGTATAGTTGTTGTTTATGTTGTTGAAAAAAGGTATTTGCAATGAAGAAGTCATTGATCTTGCAAAATTCTATCATGCAATCTCGGGCCCTGTTTCTACTACCAAGGCCATGTTTTCCATCTACAAATCCTTCTTCTAAATTTCCAACTTTCACATTCCAAAAACCAGTAATTATCAATGTATCTTGATTGCATGTTTGATCAATTTCAGACTGCAGAAGTCAAGCTAGAGAGAAAGAAAGAAGGATATTTTCTAATGATAAAAGGGCCAATTCATCAAAAAGATATAACAATGACAAATGTATGTGCACTTAACAAAGGAGCCTGGGGTGGCACAAGCAGTTTGCAATCGACTGCAAACCCAAAGGTTGGTGGTTTGAACCCACCCAGTTGTGCTGTGGAATAAAGTCTGGGTGAACTGATACTTTAAAAATTACAACCAAGAAAACCCTACGGAGCAGTTCTACTCTGTAACACGTGGGGGTTTCAGTGAAGACTGAGAAAAGCCGTATGTCTTAGTTATCTGGTGCTGCTATAACAGAAATACCACAAGTGGATGGCTTTAACAAAGAGAAGTTTATTCTCTCACAGTCCAGTAGGCTACAAGTCCAAATTCAGGGCGCCAGCTCCAGGGGAACGCTTTCTCTGTCGGCTCTGGAAGAAGGTCCATGTCATCAATCTTCCCTTGGTCTGGGAGCTTCTCTGCTCAGGAACCTCAGGTCCAAAGAATGCGCTCTGCTCCCGGCACTGCTTTCTTGGTAATATGAAGTTCCCATGTCTCTCTGCTCACTTCTCCCTCCCATATCTCAAAAGAGACTGGCCCAAGACACCACCCAACCCTGTAGACCTCATCAATATAACTGCCACTAATCCCTCCCACCACATCATAGTGATAGTAATTACAACACACAGGGAAATCACATCAGATGACAAAATGGTAGACAATCACACAATACTGGGAACCATGACTAAGCCAAGCCAACAGACATTTTTGGGGGACACTATTCAATCCATGACACCATTTATCACCAAGGGGAGGTCATGCCATAAGAAGTCCCCTGAATCATCTTTCAGTCTGGATGGGCCATCTCCAGCATCTAGGCTGACTTCCCCTGCCCTGGACTTTCTTGGAGTGACATTCCACATGGTCTGCAGAGAGCACTCTCCATCAGACCTTACTGAAGTCCTTCCTCAAGCTCTGACAGTCATTTCCCTTGATCTCTTCATGGCAAAGAAAGAGCCTCATGGACTCTGGCAGTAAGGTCATATGTGGGGCTAATCAAAAGGCAGCCAGCCTTCCTGGGAGGGATGGCAGGAGTCTCATCTCCACCCAGCCCTGCACTTCCTCCACAGCACAGCCTCCTGACTAGTGGCACCCAGTGTGGTATAATCATGATGTCACCCCCCCATGGACTTCCACCTGTACCAGACCGTGCAGAATCCTTAGTAATGTTTTCTGTACTAGTGTTACTCGTACATCATAATTCCCCTATATCACTGAATGTAATGACAATAGTAGTGACATAAACAATGAGTAAAATTAAAACTATACCTTTAAACTACAGTACCATACACACAGCCTAAATGTATTTACATTTACATAGCTTTGTGTGTTTAAATTGAAAATTCAGTAAGAGAACAATAGAATTTGAAGTAAAAACGTTTAAGAACTATATCAAAATTACGTTCATTTTACCATTACATGAGATACATTAGTGGATTAAGTTTTCATAATCAATAGTGGCCCAAATAATGTAGAAGTTGTAGACAAATGCATATGGAAATATATTCATAAATGAAATAATACTGGCTTAACATCTAGTACTGTTTTTTTCTTTTTTGTTGTTGTAATTAAACGAAGTTTACATTTCAAGTTAGTCTCCCAGACAGAAATCGTTTTTTTATTTTTACATACATTGTTATGAGACCCCAACCGCTCACCCTATTCTGTGACAGCACACTCCTCCCCTCTGCCCCTGATTCCCATGAACATTCAACCAGCTCCTAACTCTCTCTGCCTTCCCATCTCACCTCTGAACAGAAGCTGCCCCTTTGGTCTCTTCTATCTACTTGACTAAGAGGGACATTCTTCACAAGTATCACTTTATGTCCCACAGTCCAGTCCAATCCCTGTCAGAAGAGTTGGCTTCGGAAATTATTTTAGTTCTGGGGTGATAGAGAGTCCAGGGGACATACTTTCTGGGGCACCTCCAGTCTCAGTCAGACCATTAAGTCTGGTCTTCTTACTAGAATTTGAGTTCTGCATCCCGTCGTTCTACTGCTCCATCAGGGACCCTCTGTTGTGTTCCCTGTCAAGAAGTTCATTGGTGGTAGCCGGGCACCACCTATTTCTTCTGGTATCAGGCTGATGAAGTCTCTGGTTTATGTGGCCCACTCTGTCTCTTGGGTTAATACTTTCCTTGTGTCCTTGGTGTTCTTCATTCTCCTTTACTCCAAGTGGATGGGACCAATTGATGCATCTTAGATGACTGCTTGCAAGCTTTTAAGATCCCAGAAGCCACTCACCAAAGTAGGATGCAGAACATTTTCTTAATAAGTTTGTTATGCCAATTGACATAGATGTCCCCTGAAAGCATGGTCCCCAGACCCCGACTCCTGCTACTCTGTCCCTCAAAGTATTTGATAGTATTGAGGAAACTTCTTAGCTTTGCTTTAGTCCAGTTGTGCTGGCTTCCCCTGTAGTGTGTGCTGTCCTTCCCTTCACCTAAGATGATTCTTATCTACTATCTAGTTAGTGAATAAAACTTACCCTCCCTCCCCACCCCCATAACCATCAAAGAATGTTTTCTTCTGTGTTTCAACCTTTTCTTGAGTTCTTATAATAGTGGTCTTATACAGTATTTGTCCTTGTGACTGACTAAATTCACTCAGCATAATAAGTTCCAGCTTCCACCATGTTATACGATATTTCACAGCTTCATCATTGTTCTTTATCGTTGCATAATATTCCATTGAGTGGATATACCATAATTTGTTTATCCATTCGTCCATCGATGGACACCTAGGTTGCTTCCGTCTTTTTGGTATTGTGAACAGTGCTGCAGTGAACACGGGTGTGCATATATCTATTCGTGTGATGGCTCTTGTTTCTCTAGGGTATATTCCAAGGAG
>NW_004444074.1:2306152-2326946 GCF_000243295.1 Trichechus manatus latirostris
GACTCTTAGAGTTTCTTCATTCTTTTTAATTCTTTTATCTGATTTTTCCTCAAATAAGTTGACATCAAGAGCTTTATCTTCAATGTCACTAATTTTAACTTCTGCTGCCTCAATTCTGCTCCTATGACTTTCTATTGAGTTGTCTAATTCTGAAATTTTATTGTTAATCTTTTGGATTTCTGATTGCTATGGATTCTTGCAGCCTATTAAATTTGGCATTATGTTCTTGAATAACTTTTTTAAGTTCCACTATTAATTTGTCTGTATGTTCCCTGGATGTTTCTGCACTCTGTAGAATTTTCTTTCTAATTTCTAGAAGAGTTTTGTATATTAATCTTTTGTATTCTGCCTCTGGTAATTCCAAGAAGTTCCCTTCCTCCAGAGAATTTATTGATTCTTTATTTTGGGAGCTTGCTGAAGCCTTCATGTACTGCCTCTTTATGTGACTTGATATTGACTGTTGTCTCCCAGCCATCAATAATTTATTATAATTTTATTTTGTATTTGTTTAGTGAAACCTAGCTTCTTATTTTGTTTTGTTTTGTTTTGATATGCCCAAATAGGCTGCTCGTATGCACTAGTTTGATTTTTGACACCTTTGAATCTCTAAAGTCCTGTCACCAGGTAGTTCTGTAACTAAGTATGTGCACACAGGAGTCCGTTAAATTTTCCTATATGGGTTCAGCTCACGTGTTCAGGCAGTCAGTCACCAAGTGTGTGATGCAGGCTCTCACCCCTAGTCCTAGAGAGTCATGGGTGACTCGTGCAGGCACTGGACTCTGGCTGTGGTAGGGGATCACGCGCTGAGCCAGGCAGGGGGCTGATGGCTGCCCCTGAGAGTCTGAAAGGAAAGTGTGTCCCTATTCTCTAGGGTGAATAGGTAGGTGAGTTTTGCAGCCGGACAATGAGCACCCCACTCTGTTGGCTGTAAAGACTCGAGGGCACCACTTTTTCTTGAACTCCTGTAGCAGGTGACTAGGCACTTTATGTGATACCACAAGTCCTCAAGCCCCTGCTGCAGATTGATAAAAGTGCCTACTTCAGGGGCAGCGCTGTTTCGAGGGTCACAAATCTGCCAGTTCACAGCTGAAGCAGTTGAAGTTAAACTTCAGATGTTTGCCCTGTTGTACTGTGGCAGTGAGGGCTAACGCTGTTGATATGGGTCCCCACAAGTTTATACAGGGGTGTAAGGGACTCAGAGTCTGCAGACCTCTTATACCTGTGCCTAACAAAGGAGCTGTGCCAACCCTGTGTTCCTGACTTAGGGGAGCCAGTAGCTTATTTGTTCCCTCTCTAAGGCCAGGAGAATGGGTCAGGGCACCTTTTGGCATCTACTTCCGACACAGCGGACTCCCAGTGCAGAGCACAGAAGGAGGAGGTAAAAGGGAGAGAGGTTTTTCCCCAATGGGCTTTTTTTTTTTTTTAAATCCCCGTGAAAGGCTGCATGCATGTACTTAGCCACTTGGGAGCTGCTTTTCACTGGTTCGGAGTGTCCAGGCAGAACCTCTACTGCCGGGTCTCTCTCAATGTGGAAACTGTTTCCTGAGCGTGCGCACAGCACAGCTGTTTGCCTGCTTCACTTCAGAACGCCACGGCTCTGGTGCTCTTTGCTTCTTCCAAACCATCTCCCTCTCCCCTATCACTCAGATGGATTCCTCAACTTTGCCTTGTTCAGGGCTCCTAGATATTCATATAGAATCAAATCACTTGTTTTTCCAGATCTTTGTTGTAAGAGGGATACAGGAAACGTCTAATTACTCCACCATGTCGGCCATGCCCCCTCTACTACTGTTTTAACAGAAATACCACAAGTGAATGGCTTCAACAAAAAAGAGTTTATTTTCTCACAGTCTAGGAGGCTAGAAGTCCAAATTCAGGGCATCAGATCCAGGGGAAAGCTTTCTCTGTTGGCCCTGGAGGAAGGTCCTTCTCATCAATCTTCCCTTGGACTAACAGCTTCTCTGCACAGGAACCCCAGGTCCCAAGGACACATTCTGCTCCTGGCGCTGCTTTCCTGGTGGTCTGAGGTCCTCAACTCTCTGCTCGCTTCTTTCTCCTTTTATCTCTTGTAAGATAAAAGGTGATGCAGGCTACACCCCAGGGAAACTCCCTTTACATTGGATTGGGGATGTGCTCTGAGAAAGGGTGTTACATCCCACCCTAATTCTCCTCCACATAACACAATCCTGCTTCATTAACCACAGGCAGAGGTTAGGATTTACAACACATAAGAAAATTACATCAATCACAAAATGGAGGACAACCACACAATACTGGAAATCATGACCTACCCAAGTTGCCACATATTTTTGGGGAGCACAATTCAATCCATGACAATACCATATAAATAAGCAGGAACAAATATTCAACCATTTCAACACTTAGTGCACTTCTTGACTAAATATGTGATACATACATTGTAAATTGCTTAAATGTAATATTTCTTAGCATATACAAATACTAACAACAAAATTGAAGGTTCAGAAAGTAAATTAGCATAGAGTTTAGCGTAGTAGGTATATTGACACATGTCAGTGGAGCTTATGAAAAATGTTTCTATTGTTATAACTAACTACAGGGATATTTTTATAAAAATAATAAATTTCTGCTTCAACACCACACAAAAATTTTATAGAAGTCATTTTGGTGTCACCCCCTCTGACAGTGTAACCTGGTGCAGTCCGAACCTTCTGCACCCTCCTCGTGACTCTACTGCTCCCAGGGGACGTCAATGCTGCTGATCCAAGGACTGTACTTTGAGCCCCACCATAGTTCCTCATGGGACTGGATACTGGATGGAGTTAGCGGGATGTGGGTTATCTCGTGGACACAGAGCTGGGTGTCCTGGCCCAGTGGCTGGCAGAACCCCATACCTTGAGGCACTCTCCCCATGCACACCCTAATCCCTGATGCTGTGGAGACACACCCTGGGACAGCACAATCAGGCCTCTCCTCTCCCGGTCAGTTTCTCCTGACCCACCTCCCATTCCTTCTGCTGGGACGCAGGTTTCTGATGAGCCACGCCTGGCATCTTGTTCCCGTACTCTGCCTCTAACCCTCATGGTTCATCCCAGCCCTGCGCCCATCTCAGAAGCATGGAGTTGTTTCCAGGGTCCCCCTCGGTATCCAGTCTTCCTGTACCTGAAGCTGCTGCCCAAGCAGCCAGAACCCCAATGTGCTTTCTCCCAGCACCTGTGTTGGATTTGCCAGGTACCCACAGAGAGAGTTGTGGATGTCAGGACCCTGCTTATTCAAAGCCAGCCCCTCCTCCCTCCTCCCACTCCCCTTGTCCATGGCCCCCCAAATCCAGAGAACCTCAAATGTCTTCAAACACATTTAATAACTACTGTCATTCTGTCATAGAGTAACCATCCGTACTCTGATTAATGTAAAACTGAGAGATTTATTGAAAGAAAAGGGACATCTTGAGCTAGTAACAGACTGAACTCCATGGGGGGGGAGTCCAGTAATCCAAAACAGCAACTCGGCAGTAAAGTTTTATAGGAGGGGAACAATGGATATGAAACACATTACTTGATTGGCATTTACGAACTGAAATCATTGGAAGACATTACTGGGTTGGTAATTACAGGCTTGTTGTTGTTGTTGTCAGTGTCGTCGAGTTGGTTCCCACTCATAGTGACCCTATGTACTACAGAATGAAACACTGCCCAGTCCTGTGCCATGCTCACAATCATTGTTATGCTTGAGCCCATTGTTGCAGCCACTGTGTCAATCCATCTTGTTGAAGGTCTTCCTCTTTTTTGCTGACCTTCCACTTTATCAAGCACGATGTCCTACTCCAGGGACTGATCCCTCCTGATAACATGTCCAAAGTATGTAAGAAGTAGTTTCACCATCCTTGCTTCTAAGGAGCATTCTGGCTGCACTTCTTCCAAGAAAAAAAGGCTTACATCATTGAAAGACATTACTTGATTGATAGTAGATCATTTTAAGGCAGGACTTCCTGTGGCAGGAACTGGTGAAGCAGGAATTCCTGTGGTGAAACTTGTAAGGTAGGGCTTCCTGTGGCAAGCTCTGTAAGGCAATTGGCTTAAAAGTGTATACATCTCTTTCTTATATTGCTTACAGTGTGACAATTACATGTGTATGTGACAGGGAGGGGTTGCAGTGTAGTTACATCATCATTACCAGGCGTTTCTCTCTTAAGAAATAGTACAGAAGGTGGCTGCCACTAGGGTGAAAATGGAACCAACTAACAAGGAATCACACCGAATCCTCAAACTGGCCATTTTAGATCTTATCAGGTACCTCAATTTTTTCTCCTTTAATTTCATTACACATTCCCTCTATTTCACCAAGGATTTTGAGAGAAATCCTTTGATGAGTACACTAACTACTATTCTGAAAGGCTTTCTTCCGCATGGACTTTGATTATATGTTTATTCTGGATGGCTGCTTGTTCACACGTCTTTAAGACGTTGGGTGCTATAAATATGAAAATGTTATTATTGTTACGTGTCATCGAGTTGGCTCTGACTCATTACTGACTCCACACAAAACAGAATGAACTCCTGCCTGGTACTTCTTTCAAGAAAGATTTGTTTGCTCTTCTGGCACTCCATGGCACATTCAATATTCTTCACCAACACCCTAATACAAATGTGTCAATTCTTCATTCTTCTTTATTCATTGTCCAACAGTTGTATGCATATGAGGTGACCGAAAATATCATAGTCTGGGTCAAGTGCACCCCAGTCCTCAATGTGACATCTCCAATTTTTTTTTTTTAACATCTCAGGAGATCTTTTGCATCAGATTTGTCAAAAAGCAACATGTCATTTGATCTCCTGACTGCTGCTTCCAGGGGCACTGACCATGGATTCAAGAAAAATGAAATCAAACTATAAATAGCAGCAGAACATTGTGAAAAGGTAGCTAGGAACTTTGACATCTTCACTATGCCGTAGCTTTAGCATCTTTCTTCTGTGGTTTCACCACTTGAAGGTTGCTGCAGGGCAGGCCACATTAGAGGAATAACCTGACATCTGATGGCTTATTCAAGGACTGGATTCGAGTACATCTGAAATATAAGTACTATCAATGTACATTATTCTTTTCATAGGCCTTAAATGGGTCTTTTGGGTAATGGCATTTTTCAAAAGTTTCATACAACATTTAACAGTCCCTACGATTATTACAATAACAATAAGTATTATTAATCTAGTTGACAATATAGACTTAATCCATGATCCAACACCTGAGTGTAGCCAGCTGAAAATATCTAGAAAAGAGAAGTCTGAGGGTGGAGGTATATGGAGCCACATAGCCTTCTGGTGAATTAGTTTAATATCTTGTTCCACCTCTCCTGAGGTGTAAATTCAGGTTCAGCAAGCGGTGTTAGTTACAGCACAGACCCCCACCCTGCTGGGCTAACAGGAACTTTAGGACAATTCCATGATCCAAAACTACTTTTGGAAGTGAGCTCAATGATTTCTCTGGAGCAATCACAGCATTGGGAATATTATCTGCTATTCCTTCCATGGTTCTGGAGATGTTACAGATGGCATGTTCTAAATCTCCCACTCCTTACCAAGGGAAGAATATCCTTAAAAAACTATAACCTGACCCAGGGAACTTCTTTAAGGGGTTCCCTCAATCTCTCCCTCACTCATCTCTTGACGTTTGCCTCTTCTCCTTTCTAAGAGTTTCAAATGATCAGTCCAATTTAAACTCTCATCATAAGAATGGTTGTCTAAAAGGATTTCCATATGGTCTAAGGTACATTGACCTGGCATATTCCAACCATCCAAACAGGATAAAGCCCAGGTATAGGACTCATTATTTGGATTTGAATTATCAAAGTAGGGTATCTTGATCCTTCACATAAGAAAGCATATCCATACGGAGCACATATTATGCGTGTCCTGACATATTTCCCTGGGAGAGGGATGGTTTGATTCATCTGTTCAAGCCAATTCTCTGTCAAGGAATTGTTGCAAATAGACAGTCACCCTAACCTTAGCCAGTTCCACATTTGGACACAAAAAGACCTTTTTCTTTGTAGACATGCTGTTAAATTTCCTGAAAAAGTCATGTTCCAATATCTAGGAGAGGCATTATATGAAATTAAGGGCTCATTTTTACAATCTGAAGAGGAGATAAAGGGTATATTAGAACACTCTGTAACTCTAATCCAAGTCAGATTGAAACATGGGACTTGGGGTTGAGTCAGTACTTCAGGAGGATGCCACAATCTCACATGTGGCTCTCCTGGAGATGATGTTAAAATTGATGATAACAAGGAGAACAAAGCTATAATTCAGTATGAGAGTAGCTAATGGATCTGGGTTCTCGTGTACAGTTTTGGGTAAAGATGACAGATGCAGCAGCATTCAGTCAGATTTGTGGATTGTGCAACTACCTGAGCGAGTTTAACAAAGACATTCTCATGCCAAGAATTAATGCGTGCTGTGATGAACAGCAGTATTGGCAGAAAGTTTAAGAGACGCTTCATAGTGGAGAAATTCAACCCAAAAGAAATAAACAAAGGCTACCAGCATATAAATAATATTGATGACAAAATAAACTATTCTCTAAAATTGGTGTTATAAAAAGAAGTTTGAGTTTTCAGGGGAAGAACAAAATGTTAAAACAAGGAATAATATCCCACAATTGGAGTCCAATGACAATACAAAGAATTAGGATAATCAGAAAACAAATTCTTAGCTCCTCTACAGCTAAATCTTTTCCATCCTAAAAATTTGAGTTTATAACATAAAAAGCTATTTCAAAAGCAATGGTAAGTTATAATTTCAAAGTAAGCAAAATTGACTATAATTGTCAGAAGGTGGAAATGCAAGTGAGTTAGATTATTAAAACTATCAAAATATCCATAAGTAAAAATTTGATCCTGGTGACTAAGAAATTTTTTTGAAAACCTGAAGCCCTCATTTAAACAACTTATTTTCGCAGATACCAAATGACATAATATAACCACCTAAACTATCAAAATAAAATTCTACAATCACGCATAACAGCTAATAATACAAAGATACAAAAAATGATAAAGAAAAATGCATATAACCCAACTTTTACTGCAGTATGCATAGGCAGTTTCAGGTCAGGTCCAAAGATCTGTCTACCCAGCCATTATCTGCTTCACTTCCTGGTGATGTTTGAATTTTAATTTCAGATCTTCATGAGACTCAACAGTCATTCGGGAGTCAGGGCGTTCTTCCGTTGGGATAAATGAATCCAAGCCTTAACTCCCTGTAATTTAGTGGCACAAGGATTAGTGAGAAGGACCAAATATTGTCCTTTCCACTGAGGTTCTAGAGAATCTTTTAATTGGTGTCTATTCCAGTAAACATGATCTCCAGGTTGAACATTAGGTAATTTAGATATTTCTTGCTTTTGATTATCAAAAGCTTCCTTAACTTCTGTAGAGTGTTATTTAGAATATTGGATCAAAGATTTACAACATTGAAACAAATCAGATTTGAATCTGATTCAAAATTTGAATCAGGCATGTTCATGTTGCCCAATAGGGGATGGTCATTGGCTATCCAGTGATAATTTCATGAGGAGTCAATTTGTGAGGTCCAAACGGAGTAGTTCTTAAATTTAAAAGGACCAGAGGCAGCACTGTACTCGAAGCAGGTCCTGCCTGGTGCAGCTTCTTGTCAACAAAGACACACCAAGGTGAGGGGGAAGGAAGAGCATTTACTGAAAGTGTGATGGCAAGGAGCAAGCTCCTTGAACAAAGTGAGGCAGAACCTTTTATACCAGCCCTCAAAAGGAAGTACATACAAACATTATGAAATATATGTTATCATGACGCACAGGCGCAGTAAGACAAATTGCATTTTTTTTCTTTATCATGTAAAGAAAATGACAGATAAGTCCCTCCCTGGGCAGAGATTTTAATATTCAACTAGGTCTTAAGGAGGCTTAAGTTACTTTAGGACACTTATGAGGCTAGTGAACTGATTTTGACTGGTTTTGGATGATTTAAGGCAGAAACTGAGTTACAGGCTATAGTTACATGGTGATAAGCCATATTCCTTTGGTTGTGCAGAGCACCTTCTAAACTGGGCAATGGCTTCTCGATGTGGGGTAGTGTATTGAACATAAGCTTCTAGGCTTGGTGTGATGGTTAAGATTGTCAACTTGGCTGGCCCATGATTCTCAGTGTTCTGGCATTCATGTGATGTTGTGGTCACTTCCCTGTTGAGATTTGATTTGTGATCACCCCCATGATGGGATTTGCCGTGAGTAGCCAATCAGTTGAAGGGGAGTTTCCTTGGGCGTGCGACCTGCATTGAGTGTGTGTGGGCATTCTGACAAGGCTCATGGGCTTTTGGATCCTGCAGCTGGCTCCTGTTCATCTGACCTCCAGTTCTTGGGACTTGAGCTAGCAGTTTACCTGTGGTCTTGCCTGCCAATCCTGGGATTCGTTGACCGTCACAGCCTGTGAGCAACAGCCCTGCTCTCTGACCTTCCGATCTTAGGTTTGCCAGCCCCTGCGGCTACGTGAATCAGGAGATGCCTCGATCCTGACCCATGGACTTGGGACGTTATAGACTCTACAACCGTGTGAGCCATTTCCTTGATATAAATCTCTCTCTCTATATATATATACACACTTGTTTTCCTTCTCTAGAGAATTCAGCCTAAGACATTAGATAACGATCGTGGTTCTAGAGAAACAAAACTGTAAGGATGAATTTTCTAAATTGGTTCTTAAGTCTGGTTAGTCTTAAAGATGTTGATGACTCTGCTTCCAGTAGTAAAGAGTGCACTGCTAATCCATGGTGTGAGGTGGCAATTCAAATACACAAAATATCATCACCAATAGATCAGGTATTGGTGAAAGACGAGGCTCTGGGTGATTGCATGTATGATACCTTTTTACAATTTTGTCATAATGAGAAGTATAAGGAAGCTGACTGGTTGGTCCTACTTTCACTAGACAAACTGGTGAAGGAAAGAGATGAGCTCAGGGCTTGAGAGTCAAAGCTCAAGTGTCACATAAACGACCTGAAAATTTCCACTTGTCCCTTGAAAGAAAGCCTTATTTCTTGTAGCAACAGAGCAGACATTGCCAAAAACCAAACCCAGAGTGGCTGGGTTTTAAGAGTGGCTGAATTACAAAGTCAACTCAACTGCGAACCTTGAGAGGTGTCTGAAGTTAAAGTGAGGCCATTGATTGGGAAGAAATGGGATCCTGAAACGTGGGATGAGGACATATGGGCAGATAAACAGGAAGTTGGAGACACTGAGCCCCTAAATTCCACTGAATCACTTCTGCCAACAGAACCATTAGCCCCTCCACTCCCATCTAATAAGATTAACCCAGCGGCATCTAAAGTGCTTTTGTCTGAGTCATTTCCTGGGACATAGCCTGAGGCAGATGCTTTAGAAGACAAGGCTGAATGTTCTCAAGACCTTTCCCCACCAATTTTGGCTTCTAGACTTATAACTAGACTTAAGCCCCAGCAAGTCCCAAAAGGTGAAGTACAAAATGTAAGCCGGGAGGAGGAACACTACACTCCAAAAGAACTGCTTGACTTTTCTAATACATACAAACAGAAACCTGGGGAATATGTGTGGGAATGGCCATTAAAGGTATGGGATAATGGTGCAAGGAACATAAAAATGGATCAGTTTGAGTTTACTGATATGGGCTCACTAATATTTACTTGATTGGGTTGCTGAAGCATGGATTACAAGGTGGCCTACACTAAATCAAGTTGAAGTACCAGACCTGCCTTGGTATACTGTAGAAGATGGTATCCAAAGGCTTAGGTAAATTGCCATGCTAGAGTGGATTTATCAGGTTAGACCCACAGACCCACACATGGAGTGCCCAGAGGACACACCCTTTACCACAATGATGAGGAACAAATTCATGAAGGGAACTCCAGCATCCTTGAAGACTGCTGTGATTGTTATTTTATGTAACTCAGATTTGACAGTGGGAACAGCACTGCTGAATTAAGACACCTAACTCCAATGGGGCTGATGGGAGCCTGTGGTGGTAGGGGCCAAGTGGTGACACTCAATAAAAAAAGACAAAGTGGGTGTGGTTACCTTAATGGACAGCAGAGTCAAATCAGTAATCAGAGTAGTCTGACTTGTATGGACTTATGGTGTTGGCTACTTAGTCATGGTGTCCCTAGGAGTGAAATAGGTAGGAAATCTACTAAATATTTACTTGATCTGTACAAGCGAATGAATTCTAGGTCAAGTGAACAGCAATCCCCAGAATAGAGAGCCATGGCCTCTCAATCAATTCTCAGACTTGAGCGAGTTTACAGACCCAGAACCCTTTGATTGAAAGGGAGGCCAGAGGCAGGGCCAAGATGGCAGAGTAGTCACATGCGTCTGGTGGACCCTCTTACAACAAAGACCTGAAAAAACAAGTGAATTGATTATATATGGCAATCTGGGAGCCCTGAACATCAGAGTTGAGAAGCCACACTTAGTGGCAGGCGGAGGGAGGGACGGTTGGGAAGCAGTGAGGAGTTGCCAGATCTGACCTGGTGAGAGCCTGAGCCCTTCAGGCCTGAGCAGCTCTGGGGGGAGCAGTGAGGCAGCCAAGCAGCTGTGCTCAGGAGGCGCATTTTCCACACTGGGAGAGACCCAGCACCAGAGAGTCTACACGGCCACCCAGAACCAGTGAGAAGCAGCCTTGGATCGGCGAAAGATAAGTAATTGCATACGGCCCGCTGCGTGGATCAAAAACACCCCCCTTAGGGAAGAATCTCTCTCCCATTTACCTCCCCGCTCCCTGCTCTGCACTGGGTCCTGGACAAGCTTCAGCAATTGCCAAGTCCCCTGGGCCGGAAGTAGGATCCTTCACACAACCGGAGCCATTCTCCCTGCCTTGGAGAGTGAACAAATTAACAAACAGCAGGAAAAAATAAATTGCTGGCTCCCCTAAGCCAGGATCCCAGGGTAGGCACAGCTCCTTTGCCTAGGCACAGGCATAAAGGATCCACAGACTTTGAGTGCCTTTCCCCCTGCATAGACTTGTGTGGGCCCATCTCAACAGCGTAGGCCCTTATTACTGCAGTACAACAGTGTATATACCAGAACTATAACTTCAACTGTTTCAGCTGTGAAGTGCCAGGTTCTTGACATTTGACACTGCTCTGCCCATTAATCTTCACCTACTCACATCAGGGGCCTGAGGACTGGTGGCTCCACCTATGTCACCTAGTCACCTGTGATAGGGGCCCATGAATAAGAAGTGCTCCCCAGTCCTTACAGCCAACAGCATTAGGTACTCATAGTCTGGCTGCAAAACCCACCCGACACACCTTACTCCTGGACACTCGGGGGCAGCCGTCAGTCCCCTGCCTTTCTCAGAGTGTGTCCCTCTGCTGCAGCCAGATGCTTGTGCCTACACCAATCACCCATGCCTGTCTAGGACTGTAAGTGAGAGCCTACACCACACACTTGGTGGCTATTTACCTGGGCACCTCAGCTGAATCCATACAGGTGGAGAGGGCAGACTCCTGAGCTCACATACGTACTAACAGATCTAACCACCTGGTGACATGACATCAGAGCTTCAAAGGTGCCAATAATCAAACTAGTTCATACGAGCAGCCTATTTGGGCATATCAAAACAAAACAACAGGCTAGGACACGGTAAGCAAACATAAAATAAATAAATATAATAACTTGTTGTCTCAGAGACAACAGTCAATATCAAATCACATAAAGAGGCAATACATGATGGCTTCAGCAAGCTCCCAAAATAAATACTCTAGAAATTTTCCAGAAGAGGAAAATTTCTTGGAATTACCGGAGGCAGAATACAAAAGATTAATACACAGAACTCTTCAAGAAATTAGGAAAGAAATTAAGTAAAACGGAGAGCATTCAAAAGATTAGAGAAGAGCGTAAGGACAAATTTAACAGGCTGCAAGAATCCATAGAGGACAGCAATCAGAAATCCAGAAGATTGACAACAAAAGTTCAGACTTAGACAACTCAATAAAAAGTCATAGGAGCAGCACTGAGGCAATGGAAGTCAGAATTAGTGAGACTGAAGATAAAGCACTTGACACCAACTTATGTGAGGAAATATCAGATAAAAGCATTTAAAAAAATGAAGAAACCCTAAGAATTATGTGACTGGAGTACAAGAACGGGGAGGATAACAGAAAATACAGAGAGAATTGTTGGCAGAAAACTTCCCTGATATCATGAAAGATGACAAGATATCTATCCAAGGGGAGGCCAGGTTCCCTTGAGGAAGGACTCCAATACACTGCCAAAAACTTATACTGTTAATCTTTCTCCTACCTTCCTCAAAGGGATCTATTGCCTTTATGAGAGTGACTGTTCACTGGGGATAAGGAAATAATCAGACTTTTCAGGGATTACTGGATACTGTCTCTGAGCTGACACTAATTCCAGGAGATCCAAAACAACACTGTGGCCCACCAGTCAGATTGGAGCATATGGAGGTCAGGTTACTAATGGAGTCTTAGTTCATGTCAGTCTCACAGTGGGTCCAGTGGGTCCCTGAACCAATCCTGTAGTGATTTCCCCTGTTCCAGAATGCATAATTGGAATAGATGTACTCAGCAACTAGCAGAACCTCCACATTGGATCTCTGACAAATGAAGTAAGGACTATCATGGTAGGAAAACCAAGTGGAAGCCATTAGAACTGACCTTACCTAGAAAAAATAGTAAATCAAAAACAATGCTGCATTCCTGGAGGTCTTGGCAGAGATTACTGCCACCATCAAGGACTTGAAGGATGCAGAGGTGGTGATTCCCACCACATCCCCATTCAGCTTGCCTATTTGGCTTGTGCAAAAAACAGATGGACCTTGGAGAATGACAGTGGATTATTGAAAACTTAACCAAGTGGTGACTCCAATTACAGCTGCTGTTCCAGATGTAGTTTCATTGCTTGAGCAAATTTAATACATCTCCTGGTACCTGGTATGCGACTATTGATCTGGCTAATGCCTTTTTCTCCATACCTGTTTTGAAAGACCATCAGAAGCAGTTTGTCTTTAGCTGGCAAGACCAGCAATACACCAGTTGCCTGCCTCAGGGCTATATCTACTCTCCAGATCTATGTCATAATTTAGTCCACAGGGACCTTGATCACCTTTCCGTTCCACAAGAGGTCACACTGGTCCATTACATTGATGACATTATGATGATTGGACCTAGTAAGAAGTGTCAGTGATTCGGAGGTACAGTTAAAACATTTTCATGTTAGAGGGTGGGAAATTAATCCCACAAAATTCAAGTACCTTCCACATCAGTGAAATTTCTGGGGGTCCAGTGATGTGGGGCATGTTGAGATATTCCTTCTAAAGTGAAGGATAAGTTATTGCATCTGGCTCGTCCTGTAACTAAAAAGGCAGCACGAGGCTTAGTGGGACTCTTTGGATTTTGGAGGTAGCATATTCCTCATCTGGGTGTGCTCCTCCAGCCTATTTATCACATAACTCGAAAAGCTGCTAGTTTTGAGTGGGGCCCAGAACAAGAGAAGGCTCTGCAACAGGTTCAGGCTGCTGTTCAATCTGCTCTACCACTTGGGCCACATGATCTGGCTGATCTGATGGTGCTTGAAGTGTTTGTGACAGATAGAGGTGTTATTTGGAGTTTTGGTAGGCTCCTATTGGTGAATCACAGCAGAGACCCTTAGGATTTTGGAGCAAAGCCCTGCCATCGTCTGCAGGTAACTACTCTCCTTTTGAGAAACAGCTTTTGGCTTGTTATGGGGCCTTAGTAGGGACTGAAAACTTAACCATGGGACACCAAGTCACCATGTGGCCTGAGCTGCCCATCATGAACCGGGTGTTATCTGACCCACAGAGTCATAAAGTTGAATGTGCACAGCAGCACTCCGTCATTAAATGGAAGTGGTATATACGAGATCAAGCCCTAGCGGGACCTGAAGGCTCAAGTAAGTTGGGTGAGAAAGTGGCCCAAATGTCCATGGTCTCTACTCCTGTCACATTACATTCCATCTCCCAGTCTGCACCTATGGCCTCATGGGGAGTTCCTTATGATTAGTTGACTGAAGAAGAGAAAACAAGTGCCTGGTTTACAGATGGTTCTGGGCGATATGCAGGCATTACTAGAAATTGGACAGCGGTAGCACTACAGCCACTTTCTGGGACCTCCCTGAAGGACGGCAGTGAAGGGCAATCCTCCCAATGGGTAGAACTTCGAGCAGTACATCTGGTTGTTCACTTTGCTCGGAAGGAGAAATGGCCAGATGTTTGATAGTATACTGATTCATGGGCTGTGGCCAATGGTTTGGCTGGATGGTCAGGGACTTGGAAGGAACATGATTGGAAAATTGGAAACAAGGATTTATGGGGAAGAGGTATGTAGATAGACCTCTCTGAATACGTCAAATGAGTGAAGATATTTGTGTCTCATATGAATGCGCACCAAAGGGTGGCCTCAACAGAGAAGGATTTTAACAATCAAGTGGATAAGATGATGCATTCTGTGGAAACCACTCATCCTCTTACCCCAGCTACTCCCATCATTGCTCAATAGGCTAATAAACAAAGTGGCCATAGTGGCAGGGATGGGGGGTTATGCATGGGCCCAGCAACATGGACTTCCCATCACCAAGGCTAACTTGGCTATAGCCATTGCTGAGTGTCCAACCTGCCAGCAGTAGAGACCAACACTGAGTCCCCAATATGGCACCATCCCTTGAGGTGATCAACCAGCAACCTGGTGGCAAGTTGGTTACTTTGGACCACTTCCATCATGGGAAGGGCAGTGTTTTGTTCTTACTGGAATAGACACTCTGGATATAGATTTGCCTTTCCTGGATGCAATGCTTCTGCCAAAACTACCATCCATGGACTTACACAATGCCTTATTCACCGTCATGGTATCACACACAGCATTGCGTTGGATCAAGGGGCTCACTTCCAAGCAAATTAGGTGGGGCAGTGGGCCCATGCTCGTGGAATTCACTGATCTTACCAAGTTCCCCATCCTCCTGAAGCAGCTGGCTTTATAGAATGACGCAACGGCCTCCTAAAGACAAAATTACAATGCCAGCTAGGTGACAATACCTTACAGGGTTGGGGCAATGTTCTCCAGGAGGCCGTATATGCTCCTAACCAGGGTCCAATATATGGTGCTCTATCTCCCACAGCCAGAATTCATGGGTCCAGGAATCAAGGGGTGGAAATGGGAATGGCATCACTCGCTATTACCCCTCGTGACCCACTCACAAGAATTTTGCCTCCTGTCCCCATGACTTTATGCTCTGCAGGTCTGGAAGTCTTAGTTCCAAAGGGAGGAATGCTCCCACCTGGAGACACATCACTGATTCCATTAAACTGGAAGCTAAGAATGCCATTTGACCACTTTGGCCTCTTTATTCCTCTGGATCAACAGGCAAAGAAGGGAGCTACTATACTGGCTGGTGTGATTGATCCTGATTACCAAGAGGAAATTGGATTGATATTAATTAATGGAAGTAAAGAAGAGTATGTCTGGAATGCAGGAGATCCCTTGGGGTGTCTCTTAGTACTACCCTGCCCTGCGATTAAAGTCAATGGAAACTATGGCAACCCAATTCCAACATGATTACTAATGGCCCAGACACTTCACGAATGAAAGTTTGGATCACCCCACCAGGCAAAGAATCAAGACCAGCTGAGGTGCTTGCTGAGGGCAAAGGGAATACGGAATGGGTGGTAGAAGAAGGTAGTTCTATATACCAGTTATGGCCACCTGATCAGTTGCAGAAATGAGCACTATAATTGTTATGAGTATTTCTGCTTTGTATGTGTGCACACAATATTTTTGTTTTCTTCACTTATAAAAAGATGTAAACGGGGCTATTGCTTTTTTGGTTGTACGTGTGTTCGTTGTATCATGTTAGGCCAAGTATGACTTTCTAATTGTCTTTATTCAGAGATTATGTATGGTTTAAGGAGATGTGTGCAGGTGCCAAGTTGACAAGGGGTGGACTGTGATGGCTAAGATTGTCTGTCAACTTGGCTGAGCCATGATTTTCAGTGTTTTGGCAGTCCTGTGATGTTGTGGTCAATTTCCTGTTGAGATTTGTTATGTGATCACCCCCATGATGGGATCTGCTGTGAGTAGCCAATTGGTTGAAAGGGAGTTTCCTTGGGCGCGTGACCTGCATCTAGTGTGGGCAGACAAAGAACACAAATAATCTTGTACGACATTGTCACCTTTTACACTTAATTGGTCACCGTTCATCAGCCCATGATTTTTCAGGAGGGGCTTTCCACGGACTAAGTCAAAAGGACTTAATTTAAGACTGCTTCTGGGAGCTGCCCTAACCCTAAGCAAGGCTGTAGGGAGAGCCTGTATCCATGTTAATTTTGCTTCTTGACATAGTTTTGCTATGTGTCTTTTAAGTGCCTAGTTCATTCTTTAAACCTTTCCACTTGATTGTGGTCTCCAGGTCTCATGTAATTTCCAGTCTTCCAATTTTTGGGTTAGGACATCCTGCGACTATTCCTTGACTCTCATGCACCAATAGTTCAAAGGGTTTAGCTAGACTGGGGAGCCACAGGGCCGTTATGAGTTTTTCTTAAATGTCTGGAAGGTTTGTTATTGTTCATCAGTCCAAATAAAAGGATCTGAATCTTTCCCTCCAGTTACGTTATATAAGGGTTTGGCTATTAGTCCAAAGTTGGGAATCCAGATTCTACAAAACCTGCCATTCCCAGGAATCCTTGGAGTTGCCTCTGGTATCTGGGAGGCAAGATTACACAGATAGTCTCTTTTCTCTCTGATAGCAGTACTCTTTTTTCCCTTAGGGATATAGAATCCTAGGAATGTAAACTTGGCTTGGGAAATCTGGACCTTAGGTCTGGATACTTTGCACTCAGCCTGGCCCAGAAAGTTAAGAGTGGTGATAAATGAGATGGGGAACATTACAACAGACCCAACTGAAATAAAAAGGATCATACAGAATATTATGAAAAACTATACGCCAACAAATTTGAAAACCTAGAGGAAACGGATAAATTTCTAGAAACACAATACCTACCCAAACTACAACAAACTGATGTTGAAAATCTGAACAGACCCATAACAACAGAAGAGATTGAGAAGGTAATAAAAAAAACTCCCAAAAAAAAAAGCCCTGGCCAAGATGGCTTCACTGGAGAATTCTACTACTCAAGGTATTTCAGAGCATAGAAAAAAAAGGTCAAGAAGGGAGAGGGTTGACATGTCGTGGGATTGTTAACCAATGTCATAAAACAATATGTGTACTACTGTTTAATGAGAAACTATTTGTTCTGTAAACCTTCACCTGAAGTACAATAAAAAAATGATTCTGAAATTTCTTTTGGGTCAAATTTTGGTGGGCAACAGTTTACAGTTGCCATATTTACAGGCATTCTAAAAGTTTTATTATTATTATCTATTCCCTCCTTTTCATCATGATTACGAGTGGAATTATTGTGGTCATGAATGAGGGCAGCATCTTTAAAGGGTGATTGGGAAGCGGCTTGTTTACCTGCTCTGTCAGCTATGTAGTTTTCTTTAATTTCCTCTGTTTGTGGAGATCCTTTGGGTTGGTGGGCCTGGATTTTAATTACAGCAATCTCAGAGGGTAGCAAAAGGGCTTCTCAGAGGTCGGCTACTAAGGGCCCATTTTTAATTTGAGTCCCAGAAGAAGTCAGAAACCCCCTTTCTTCCTATAACATTCCAAAATCATGAGAAGCTCCACAAACATATCTTCAGTCTGTAAAAATACTTACTGACCATCCAGAAGTCAGTTTGCAAGCCTCCGTGAGTGCAATTAGTTCAGCTTGCAGAGCTGAAGTGACGTCAGGAAGGGTACCTCTTTTGAGGATCTCGGTTGAAGTTGTTATTAGGTGGCTTTGAGTCGATTCCAACTCATAGCGACTCTATGTACAACAGAACAAAACACTGCCAAGTCCTGAGGCAGTCATGGCATAACCTCCCTGGTGATGAGAGCTGGTGGGTTCAGGCTTTAAATATGACCCATCAACAAATAGAACTAAGTTAGTATTCGATAACAAGATTTCTTGTAAATCTGTTCTAGGAGACAAAACTTGTTCAGTAAGATTTAAGCAATCGGGGTAGATAGACAGCATTATTAGGTATTAGTAACAATGTAGCTGGATTCAGAGAGGTTATAGGATATAAGCAAATATTAGAAGCAGCCAAAATGAGCTCCTCATAAGAAGTCAGCCTGCCGGCTGACAGGTGTTAAGTAAGTGTTGAATTTAAAATGGCTGACACCACATGAGGGACATAAGCATCAAGAAAATTTCCTAAAACAATATCTGCTGTGGTCTCAACTAGTCTAGTGATTTCAGCTACTGCTCTAAGGCAAGGTGTGTGTGTGTGGGGGGGTTTAAATCCTTTGTGACAGGCTCCAGCTGGATGCTATAATAACCAATGAGCCTCAGTTGCCTTCTGTGTTTCTGAGTGAGGACTTCTAGAGCATTACCAGAAATCTCGCGGTCAAAGATTAAAAGTTGAATTATAATTAGGAAACCCTAGATTGAGTGATGGCTTTTTGGCCATCCTTGGATAGCTGGAAGGGGTCTGACTCTGAACTCTTTAGATTATGGTAAAGAGTTTGAGCCAGCAAAGAAAAATTAGGTATCAAAGTTTTGCAATAGCTGAAGAGTCCTAGAAATCTTAACTGTTTCTTGGTAGTATGTACAGTATAAACCGGGGGGGGGAACCAAATCCATTGCTTTTGAGTCATTTCTGACTCATAGTGACCCTATAGGACAGAGTAGAACTGCCTCATAAGGTTTCCAAGGAGAGGTTGTGGATTCAAACTGCTAACTTTTTGGTTAGCAGTTGTAACTCTTAACTACTGTGCCACCAAGGCCTCTTTTCTTTTGTGATCTATAGTGAGGCCTTTGCTGAAATAATATGTCCCAAATACTTAAAAGTTTGGGATAACTGTAATTTTTCTCTGGAGACTTTGTGACCTCCTCTGGCCAAATGTTGTAACAACAGGACACTATCAATAAGACATACCTGTTGAGAATTAAAGCAGACCAGTAAATCATACACATACTGTAATAATGTAGACCCTTGAGTGAACTGTAAAGTCTGTAAATCTGCACGGAAAATCTGAGAAAACTAGGTGGGGGGTCAGTAAAACCTTGGGGCATGACAGTCCAGGTAAATTATTAGTCCCCTGAAGTGAAGGCAAACAATATTGACTGTCTAGGTGGGCTGGAATGCAAAAAAAAAAAAAAAAAAAAAAAAAAGCAGCACAAAAAACTTCCAGGCAACATGGCGCTATAGTTAGAAGCACCACACTGTCCCTCCACAGTAAAGATCCTAAAAACTAAGTGAAACAGTCACACCTCAATCCTGAAACCCTAAGCATCAAATGAAGCAATAAAGAACTCAGCCAAGCACTGAATGGACTAAGAAATTGACCGAGAACATAGAGCAAGGAGAGATACATACAGAGGTCCCCTATCAGCTACTGCTGCACGGATCCGCCATCTTGGACTCTTATCGGACATCAGCAAGCAGGGGATATGAGAAAGCAGCTTCACGGAGCTTTCAGCAGGAGACAGAACAACTGGTAAACAGCGATATATGCTTTCCCACCCCCCACCCTTCTTCACCCCCACTCGGCCTCCTCTGCTTCCTGCGGCCACAGAGTCTGGGCCAGGAAGCACTGGCTTCATCCCGGTGTTGCTTGCATTCCACCTACGTGCACTGACTGGTTTCATAAATGCCATTTGTTGGCTGCTGGTGTTGCTTTTTTCTGCTTCTTTAGATTTCTTCCTTACCTCTCACCACCTCCCCTTCCTTTCTCTCAAATACCTGGCTCTGTGTCATCTTTGCTGCTTCCTGAAAGGCTGTGAAATACCGCATGACTGTGAAACTGCCTCGCAGCCTGTGCCGCCACACGGGTGGGACCCCTGGGGCTTTTTTTTTTGTTTGCTTGTTTGCTCTGATTTGTTCTGTTTTGATTTGTTTGTTTGTTTCTTTTTCTTTTCTCAGCTTGGGAGCCCCTTCTAGCTGGGCAACACTGTGCAGCTTGGAAGCTACTCCCTTACTGTGCCCAGACGTACAGGGACATCTCTGGAGGCATTTCTTTCTTTCTTTCTTTTTTTCTTTGTTTTATTTTCTTCTCTCTCCTAATCCCTTTTTGTCTTTCTTCATTTCCAGTTTCTCGATTTATTCATTTTTTTCTGTTCCCCTTTTTCTTTTGTTTATTTTTGTTTTTCTCCATTTTTCAGTCTCTCATCTCTCCACTCCAGTAGCGAGCTCCCTTAGCACTGTTTTTTGTTTGTGTGTATGTTTTTGCCCCTGTTCCTCTCTCCTCACTCTCCTCCTTCCAGTACCCATCTTAGCTCCACATATCACAATCTCTCCCTTCCTGCCTGCCTACCTGCACTGTGCACTGAACATCACACTCCGAAGCAGCACAGACATGCCTACTGGAACCTGCCCTGCACTGATTCCTGGTCCACACTGTCAGCCCTAGTACGTGCCACAAACAACTCATCCCAGCAACTCCCCTTCAGCTGGACCTGCCCTGCTGTACCATACCTGAGTGACTGACCCTGCCCATTGGAGAAGGAGGTCAAAAGTATCGTGCCCACAGATGAGCAAACAACAAAGAACGCACAGCCTTCCTGCTCTGGCATAACCAAATAAAGCAAAAAAGCAGGATGAAACAAACAAATCTACAGTCAATAAACGAGAAAAATAACTACTGAATGCCCAGAAGACAGCAGACAATATCAAAACATTTACAAAAACAGGACAGGATGGTTCCAGTAGGCTTCCAAAATAAAACACCAGATGACTTT
>NW_004444074.1:2330053-2331382 GCF_000243295.1 Trichechus manatus latirostris
ATGCAAGGATGGTTCAACATTAGAAAATCAATCAACATAATCCACCACATAAATAAAAGGAAAGAAAAGAATCACATGATCATCTCAATTGATACAGAAAAAGCATTCAACAAAGTCCAACACCCATTCCTGATAAAAAAAACTCTCAATAAAATAGGTATAGAAGCGAAATTTTTCAACATAATAAAGGGCATCTGTGCAAAATCAATGGCCAACGTCATTCTTAATGGAGAGAGGCTGAAAACAGGAATAAGACAAGGATGTCCTTTATCTCCATTCCTATTTAACATTGTGCTGGAAGTCCTAGTTAGAGCAATAAGGCAAGAAAAGAAATAAAGGGTATCCAAATTGGTAACGAAGAAGTTAAACTGTCCCTGTTTGCAGATGATATGATACTATACATAGAAAACCCTAAAGAGTCCAAGAGAAAACTACTGGAACTAATAGAAAGATTCAGCAGAGTAGCAGGATACAGGTAAACATACAAAAATCGGTTGGATTCCTATACACCAATAAAGAGAACGATGAAACGGAAATCAGGAAAGCAATACCATTTACAATAGCCTCTAAAAAAATAAAATACTTAAGACTAAATCTAACCGGGGATGTAAAAGACCTATACAAATCAAACTACAAAACACTGCTGCAAGAAACCCAAAGGGATCTACATAAAGGGAAAAACATCCCATGCTCATGGATAGGTAGACCAAACATAGAGAAAATGACAATTCTACCCAAAGCAATTTACAAATACAACGCAATCCCAATCCAAATATCAACAACATTCTTTAAAGAGATGGAAAAACTAATCATTAACTTTGTATGGAAAAGGAAGAGGCCCTGGATAGGTAAAGCTCTACTGAAGAAGAATAAAGTAGAAGGACTCACACTACCTGAGTTCAGAACCTACTATACAGCTACAGTAGTCAAAACAGCCTGGTACTGGTACAATGACAGATACATTGACCAATGCAACAGAATTGAGAATCCAGGAATAAATCCATCCACCTACAGTTACCTGATCTTCGACAAGGGCCCAAAGTCCCTCAAATGGGGAAAAATAGTCTTTTTAACAAATGGTGCTGGCAAAACTGGATGTCCATCTGTAAAAAAATGAAACAGAACCCATAAGTCACACCATACACAAAAACTAATTCAATTTGGATCAAAGACCTAAATATAAAGCCAAACTATAAAATTTATAGAGTAAAAAATAAGATCAATGCTAGAGGCCCTAATGCATGGCATTAACATGATACAAACCATAACCAACAACACACAAACCCCAGAAGATAAGCTAGATTACTGAGATCTTCTAAAAATGACTAT
>NW_004444074.1:2332775-2372316 GCF_000243295.1 Trichechus manatus latirostris
TTCAGCTGGGGATTGGACAGCCTCATAAAACAAAACGGGACTAATGAGGCACAGCAGTCCAGGGACAAGAACTAGTAGGAAGGAGGGGACAAGAAAGCTGGTGATAGGTAACCCAAGGTTGAGAAGGGACAGTGTTGACATGTAGTGGGGTTGTTAAACATTGTCATAGGGCAATATGTATACTGTTTAATGAGAAACTATTTGTTCTGTAAACCTTCATCTAAGGTATAAAAAAAAAGAATTATCTATGTGAGATGAAATTGACAACAGCAACTCAAAAGGTTTGATGGGAAGCCTAGGGGACAGAGAGTTGAAGATAATGGTGATGGAATAATTTGGAAAGGGATAGTGAAAATAGTAGCACAACTCGAAGAATGTAATCGATGTCACTGAATTGTCCATGTGAAAACTTTTGAAATGGTGTAACTTTGGCTATGTATATTTTCACCAGAAAAAAAAGGTCCTCCAAGTTCAAGAAAGGAGAGTGTTGACATGTCATGGGGTTGTTAACCAATGTCATAAAACAATATGTGTACTGACTGTTTAATGAGAAACTGTTCTGTAAACCTTTGTCTAAAGTACGGTAAAAAAAGGGGAAAAAAGCAGCAGAAAGATCAACTACTGTGAAGTGATTCACTTCATGGGGCACATTAGAGAGGAGCAGGTAAGGGTTAGGAACTATGAAGAATCTTGGAATTACTATACAATTAATAGCAGACAAGTCTTGTACAAAGCTCTAGCCCCGATTGTTGGGTTTCTTAACATGGAAAACGAGTGTTGCAAGGACTGTTGCAAGGGATTTTTAAGCCTTTAGCCAAAAAGTCTTGTATTATAGGAACAAATCCTCCCTTAGCTTCTCGTTTTAAAGGGTATTGAGAAATTTTAGGTTAGGTTTTAGAGGTATCTATTTGAATTTTAATTGTTAGGGCTGATAGGACCTGACCAACATCAGTAGAAGTAGTGGCCCATAAACTTTCAGGTACAGAAGAAAGACATTCCATAGAATTGAATACAGTAGGAGAATGTCCTCCTTGTGGTGGTAAACTAAGTGCTTGTAAATAGCAATAGGCTTCTTCACTTAAAGTATTTTCTATCATACAGTCTGTTGATCAGCTTCAGGTAAATCTAATAGCATTTCTCCTGTTTCTGAAAATTTTATTTTGCAATTCCATTTGGATAACAGGTCTCTCCCTAGTAAATTCACTGGTGTATCTAAGCTGAGTAAAAATGGGTGCATGTTTTCTATAGGACATAAAGAAACAGACAGGCTGGGAATGGGTTAAAATCTTTTCTTGATTAGTAACCCCCATGACTCTTGATGTTTTATTACGCCGGGCCGAGTGCTTTTGTAAATTTGTGGGGTTTATTGCAGATATTGTAACACCTGTGTCAATTTACATTGTTCTCCGTTTATGTGAACAGTAGTTTCTCCCGGAGAATTCAGTGCTACCATAGGAAAATCCCCTGATATGTCCTGGAGCCCTTTCATTCTATTTTTTTCTGGTCTACATGTGGTGTTAGGTTGCCCTGTTTATATTTTAAACATTCCCTTTTAAAATGTCCAGGCTTTTTACAGTAGAAACAAACAAGGGACAAGTTACTGGGCCCAGTCTTAGCCATATGTCAGGTGGATCTGTTCTGTGTGTGGAAATTATTCTGAGGCTGGATCTGCAACTGCTGTAATTGCAGGGTCATAAGTTGATTGCGTTTAGCTTTAGGCCTCTGTTCAGCTTCCCTAGCCTGCTGTTTGTTTGAGACAGCTTATAGGACAGAATGGGTAACTGTGAAGTGTTTTCATTTCCCAGTCTAGCTTGTGGCATTTTATTAACTTAGTGAGCTCCAGATGGAGGCCACTGACCAAAAGGGGATTGAAAGCAATATGGGATCCAGGCTCTTCTAACTTGAAACCAGAGTGTTCTTGAAAATGTTTAGTCAAATGGTCCCTATAATCATAAACATTTTCATCTTCATTTTTTTGCAAACTTGAACCTTGGTTCAATCTTTTTGTTTTTTTGAAAACCTTTGGGATAGCTTCAATAAGGTTTATGACAATAACTCTGATCTGTGCTAATATTTCCATGCCAAGAACTTTAGGCAGGATGGTTAGGGATTCTATAGGAGTTTTCCATCAAGCCTTTTCCATCCACCTTTGAATGTCACCTGGCCCTATCAGTGAATTTATTAAATTATATAAGTCTACTGGACCAGATTCATAGGTATCAGCTAAGATTCTAAATTCTTAAGTGAATTTATGAGGATCTTTTCAAAGGTTAGGAAATCCCTTAACAATCATGTAAAGTTCCGGTTTTCACCAGGGGGAAAAAGTAACTTTTGGTGGGTTCTGAGCCTCTTCAGGATACTTAATTTAAAAATGTATTTCACTTACGAGTTTTACTTCTTCTAGAGGTTCCTTGAGATAATATGGAGGTTCAGTAAGGGGTTTTTCAGTGGAGTAAAAAGGCAGAGAGGGGCAAACGGGAGTAACTGCTGGAGGGGCAGAGGGAAAGTAAGGGGCAGAACATCAGAGGCTGGGGTTGGACTACCAACACTGGGGATTTCAACTATTTGGGGAAAGGAAACCATTTTGGGAAAGGTAGCAAATTTGGGAAAGGGAATTGTTTTGAGAAAGGGAGCCATTTTGGGAAAAGGAGCCATTTTAAGAAAGGGAACCATCTTGGGAAAGGGAGGGTATAGGGGCTGCTCCTGCCAGGTAGATAGTCATCGAGGTTAGAGATGACTGTAATTCTTTAATTTGTTTAGTTTGTTTTGAAACAGTTTCCTGTAAGGAGGCGAATTTATCTTTATGATTTTGTTTGGAAGCTTCCAAGTACCAATTACAAAATGCCTCCTATTGCTTTAGTTTTATTTGTAAACCATTAGCCTCAAATTTGCTGTGCAGAAAGTCAACTTAGTTAACTGAAATGACCCCCACAATGGCCATTGGTCCTTTAAGTTTCCCTCCCTAAGTGTGTGCCATTGGCTTAAATACAGGACCGAACCGGGGCCATAACGCTTAGTCATATAAACGGGAGGAATTCCCTTAGGGGGTCTTGCTTCAGTCTTGGATGTGGCATTCCCCGTCTTACGGAGAAACTCGCAAGTTTAAAGCTCTAAATGTGCACAAAAACCTTACGATGCACCAGAAAGAAAAGGGAGTTCAGTAAAATAGAGTGGCCACGAGATGGCAGTCCCACCAAACTTAATTTGGTAATGAACCCAGCGAGATGCTCAGGACACGAACAGAAAAGGAAAGTATAGAGAAAAGATAGCCAATAAATCTCTCAAGAGCCATTTTTGCAATAAGTGGAAGCTTCGATCTGAGAGGCTTACCTCCAACGAACCCAGAGAATTCAAGGGGATTGTTCTGGGCACAAGAGGCCATTGCTGGTACCAGGGTGAGCCAGTTCTGTGACTTCTCAGGAACGCAGAAGGTAGTATTCCTTCAGAATCTTGCCAGTGACGCCATTAAATGTGATAAAGCAACCATCCCTACTTTGATTAATGTGAAATCGAGAGATTTACTGAAAGAAAAGAGACAGCATGAGCTGAGAATAGACTGAACTTCACGCAGTGGAATCCAGTAATCCACAATGGCAACTCAGCAGTGACCTTTTATAGGAAAGGAACAATGGATATGAAGCACATTACTTGATTGATATTTACAAACTTAGACCATTGAAAGACATGACTTTATTGATAATTATAGGCTTAGATCATTGAAAGACATTATGTAATTGGTAAACCCTTTAACCCATTGCCAGCGAGTCAATTCCAACTCATAGCAACCTTTTAGGACAGAGTAGAACCGCCCCCTAGGGTTTCCAAGGAGTGGCTAGTGGATTTGAACTGCTGACTTATTGGTCAGCAGCCAAGCTCTTAACCACTGTGCCAGTAGGGTTCCTCTTGATTGGTAGTAGACAATTTTAAGGCAAGACTTCCTGCTTGAAGCAGGAATTCCTGTGAAGAAACTCAAAATGCCGGGCTTCCTCTGGCAAGCTCTGTAAGGTGATTGGCTTAAAAGGGTATCCATCTCTTTCTTAGATTGGTTTCAGTGTGGCAATTACACAGGTATATGACAGGGAGGAGATCACTGTGTAGTTATATCATCATTACCGGACATTCATCTCTTAAAAATAGTACAGAAGATGGCTGCTGCTAGGGTGAAAATGGAACCAGCAAACAAGAAATCACACCGAATCCTCAAAATGGCCATTTCAGATCTTATCAGGTACCTCTTTTTTTTTTTTCTTTAATTCCCTTACACAATTCCATTCCTCTGTTCCAACAAGCATTTTTATTTATTTCAGTGACACTGGGAAAGGTCAGGTGAGTTGGGTGGAGGTTAGTGGGGTGTCACCAGGGTAGGCTTCCTGGAGGGGATGCAGTATTGTTGCAGTGTGAGGGTGTAGGTTAAAGGGCAGAGAAAGAGAGGGTCTGAAATCACCTCCCACCTGGAGTGCACAGCTGGTGGCTTGGGGATTGGGGAAGAGTCCAGTGGGGAGCTGGATGGTTGAGAGAAAGAGGAGGAGGTGCAGGCCTGTGCAGGGAGCTTGGGAAGGCTCAGGACACTCCCTGCCAAGGGACTGAACATGGGGCCTCAGCCTGCACAGAGGGCCCCCAGGCATGCCCCTCTCATTGGAAGGTAGGATTTGTGTAGCTGGAGCCTCAGGGACTGCCAGTTGAGGAAGGCTGTCCAGGCCAGCTGGGTTCCCCCTCCAGGCTAGCTGCTGCCCAAAGCAGGGCCAGACAAGGCATGGTCTCCCAGAAATGCCCCAGGTCACAGGCTGGATGGAAAGGGCTGATCTGGGGCTGGGGCTGGGGCTGGGGCTGGGGCAGGAGTGCTGGATTAGAGTGACGAGGAGATCCAAACAGGAATGTGCCCCAGCTCGCTAGCGAAGCATCCGGGGTCTCCTATGTCTTCACGTTGGTCAGCTGGATGTCACTTGCCACTTCCAGGTTGTTGATGGCCAGCAGGTTTTCCTTTCGGTGTTGGTATTCACACAAGAGCTGATTGTTCACGCCATGTTGAGGTGGTGTCTTTCATACAATATACACACCTGGGCAGAGAGGCCACAGCATTTGCATTACACTTGGAAAGTCCTCAGACAAAATGCAGGCTTGTGTCTCCCTCCCTCCTTCCTTACCTACCGACCTCCTTTAACCCCTTCTTCCTCAAATATTGTTAACCTCATACCCAGCATTCTAGCTATACTGAATCATTTACTCTTCTAATCATGTCATGCCATATCACATGCTGTTCTTCCATACTTTCACATATGCTGTTCCCTCTGCTTAGAATGCCCTTTCTGCTCTGCTTCCCACCCCAGAGTACCTTCCCCACATGAATAACTGCTAATCACCCTTCAGGAGTCAACCCCCTGTGGCAAGCCTTCCCCGCCTTTCTCCGCCTCCTCACCCCCTCCTAGTCGGAATTTGGGCCTCCGCAGACTTCCCCGACACCATCACTCTGGGTGATTCATGGTTGTTTCTCTCTCCCTAACTGGCCCCTGAGCCAGTAGAGGCAGAAACTCTGGCTTGTATCCCTAGTACCCAGCACATAGGAGTGCTTTGTGCCTGAACTCCTAACTTGTCATAAACAAGTAAATCAATTTTATATGACAATCTAGGAGCCCTGAAAATCAAAGGCAAAGTTGAGGAATCAGACTGAGTGGCAGGCGGAGGGAGAGATGGTTCAGATGCAGCAAGGAGTTGCCAGACCTGACCTGGCAGGAGCCAGCACCCTTCAGACCAGCTCAGCTCGTGTGAGTGGTGAGGCAAGGAGTGGTGCTCAGGAGGCGTTTTCCATATTGGGAGAGGCCCAGCAGTAGAGAGTCTACTTGGCCATCCAGAACCAGTGAAAAGGTGTGCTCAATCAGCAAAAGATAAGTACTTGCATCTGGCCTACAGCACAGATCAAATAACACCCTCTTTGGGAAAAATCTTTCTCCCATTTCTCTCCCCCTTCCCCGCTCTGCACTGATCCAGGCTGGCTGCAGCAATTGCCATGTCCCCTGGGCCGGAAGTATGACCCTGAACCATTCTCCCAGCCTTGGAGATGGAGCAAATTAACAAACAGGCAAAAAACGGCCACCTCCCCTAAGCCAGGAACTCAGGGTAGGCCAGCTCCTTCACCTAGGCACAGGCATAATGGGTCCACAGACTTTGAATGACTTTCACACCTGCATAGACTTGTGTGGGCCCATTTCAACAGCGTAGGCCCTCATTACCACAGTACAACAGAGTGTATATCTGAAGTCTGACTTCAATCGTTTCAGCTGTGGGGTGAAAGGCTCGTGACATTTGACACTGGTCTGCCCATTGAGCAGGTTCCTTGCCTGCCCACATTGGGGGCCCGAGGACTGGTGGCTCCACTTACACCACCTAGCCACCTGTGACAGGGGTCCAAGAATAAGTGGTGCCTCCTAGTCCTTACATCCAACAGCATTGGGTGCTCATAGTCCAACTGCAAAACCCATCCACCTACGTGCTTTAGGGAACAGGGACACACTTTCCTCCTAGACACTCAGGGGCTGCCACTGGCCCCCTGCCTTGCTCAGCATGTGACCTCCTGCTGCAGCCAGATGCCTGTGCCTACACCAATCACCTGTGTCTGTCTAGGACTGTAGGTGATGGCCTGCATGACACATTTGGTGGCTGACTACCAGGACATCTGAGCTGAGTCCAAACAGGAGGAAGGAGCAGACTCCTGGGCTCACATACTTAGTGGCAGGGGTGTCGGTGATCAGGCTAGCTCACATGAGCAGCCTATTTGGGCATATCAAAACAAAACAAAACAAGAAGCTAGGACACAGTAAGCAAACCCAAAATAAAAAAATATAATAATTTATGGATGGCTCAGAGACAACAGTCAATACCAAATCACTTAAACAGGCAGACCGTGATGGCTTCAGCAAGCTCCCAAAATAAAGAATTAAGAAATTTTCCAGACGAAGAGAATTTCTTCGTATTACAAGGGCAGAATACAAAAGATTAATATACAGAACTCTTCAAGATATCAGGAAGGAGATCAGGCAAAATGCAGACCAATCCAGGGAACACACAGACCAAGCAATACAGGAACTTAAGAAGATCAGAGAAGAACGTAATGACAAATTTAACAGGCTGCAAGAATCCATAGAGAGACAGCAATCAGAAATCCAGAAGATTAACAATAAAATTTCAGAATTAGACAACTCAATAGAAAATCATAGGAGCAGAATTGAGGCAATGAAAGTCAGAATTAATGAGATTGAAGACAAAGCACTTGACACCAACTTATTTGAAGAAAAATCAAATAAAAGGATTTAAAAAAATGAAGACACCCTAAGAATTATGTAGCACTCTATCAAGAGGAATAATCTACGAGTGATTGGAGTACCAGAACAGGGGGGGATAACAGAAAATAGAGAGAATTGTTGAGATTTGTTGGCAGAAAACTTCCCTGATATCATGAAAGATGAGAAGATATCTATTCAAAATGTTCATTGAACCCCACACAAGTTAGATCCCAAAAGAAAGTCACCAAGTCATTATAATCAAACTTGCCAAAACCAAAGATAAAGAAAGAATTTTAAGAGCAGCTAGGGATAAACGAAAAGTCATCTGCAAAGGAGAGTCAATAAGAATAACCTGACTACTCAGCAGAAACCATGCAGGCAAGAAGGCAATGGGATGACATACATAAAGCCTGGAAGGAAAAAAATTGCCAGCCAAGAATTATATATCTAGCAAAACTGTCCCTCAAATATGATGGAAAAATTAGGACATTTCCAGATAAACAGAGGTTTAGGGAATTCGCAAAAAAGCCAAACCAAAATTACAAGAAATACTAAAGGGAGTCCTACAGTTAGAAAATCAATAACATCAGATAACAACCCTAGACTAGAACACAGGACAGAGCAACCAGATATTAACCCAGAGAGGGAAGTCACAAAAGTAAATCAAAGCTAAAACACTGAACTAGGGAAACAGAGATGTCAATACGTAAAAGGTAACAACATTAAAACAAAAAAGAGGGACTAAAAAATGTAGACATAAAGAAAGGACAGGTTTAAACTTAGAAAAACAGGGTAAATATTAAGGTAATCACAAAGAAAACTAACAATCCTACACATCAAAATAAAAAACAAGAAAAATATAAAGACTCAGCAAACACAAAATCAACAACAATGAAAAAGATGAAAAGAAAATACAGAAAGAAAAACAATTCAGCGCAGAAAATTAAGCGAACAAAGAAACTGTGAACAACACGCAAAAAAAGACATCAAAATGACAGCACTAAACTCATACCTATCAATCATTATGCTGAATATAAACGGACTAAATACACCAATAAAGAGACAGAGAGTGGCAGAATGGACAAAAAAAAACACCATCCATCTATATGCTGCTTACAAGAGACACATCTTAGACTTAAAGACACAAGCAAACAAACTCACAGAATGGAAAAAAATATATCAAGCAAACTACAGTCAAAAAAGAGCAGAAGTGGCAATCTTAATCTCTGACAGACTATATTCTCCCTGGTCCACAACCTCCCAATGGGAACCTCCCACTGTATTAAAATTTGAACTCCTTTTTATTCCCTCAAGGCCCTAGTCTTTGCAAATCTGGTTGCAGAGTATTGGGGCATGTTTTACAAATACAGGCACACCCCCTCATTTTTTTTTTTTTTAACTCCAAGGTGATCTGAATGTGCTGTCAGGGTTGAGAACGCCTGCTGTCTGCAGTCTGAGCCTCTAGCCTCCTCACGTCACACCTCTGCCCCTCACTCTACCCCAAACACCTGGACTTGCTGTTTCTTGTCAGGCCACACTCATGGTTCTGAACATTAGCATATTCCAAGCCCACCTGGAATGCTCTCCCCATGGGTCCTTGCTTGGCTGGCTTCTTCCCTCTCAGGCAGGGTGGCCCTGCCCCGGGACTCACTGAATCCCATTGTCCTATCACTTTCGGCATAGCACCTGTTTTATCTGCAGTTATCTTGTTCGGCATTTGTTTCCTTGTTCCTCCCCCACCAAGACTGTGGGAGCCCGACCTTGTCTGCCTTCTTCCTGGCTGTGTCCTCCGCACCTAGGGTGCTTCCTACAAGGAGTGGCTCTGCATAAAATAGTTGATAAGTGCATTTGCTGAATGAATAAATGAATGAGTGAGTAAATGAATGAGGCCTCATTTTCACGTTCGATTTGTCACTTATCGACTGTGTGACTTCAGGCAAGTAACCTGCACTTGTGAGTTTGTTTCTTCATCTGTAAAAATCAGATGGCAACACCTACCTCGTGTGGGGCAATAACAATAATAAAATTAATAGTATCAATAACACTAGAATAATAATTTTTTGGATACTTTGCCTTCTTCTAGGCCCAGCCTCACCTCAGATGCTTCAGCCTACATCCCATTCAGTGTCCCCAGGCCCCCTCCACCCCACCCCTCCCTTTGCCCCACACCAGAGCCTCTGAGCTCCAGGCTTAGGCCCCTTACTGAGAAGTTCTGGCTGCGTTTGAAGTGCATTTTCCCAGGCAGGCTGCACTCCTCAGACCCCCAAGAATTGTTGATCTTGGTGTTGCGGACCACAGCATTCTTACTGAAGCAAGGGCTGAAGTGGAAGGCTATATCACTCCCAGAGCGCAGGTTGATGTAAAACCTGTGGGTGGACAGCTCACATTGACCACCTTTGCCCACTGAGCCCTGGGCCCCAGTCCCTCTCTTCCTTCTCAGCCCGCCCTGGGGCAGGAGAATGGCCAGAATGGCCTTGGGGTTCTCTCTCATCCCCAAGATCCCTGGGAACCCGGCTTACATCCAGGCATTGGGCAGGACACAACGATGCGCTTGGACTGGCACAGATCTCCCAGGATGGCAGTGAAGTGAGGCAGAGTCTATGGGAGAAGGGGCAGGTCAGCCACCAGCAGCCACAGCCACTGCTGAGCACTGCAGGAGGGGAATATTGTACAGATTTCCATGAATGTGACTGTCAACTGAGCTTGGGAGCAGTGCCTATGAGTAATATAGTTTAGAGAAAGCACCCCATAATGTCTTTATTTGATCTAGTAAACATCAAAGGAAAACTTTCTAGCATTCTTCAAATTAATGGACTTAAGCCATCAGGAAAGGAACTTTGGTTGGACACTAAAAGACACTTGGGCTGAAAAGGGGAGGCCACATGATTTTTTTTTTTTTCCTAGCTGATAACCACCTGGGTATCTGATATTCCTCTTTTTCTTAATTACTATTTTATTTTTTTAATTCTATTTTAGATGAAGGTTTACAGAGCAAATTAGTTTTTCATTAAACAATTAATACACATATTGTTTTGTGACATTGGTTGCTAACCCCCCAACATGTCAACACTCTCCCCTTCTCAACCTTGGGTTCCCCATTACCAGCTTTCCTGTCCCCTTCTGCCTTCTCGTCCTTTCATCTGGGCTGGTGTACCCATTTAGTCTCGTTTTGTTTTATGAGCCTGTCTAATCTTTGACAGTAGGGTGAACCTCAGGAGTGACTTCAGTTAAAAGGGAGTCTGGGGGCCATACTCTCGAGATTTCTCCAGTCTCTGTCAGACGAGTAAGTCTGGTCTTTTTTTTTTTTTTTTTTTGGAAGCCACATAATTTGATCATGTTGAAGAGACTATTTTAAAGTCGAAAGCTCCTTTCAACAGTCTTCTAATGTACTTCGGTGTTTTTAGGAACTTCAGCTTTGAATTTGGTGAAGCCTAGGTTCATCCCCACGCTGCTCCTCACATCCCACTCTGCCCGACACAAGCAAAACGTCTGTCCCTCCCCAAGAAACCACTTACATAGGTCAGGCAGTGGTACACCATGGGTGGGATTCTGAGATTCTGTTGCAAAGAGACCAGGAAATTCAATGAGGTTGTGCGCACACACAGGCACCCACATGCTCTAACAGGGATGCTCCCATGTGAGGCTGAGGTCAGGGGGCTTCCAGCCCCTCGGGTTCTCTCATTCACCTGTCTTATCCTGTTGGCCTTCATGAAACTTCCAGTTATGTTCCTGGGCCCCATCAAGGTTACCTGCCCCTCAACCCCTCCCATGTAGCCCCACTATCTCCCCTACTCATTCACATAGGCAAGAAGAGAATAAGAAGGGGTTATGCCTATGATCATAGTAACATCACTTGGAGAAGATGGGCTGGACAGGGACAACATGGCTGTTCTACTAAAACAAAAAGCCCACAGGGGGAAGACAAGCATTAACGGAGCCAAGAAAGAATGGAAAGGTGGGGGCAGAGGCAAGAGGGAGCAAGCCAGGCAGGCAGGGGAGTGGGGAGGATGGCACAGAGGGAGAGAGAGAAAGGCTTAGGCTCCAGCAAGTACAGCAAGGTGTCAATCTCTCTCTCCCACCTCACAGGGGAAAGAGTGGGTAGGGAAGGAATGGCAGAGATGATGACCAAAGGGAGAGGAACCCATATGTGTTGCGGGCCTACTGTGTGCTTCACTTGTCCAGCGCTAGCCCACTCAAATGCCAATAGTGGTGCCGGCAGCTCCAATCCAGCTTCAGGAATGTGAGCCCAATATACCCCAATCTTCCCATTTTTCACAAAAAGGACAGAGATCCAGATTTCCCTGTGGTATCTCCTGGTCTTTTAGATATGGGCAACACATTCAAAATGTTTGAAACATAAGAGGGTCAAATTGTCCCTTGTGAGGTCTCGGGGGCCATTTTGAGACCTCTGACATATATTGTCTCACTGAAGCCACACAACACCCCATGGGATGGCAATGCTTATGCTCATTCTACAGATGAAGAAACTGAGGCTAGGAGAGGCTAAGTTACTCATCTAAGAGCCCAAAGCCAATGAGAATGGCTGAGTTGGGAATTTGAACTGGATTCCATCTGATTCCCCAGCCTGGGCTCTTTCTGGAATTACACTGCCTCCTAACCAGGGTGGAAATGGAGAGCAGCAGAGAGCCAAGTGGCTGAGGAGTCTGTGAGACTAATGCAGGTGCTCCAGACAGAGATGGTGACAAGGAAGGGCATGACGACAGAGGAGAAGGGAGAGGTCAGACACTAGGACGGGGAGCCAGAGGTGTGTCCCCAAAGTCACCTGACTGGGAGATTAGGCCGGTATCTTCAGGCCCACCCAATAGGGACTAGGCACAGATAGTCTGGGCCCTGCATCCCAGCCCAAGAACGGGTTCCAGGTGGACAGACCTGGAACTCGATGGAGTTTAGCTGCAGAGGACCTCGGACCGAAATGGTGTCCGCGTGGTGGAAGGGCACCCAGTGTGAGTACTACATGAAATATCTCCCGTTCACCACCACCTGCCAAGGGAGTGCATATTCCAGGAGAAGAATCCCAGGCCAGATGGAGGAGCACACCTGAGCCTCCTGGCACCCTGTTTCTTAAAATTAAGCCCCAGGTATGCTTTTCACATCCATCGTGTGCCAGTTACAGGAGTGTGCGTGGGATTTAAAGTGCATCCAAACCCAATCTCTACTTGGCTTTGACTTAGTTCTTATGATGTGTTTGTTGACTTATTGTAGTAGGTTTGTCTTCCTAATCATAGCTCACCTGGGGTGTTATTCACCTATGCACCACAGTAGGAATTGTTCACTGGGGAGCAGGGGAGAGGCAACCGCAGGTTTTACATCGAGTGGGTAGGCATGTCCATGTTCACACAGACAAGCATAGACACAGATGTACTCTCTCCCAGCTAACTCCCCAAGTTGAGAGACACTGCTAGCAAAAGTAATTTGCAATAGCTTATGAAACTAAACAATTAATGGATCCTAGATAAAGACTGGTACAATGTTGCAGAAAACCAGAATTTATCATGGACCTGAAGTGGCGGAAGGACTACAGCAGAGGGATGCAATTAACTTGGACTTTCAAGACACGTGCCTGGGTGGTGCAAACAGTTAACAAATGCACTTAGCTGCTGACTAAAAGGTTGGAGCTTTGAGTCCACCTTGAGGTGCTTCAGAAGAAAGGCCTGGTGATCTACTTCTGAAAAATCAGCCATGTGGTCTGTGGAGCATAGTTCTATTCTGACACACATGAGGTTTCCATGAGTCAGAGTCCATGCAATGGCAACTGCTTTTTTTTTTTTTTTTTTAAGAAACACAAGGTCAAAAATCAGCATGTGATACATCTAGTTCTGATTTTCTGAATAAAAGAGGCAACAGCTGCACTTGTTGACAAAGGTGAAGGTGTGTAAGGAGACTGTGCAACCATTGATAAGGACCTTACAAGACAATGGTCCTGTTTTTAGAGAAGAGTTTTGCTACCACCTGATCTCAATGGGGTGATTATTTAAAGGCCCTGCACTCAGTGTGACGGAGCTGGGCTGGCTGGGAGCCTGGGGATGGGGTCGGGGAGAAATAGGAGGGTTTCTGCTCACCTTGAAATGCAAGCTCTGCACCAGGACACAGATCTCAAAGGGCTTCCCCTTCTGGAAAGGCATTTGCATATTCCTCTCCTCAGACACCCAGGACCTATTCTTCTTCGTATTGCAGACCACATACCCTCCCTTTTCAAACCAAGGGTTGAACTGGAAGGCAATATCATTTTCACCTTGGCTGGTCTGAAAGTTCACAGCAAACCTAGGCCAAGGGAAATCAAATAGTCTTCTGTAGCATGGTTTATTGCCAGTGATGGGAACAGGAGGTCTTCAGTCCCTTTGACTTACGATTGTCTGGGAACTTGCATAAAAACTGTGTGGCAGAGACTAATTTGTTGGCATTGTTTTTGTTCGCCTAATTCAAACTTGGTGTGTTTGTTTGTTCAGCTATTGCTTTTTGCCCTTACAGCATTATCTTCTAGAAATAAATAGAAAATGAGTAAAGAAAAGTGTAGACGCTAGCAACCAGAAACGTAGGTCTTAGAAACTAACTACAAATTTGTATGAAAGATGGAAGTTGTTAAACATGCTCATTTGGGAAAGAAAAGAACAAAATTAAAGAACATTTAAAACAGATGGAGATATACCTACAAACCCCCATGTGTCTGTCAGTTTATTGTACTGTGGGAGTTTGCATGTTGCTGTGATGCTAGACGCTATGCCACCGCTATTCAGATACCAGCAGGGTCACCCATGGAGGACGGGTTTCAGCTGAGCTTCCACACTAAGACAGACTAGGAAGAAGGACCTGACAGTCTACTTCTGAAAAGAATTAGCCAGTGAAAACCTTATGAATAGCAGTGGAACATTGTCTGATATAGCACCAGAAGATAAGCCCCCCAGGTTGGAAGGCACTCAAAAGACAACTGGGGAAGAGCTGCCTCCTCAAAGTAGAGTTGAACTTAATGACGTGGATGGAGTCAATCTTTCAGGACCTTCATTTGTTGATGTGGCATGACTCAAAATGAGAAGAAACAGCTGCAAACATCCATTATAATCGGAACGTGCAATGTACGAAGTATGAATCTAGGAAAATTGGAAATCGTCAAAAATGAGATGGAACGCACAAACATCGATATCCTAGGCATTAGTGAGCTGAAATGGACTGGTATTGGCCATTTTGAATCGGATAATCATACGGTCTACTATGTCGGGAATGACTACTTAAAGAGGAAAGGCATTGCATTCATCGTCAAAAAGAACATTTCAAGATCTATCCTGAAGTACTACGCTGTCAGTGGTAGGATAATATCCATACTCCTACAAGGAAGACCAGTTAACACGACTATTATTTCAAATTTACGCACCAACCACTAAGGCCACAGATGAAGAAACTGAAGATTTTTACCAGCTTCCATAGTGTGAAACTGACAGAACATGCAATCAGGATGTGTTGATAATTACTGGTGACTGGAATGAAAAAACTGGAAACAAAAAAGAAGGATCGGTAGTTGGAAAATATGGCCTTGGTGATAGAAATGGTGCCGGAGATCGCATGATAGAATTCTGTAGGACCAACGACTTCTTCATTGCAAATACCTTTTTTCACCAACATAAATGGCTACTATACACGTGGACCTCGCCAGATGGAATACACAGAAATCACATTGACTACATCTGTGGAAAGAGGCGATGGAAAAGCTCAATATCATCAGTCAGAACAAGGCCAGGGGCCAACTGCTCATATGCAAGTTCAAGCTGAAACTGAAGAAAATTAGAACAAGTCCACAAGAGCCAAAGTATGACCTTGAGTATATCCCACCTGAATTTAGATACCATCTCAAGAATAGATTTGACGCATTGAATACTAATGACCAAAAACCAGACGAGTTGTGGAATGACGTCATGGACATCATACATGAAGCAAGAGGTCATTAAAAAGGCATGAAAGAAAGAAAAGACCAAAATGGATGTTAGAAGAGACTCTGAAACTTGCTCTTGAATGTCGAGTAGCTAAAGCAAAAGGAAGAAATGAAGTGAAAGAACTGAAGATTTCAAAGGGCAGCTCGAGAAGACAAAGTGAAGTATTACAAGGACATGTGCAAAAAGCTGGAGATAGAAAACCAAAAGGGAAGAACACCCTCAGCATTTCTCAAGCTGAAAGAACTGAAGAAAAAAATTCAAGATTCGAGATGCAATATTGAAGGATTCTACGGGGAAAATATTAAACGACACAGGAAGCATCAAAAGAAGATGGAAGAAATACACAGAGTCATTATACCAAAAAGAACTGGTTAAGTTCAACCACTTCAAGAGGTAGCATAAGATCAGGAACCAATCGTACTGAAGGAAGAATTCCAAGTTGCACTGAAGGCATTGGCGAAAACCAAGCCTCCAGGAATTGACAGAATATCAATTGAGATGTTTCAACAAAAGGATGCAGCACTGGAGGTGCTCTCTCTTCTATGCCAAGAAATCTGGAAGACAGCTACCTGGCCGACTGGAAGAGATCCATATTTATGCCTATTCCCAAGAAAGGTGGTCCAACCGAATGTGGAAATTATCGAACAATATCATTAATATTACATACAAGTTAAATTTTGCTGAAGCTCATTCAAAAGCAGCTTCAGCAGTATATCAACCAGGAACTACCAGAAATTCAGGCTGGATTCAGAAGAGGATGTGGAACCAGGGATATCATTGCTGATGTCAGAAGGATCCTGACTGAAAGCAGAGAATACCACAAAAATGTTTACCTCTTCTTGACTATGCAAAAGCATTTGACTGTGTGGATCATAACAAATTATGGATAATATTGTGAAGAATGAGAATTCCATAACACTTAACTGTACTCATGAGAAACCTGTACATAGATCAAGAGGCAGTTGTTTGAACAGAACAAGGGGATACTGGGTGGTTTAAAGTCAGGAAAGGTGTGTGTCACCGTTGTATCCATTCGCCATACCTATTCAATCTGTATAATGAGCAAATAATCCAAGAAGCTGAACTACATGAAGAAGAACAGGGCGTCAGGATTGGAGGAAGACTCATTAACAACCTGCCTATGCAGACGACACAACCTTGCTTGCTGAAAGTGAAGAGGACTTGAAGCACTTACTGATGAAGATCAAAGACCACAGCCTTCAGTATGGATTACACCTCAACACAAAGAGAACAAAAATCCTCACAACTGAACAAATAAGCAACATCATGATAAAAGTAGAAAATATTGAAGTTGTCAAAGATTTCATTTTACTTGGATCTACAATCAACGCCCATGGAAGCAGCAGTCAAGAAATCAAAAGACATATTGAGTTGGGCAAATCTGCTGCAAAAGACCTCTTTAAAATGTTGAAAAACAAAGATGTCACCTTGAAGACTAAGGTGTGCCTGACCCAAGCCATGGTATTTTCAATTGCATCATATGCATGAGAAGGCTGGACAATGAATAAGGAAGACTGAAGAACCATTGATGCCTTTGAACTGTGGTGTTTGTGAAGAATATTGAATATACCATGGACTGCCAAAAGAATGAACAAATCTGTCTTGGAAGAAGTACAACCAGAATGCTCCTTAGAAGCAAGGATGACAAGACTACATCTTCCATACTTGGGACATGTTATTAGGAGGGATCAGTCCCTGGAGTAGGGCATCATGCTTGATAAAGTACAGGGTCAGCAAAAAAGAGGAAGACCCTGAACGAGATGGATTGACACAATGTCTGCAACAATGGGCTCAAGCATAACAACAATTGTGAGCATGGTGCAGGACCAGGGAGTATTTTGTTCTGTAATACGTTGGGTCACTATGAGTTGGAACCGACTCGACGGCACCTAATAACAACAACAACATACCTACAAAGGTAATGTCTAAAAGGTAAGGCATAGAATAAATATTAACTCTCAGGGCATGACAACTTTTAATATGAGCATCTTTCCCATATTGGATGTTGAGGTTTCTGTCAAGAACATGTGAGGTGTGGAAGTAGAACCCATGAAGCCAGCTGGGCCTGGACTCAGGCCCCAGTTCTGCACTGTTCGTCATTTGGGATGACCACCAAACCACAATGCCCTCAACTTACTGAATCCAGGAGAGGGAGTGACTCTCTTCCTACAGTCCCATGGTAGTGCAAAGAGTTAACACACTAGGCTGCTACTGAAAGGTTGGAGGTTCCAGTCCACCCAGAGACACCTTGGAAGAAAGGCCTGGCCGTCTACTTCCACAAAACCAGCCATTGAGAACCCTAAGGAGCACAGTTGCACTCTGACACACATGGGGTCACCACAAGTCAGTGTTGACTTGACAACAAATGGTATCCCTCTTTCTACAGAGTGATTAAGTGAGGACTGTTCACGAAGCCCCCTACACAAGTGCATGTTCAATTGTGCCCCCCTAACCCTTGTACCTGTGAATGTGATCTTGTTTGGAAATAGGGTCTTTGACAGTGTTATCAGTTTTGACTTGAGGTCATATTGAAGTAAAGGTGGGTCCTAATCCAAACTGAGTAGTGTCCTTCTAAAGAGAAGAGAGACACAGAGAGAGGGCAAAGATGGCCTTGCAGGATGCATGTGCAAGTCAAGGAACACCTGGGGCCACCAGAAGCCACTAGAGACATGGAAGGATCTTCCCATAGAGCCTTCAGAGAGAGCATGGCTCTGCTGACACCCTGATTTCCAACTTTCCGGATCCAGAACTGTAAGACAATAAATTTCTGTTCTCACAAGCCACTCAGTTTGTGGTATTTTTTATGGCAACTGTAAGAAACTAATCCAGAATGGTGTGAAGGGGACCCAGAATGTTCCATGGCTCATGTATAGGGACAAGAGAGCAAGAGAGCTATTGGGGCAGAAGATGTCTGGGGTTGAGACATAGGAGCTTCTGAGGGGGAGCCGTGTGTCCAGAAGGGCTTTAGCAGGCAGCCACCACAGAGAACCCAGCCTATCACCCAGACGGGGAACCTCAGCTTTGGTTATCAAGGACGGCACAAAGGCCTGCGTGAGACATTTGTATTTTGTATTGGGAGTCCCTGGGTTAATGTGCCCTCTGCTAACCAAAAGGTTGGAGGTTCAAGTCCACCCAGAGGCTCCTTAGAAGAAAGGCCTGATGATCTACTTCTGAAAAATCAGCTATTGAAAACACTATGGGGCACAGTTCTACTCTGACACAAACAGAGTCGCCATGAGTCAAACTCAACTCCACCGCAACTGGTACTTGTATTTTGTATTGACTCAATTTTTTCCTGAAAAGACTTTGAAATTAAAATAGACCAAATTACTTTTGGTAGAAACTTTAAATATTTTCACATCAGCAGAATGAGGGCTCCAAAGTAGAGGAGAACAGTTATGGGAAATGAAGCAAGTTAAACTTTGGCAACTCTGGGCCATAGTGTGCCAAGTTCAAGCCTGTAACATAATATTCTGCCTCTGCGGGGGGGCCTGCTTCCTTCCTTAGATTGGGAGCTCCTTGGGGGCTGGGGGTCCCAGGGGCCCGTTAACTTTACAGTCTATGGTAATAGTGCCCTCAGGTAGCGGGCACTGGGGAGCAGCTCACTGAGTGTTGGCAGGGCCCACCCTGCTCATCTGTATCCCAGGAGCCAGGTGTGGGCCCAGCAGGGATGTTGTTGGTTCAATGGACCAGAGCTGATGGGCTCCATGGTTTGCTAAGAGACAGGCTGGAGAGAAACAACTGTGCCAGGTACCTGGATTCATTGGAGGAAAGAACGGTCCCCTTGATGATGATCTGAAGTCCATCCTGGAGGCCCCCTAGAATTGGCCCATGGAAACAAATGGTGGAGACCAGTCAGTCAGCCTGCTCCTCGGTTGGCTCTCTGTCAGCACTTGCTAATGGCTAGCCTGTGTGTGTTGGACACCTTGCTGGAGGCAAAGGGTGTGGCTGTGAACTAGACAGATCAAGTCTCTCAGCCTCACAGACCTTCTGACTGTTTGAGGAAGTCAGCCCACATAGAGGTTACCAGAAGGAGGGCCTTAGAGGCAGGGGAAGTAGCATGTACATGGGCCCTGATTGAGATGGGAAGGAACCAGAGCAGTGATGGGGGATGCAGGACCCCAGATCAAGCTCCCAGCAAAGGTCCCAAGAGGTCCAAAGGATCAAAGGGACCCATCAACCTATTCTGGAGGGTAAGCCTTCTGCTCTCCTGAGAGTGCCAAGAAGGCACTCCCATTGCCCCCAAAGGACATTGGCGACCATGACTTTTGCCCTCCCAGCTATCTCTGGTAGTGCCACTTCTCCAATCCTCTGTGCCATGGGGCCACCCCTCATCTACTCTTTCCCCTAGACTCCCCATCTGTGATAGTTAAGGTTATGTGTCATCTTGGCTAGGCCATGATTCTCAGTGGTTTGCAGGTATTATATAATCATCCTTCATTTTGTGATCTGATGTGAGCAGCCAATCAGTTGAGATGAAAGTTTTCTTGGGGGTGTGGTCTGCATCTAATACATATGGATATTCCAGCAAAACTCGCCTTCTCTGATTCTGCATCTGAATCATCATCCTATGAATTTTAGCTCTTGGGACTTGAGCCAGCAGCCTGTCAGTTGACCTGCAGATTTTCAATTGGCCAGCTTCCAAAGCCCCATGAACCAGCAGCCTGTCGTCTGACGTACCAGTTTTGGGTTCCTCAGCACCTGCAACCATGTGAGTTAGGAGGAACCTTCAGCCTGGCACCTGATCCAAGGATTCGGGACTTGCCAGCCTCCATAACTTTTTGATATATTTCCTGGAAATAAATATCTCTGTATTTATATATATACATTTCACTGGTTTTGCTCCTCTCGGGAACCCAGTCGAAGACACCATCCCTTCCCTCAGGCCCTCAGTGGCCTCTAAAGCCCCTGTGTGGTATCTTCACTCCCCCTAGGTTCCACTGGCAACCACTTTATCAAATTCTCTCCTGTGGGCCTCTCCAAAGGAGCAGCGGCTGTGGTGAGGCATGCATCTGTTACAGAGTCAGGCATACTCCAAGTCTGAATGCCAGCTCTGCTGCTCATTATCTGAGCTGCCTTGGATAGTCAATTTAACTTCTCTTTGCCTCAGTTTGCTCATCTGTAAAATAGGGACAAGCCTCATCCTACTTCATAAGATTCTTGTGATGATTTTGTGAGAAAAAGTCTGTAGAACAGACCGGCACATAGTAGGAACCTTCCACCTCCACCCCGTTAGACTCTCTAAGAAAAATTCCCAAGCTGGTTATTTCCAACTTTCAGACTTTATCTCCAGGATGCCTTTTATTCAATGTGGTTCTACAACCTGCATTAAAACAACATTCTATTTCTTAGGAGATTTTTCCATTGTTGATTTCTTCTCTGACATCTTCTGTATGTCAATTCCCTACAGAAATGAAATACCTCCAGCAGCCGGCAGGTAATGTCAATGAGTGAGATGGCCAGGAAGGACACAATAGGGAGTGGTGTGGACTATGACAAACTGTACATCACATTTCTCATCTAACAGGGCAGCATCCACTCAGCTGTAACCAATTGTTGCCATCCCGGCTCAGTGTTGGCAGAGCTTCCACATTTTTAAGAGAAGACAGAAATCACAATTTTCTTTTCCGTAAAATGTTCTAGTTTCTGTGAAAAATCTTTTCAAAAGCATAATGTAAGAATCCCTATATTATAGACACACATATTGCAATATCTGCAAAGGAAATGATATAATATCCGAATTTACTTCAAAATAACCAGAGAGTGGAAAGGGAAGTAGGTGGGGGTATAGGGAAGTACTATTGGCCATGAGCTGATAATGGTATAAGCTGGGTGATAGGTACATATTGTTTATGATACTATTCTTATTGTGTGTTTGAATTTTCTATAATAAGTTAAAACAAACACTGAGCAGGTCAAAGAAAAACACCCGTCACCCAAATTCATTCCACATTTACCCCACTGGCCACCGCTTCCTGGCCTGTGTCTTGAGTTGTGCCGCCACACAGAAGCCATGGGAAACCCACCCTAGCTCAGTGCACACAGCTGGCACTGGAAATGCTCCAGTAACGCCCACATTCAGACAGCCTCTGATATCTACAGACAATTGGGGGAGGTTTTTTTTTTTTTTTGGTTGCTGCACCTTGGGTTAAGTCTGACTCTGTCCTTAAATACTTTGGTGACCTTCAGCAAACACAGCTTTTCTTTGTCTCCGGATTCTCTCTGTCTTCCCTGGTAACATCCGTGGTTTGGGGGAGGGAAAAACCCATTGCCGTTGAATTGATTCTGACTCATAGCAACACTATAGGACACAGTAGAAGTGTCCCACAGGGTTTCCAAGGAGTGACTGGTGGATTCAAACTGCTGACATTTTGGTTAGCAGCCAAGTTCTTAATCACTATGCCACCAGGGCTCCTTGGGTGAAGTAGAGTCAACCTAATATAAATATGCAACAGCAATGCTCAGTATGATTTTAAGGGTATCTGGAAGCTTGTCTTCCCTGAAATATACTCCCCTCATATGTTTGTTACAAGCTGAAATTCTCTTAAGAGAGGACCAAGCCTTTCATACTATCCTAAGAGATCATGCTTAATATGCAAATACTCCTGTGAAGCAAGAAACATTCACTTAAGCATATTCACACTGAGGTATAAAGAACTGACAGCAGAGCTTGGTGGGGGTTTGGGGGGTTGTGTGGGGATCCTAAGTGCATAGAAGACATTAAGGAAGAAAGAATACACATCATGGGGGGTGGGATAGAACAGATTTGTCATTAAGGTAACAATTTCCCAAAAAAAGGTTTTGAGACATTGCAATATGTCTTAAACAGTGTTCCCAGGTTCTGAAAAACAAAATTATTTTAAAGTGAGTATAATCATACAATAGGAGCCTTGGTGATGCACTGGTTAAGCACTCAGCTGCTAACTGAAAGGTCGGGATTTGAACCCACCAGCTGCTCCACTGGAAAGGATGTGGAAGTCTGCTTCTGTAAAGATTACAGTCTTGGAAGAAGTACAGCCAGAATGTTTCTTAGAAACAAGGATGGAGAAACTTCATCTCACTTACTTTGCACATGTTATCAGGAGGCACCAGTCCCTGGAGAAGGACATCATGCTTGGTAAAGTTGAGGGTTGGTGTCATGGATTGAACTGTGTCCCCCCAAAATATCTGTCAACTTGGCTGGGTCATGATTCCCAGTATTGTATGATTGTGTACCATTCTGTAATTTGATGTGATTTACTTATGTGTTGTAAACTCTATTACTATGATGCAATAAAATGAATTATTGGCAGTTATACTAATGAGGTCTACATGATTAGATAGTGTCTTAACTCAATCTCTTTTGAGGTATAAAAGAGAGAAGCGAGCAGAGACACATGGGAACCTCATAACACCAAGAAAGCAGTGCCGGGAGCAGAGCTCATCCTTTGATGTGAGGTTCCTGTGCAGAGAAGCTCCCAGACCAAGGGAAGACTGATGACACGGACCTTCCTCCAGCGCCGACAGAGAAAGCGTTCCCCTGGAGCTGATGCCTTGAATTTGGACTGTGGCCTACTGGACTGTGAGAGAACAAACCTCTCTTTGTTAAAGCCATCCACTTGTAGTATTTCTGTTATAGCAGCACTGGATGACTAAGACAGTCCGTGAAAGAGAGGGAGACCCTCAAGGAGATGGATTGACACAGTGGCTGCAACAAGGGGCTCAAACATAGCAATGATTGTGAGGATGGCACAGGGGCAGGCAGCATTTTGTTTTGTTGTACATAGGGTTGCTATGAGTCAGAACCGACTGGACAGCACCTAACAATAACAACAGTATTTATGGATAAAATCTCTCTAGAAGAATTCATAAGAATATAACACTAGTTGACTCCAAGAAGGGTATGGTCATCTGAATAATGACTACCCCGAAGGTGTCTGCACCCTAATGCCCAGAATCTGTGAATATGTTACTTTATGTGGTAAAAGGGACTTTGCAGATGTGATTAAATTAAGGATTTTGTGATGAGAAGATTATCCTGGATTAACCAGGTGGGGCCAATGAAATCACAGGGTCCTTATCAGTGGGAGGCTGGGGGATTGGAGTCAGTAGTAGAATGATGGCAGAAGCAAGAGGCTGCTGCTGTTTTTGAAAATGGAGGAAGGGGACATGAGCCAAGGAATGCAGGCTGCCTCTAGAAACTAGAAAAGACAGGACTGTCCCCTAGAGCCTCCAGAAGGGACATTGCCTTGTCAACACCTTGATTTTAGGACTGTGACCTCTATAACTGTAAGCGAATAAATTTGTGTTGTTTAAAGCCACTAAATTTGTGATAATTTATTATAGCAGCAATGTTGTTGTTGTTCAGGTGCCCTTGAGATGGTTCTGACTCATACCGACCCTATGTACAACAGAACAGAACACTGTCCAATCCTGTGCCATCCTCACAATCATTGTTATGCTTGAGCCCACCCTTGCAGCCACCGTGTCAATCCATCTCATAGAGGGTCTTCCTCTTTTTTGCTGACCCTCTGCTTGACCAAGTGTAATGTCCCTCTCCAGGAACTGGTCTCTTTTGATAACACGTCCGAAGTAAATGAAATGAAGTCTCATCATCTTTACTTCCAAAAAGCCTTCTGGCTGTACTTCTCCAAGACAGAATACTTTGTTCTTCTGGCAGTCCATGGTATATTCAACATTCTTCACCAATACCATAATTCACAGGCATGAATTCTTCTTCAGTCTTCCTCATTCATTGTCTACCTATCACATATATATGAAGTGACCAAAAACATCATGGCTTGGGTCAGGCATAGCTTAGTCCTCAAAGTGACTTCTTAGTTTTTGAACACTTTAAAGAGGTCTTTTGCAGCAGATTTGGCCAATGCAATGCGTCCTTTGATTTCCTGACTACTGCTTCCATGGGCATTGATTGTGGATCCAAGTAAATTGAAACCCTTGACAACTTCAAAATTTTCTCTGTTTATCATGATGTCACTTCTTGGTCCAGCTGTGAGGATTTTTGTTTTCTTTATATTGAGGTGTAATCCATAATGAAGGCTGTGGTCTTTGATCTTCATCAGTAAGTGTTTTAAGTCCTCTTCATGTTCAGCAAACAAGGTCGTTTCATCTGCATATCACAGGTTTTAATGAGTCTTCCTCCAATCCTGTTGTCCTGTTCTTCTTCATATAGTCCAGCTTCTCAGATTAATCGCTCAGTATACAGATTGAATAAGTATGGTGAAAGAATACAACCCTGACACACACCGTTTCTGACTTTAAACCACCAAGTATTCCCTTGTTCTGTTTGAATGACTGCCTCTTGATCTAAGTACAGGATCCTCATAAGCACAGTTAAGTGTTCTGGAATTCCCATTCTTCGAAGTGTTACCCATAATTTGTTAGGATCCACACAGTCGAATGCCTTTTCATAGTTAATAAAACACAGGTAAACATCTTTCTGGTATTCTCTGCTTTAGCGATGATATCCCTTGTTCCAAGTCTTCTTATGAATCCAAACTGAACTTCTGGTAGTCCCCTGTTGATGTACTGTTGCAACCGCTTCTGAATGATCTTCAGCAAAATTTTATTTGTGTGGGATATTAATGATATCATTTGATAATTTCTGCATTCTGTTGAATCACCTTTCTTTGGAAGAGGCACAAATAGGGATCTCTTCCTGTCAGTTGGCCAGGAAGCTGTCTTCCAAATTTCTTGACATAGATGAGTGAGCACCTCCATCTGCATCAGTTTGTTGAAACATCTCAGTTGGTGTTATCTCAATTCCTGGAGCCTTGTTTTTTGCCAATGCCTTTAATGTGGCTTGGATTTCTTCCTTTAATACCATCGGTTCTTGATCATATGCTACCTCCTGAAATGGTTGAATATGGACCAATTCTCTTTGGTACAGTGACCCTGTGTGTTCCTTCCATCTTCTTTTGAGGCTTCCTGTGTCGTTCAATATTTTCCTTGAAGAATCCTTCAATATTGCAATCTGAGGCTTGAATTTTTTCCCCAGTTCTTTCAGCTTGAGAAATTCCAAGTGTGTTCTTCCCTTTTTGTTTTCTAACTCAAGATCTTTATACATTTCATTATAATACTTTATTTTGTCTTCTCAAGCTGCCCTTTGAAATCTTCTGTTCAGCTCTTTTACTTCATCATTTCTTCCTTTCCTTTTAGTACTCTACATTCAACAGCCAGTTCCAGAGTCTCTTCTTATATCCATTTTGGTCTTTTCTTTCTTTCCTGTCTTTTCAACAACTTTTTACTTTCTGCATGTATCATGTCCTTGATGTCATTCCACAACTTGTCTGGTCTTCGGTTATTAGTATTCAGTGTGTCAAATCTATGGTTGAGATGCTCTATAAATTTAGGTAGGACATACTCAGTCATATTTTGGCTCTCGTGGACTTGCTCTAATTTTTTTCACCTTCGATTTGAACTTGCATATGAACAACTGATGATCTGTTCCACAGTTGGTCCCTGGCCTTGTTCTGGCTGATGATGCTGAGCTTCTCCATTGTCTCTTTCCACAGATGTAGTCAATTTAACTCCTGTGTGTTCCATCTGGTGAGGTCCACATGTGTAGTTGCTGTTAATGTTATTGAAAAAAGCTATTTGCAAAGAAGTTGTTGGTCTTGCAAAATTCTATCATGTGATCTCTGGCGTCATTTCTATCACCTAGGCCATACTTTCCGCCTACTGATCCTCCTTCTTTGGGTCCAACTTTTGCATTCCAATCACCAGTAATTATCAATGCATCTTGATTGCATCTTTGATCAATTTCAGACTGCAGAAGTTGGTAAAAGTCTTCAATGTCCTCAGCAGCAATGCGAAACTAATAAGGATGGGCACTAGGAAACTGACAGGAAAGAGCCAGGGAGAAGGACACTTCTACACGACATGTTTTGCCAATGGAATTTGAAGTCATGTGTGTCAGTGAGATGACCACAGGAACCATCTCTCTGTGTGATGCAGGAGGATGGATTTATGCACTGGATTTAGGGACCCCCAGGCCTGGGCGCCTCTTCCAGCTCTCTGGGTTTCTGGCTCTGATGTCCGACAAGTCACTTAACCTCTCTGGGTCCAGTTCCTTCCACAGAACAGGGGAATAATAAAAATGGCCTGGCAGTGTTCTTGAGGGGATTAGATGAGAAGCCATGTGGAAAGCCCCTGACCTGAGCTGGCCTTGACAATGGCAGAAGTTTGCATCAGGACAGATTAATCCCTCTGCTGGGGCAAAACTTGCTCTCTGTTCCTGGCCAGGCCTGGAGGCTGGGATTTTTTTCTCCTCTCAAGAAGTCCAGACAGTAGAGTCAAGTCCTATGGGCCAGAGACTGTGTCACCCACTCTGGCGCTGGCTGGGGGAAGCCTCGCAGAGGGCAGTGTGAGGCTATGCTCTATGTTATCTCCTCTACCCTTACAACAACGCTGAGCGTCATTAGGAACATCTCACAGGTGAGGAAACTAAGGCACAGAAAGGTTCAGTGACTTGCCCAAGGTCACACAGCTGATCAGTAGTAGAGCTGGAATTTAAACCCCAGAAGCCATGTTTTCAACCCACACACATCCCTGTCCTAGCTCACCAAGTACTTCCTGAGCCAAACAGCCAGCCCTACCCTGACTGTGACTCCAGCTTCCCTCTTGGCTCTCTGAGGAGGCAGGTCCAGATGGGTGAGGAGTGGGAGACAAGATTCCCAAGCCAGGCCCTCATCTTCTGGTAACTTCTCAGCAGAAGAGCGGGGCCACATAGCCATCTCACACAAGTCAGCATTTGAGAGGAAATGTGGCTCTCACTGTCAAAGGTCAGGGGTCACCTTGGTGAGTCTCAACTCGTCCAGGCTGAGGGAGCCTACAGCCATGTGAGGGGAGGGAAGGGCCATTGGCCTTTTCTTATCTGGACTCCCAAGGCTCTCTTTTAACTCTCTGTTACCCATAGGAGGATTTTCCTTCTGGCTTGAAAATTTTGGTCTCTGAGCCAAAGGATTGGAAAGCAAAAACTAGGCACCAGAATAATAAAATGTCAGAGGCTGGAGGAACTTCAGCACACTATCTGAGGAGAACCAGAGAGATGTAACCTGCCCACGGTAATGTGCTTTGAACCTGAGGTGCCCCCTGATGTGCTGACAGGGCCTGTGCCACTTCTCCCAGCCTCTCCCCGCGGGTCCCACGTCAGGAGCCTCCACAGGTTGGCTGAGGGGGCACCAGAGACAGCTGAGAGGAAACAGGCCAGGCCAGGCAGGGGCCGCTACTGACCTGGGCTCTAATGTGAGGCCCTAGCAGCTTCCCCTCCCTCAGCTCTGTGCTACTGCCAATCTGCCCCTACTCCCTCCCCTAGCCAAGGAAGGGTTCTGTCAGCCCACTGCTCCAGCCCCTTGGGAAGCTCTCTGCCAAGGCCAGGAGAGCTCCTACCATAGTGCCCAGCCCAGGACATAGAGACCACAGAAGCCTCCTGGGCCTGGAGCTGCTGCTTCCCCTCATTCCCTCCATTATCCCTCTCTCTGGGGATAAATCAAGGCACCTTCCTTCTCTGCCACTTACCATCTTGGGAAATTTGGCAAGTGACCTTAGCCTTTCTGAGTCTCAGTTTTTCTGTGTATGAAACGGGGATAACAAGCCTCACAGGGTTTAAACAAGGCCGCCTGCAGACAGGCACACATGGCAAAATGGTGCAGAGGTTGCTCTTTGCCCCCTACCCTGCAGGGACAGTCCCCACTCCTCTCCTGACACTGCCCCCTCCACAAACACAGGTGACTGCCTTGCCTCGTTAATGTTGACTCACCCCTCAGGGTGCAGACACCTCCTCAGGAGGTCTTCCCTGCTGCCCTCAGGCTCCTACTACACTTACAACACACTCACGATGTGTCAGGCACTGTCCTGAGCACTCCAGATATGCTACCTCATGTAATCCTTATTCTAGCCCTGGGAGGTGGGCTCAGATGTCTTCCCCATTTTACAGACATGGAAGGTGAGGCACAGAGTGGTAAAATTAACTTGCCTGAGGTCACTCAGCTAGAAAACGGCTAAACCAGGACTTGAATCCAGGGAGGCCTTCTCCAAAGTAAGTGCTAGGTTGTAATTGCTCCTAGAAGCCCTGCTTCCTTCCCCTTTTGGTTATTACACATGCCTGTCTCCCCTCAACACCTCGGACAAGACAGGCATCCAGAAAGAGCTTAGTAAACATTTGTCAGACCAATGCATGAATCCTGATGATTATCATCCCTTAGTCCCTGAAAGACACTGGGGAGACCTGCATGCGTGGAATAGAAGGTGCGTCAGGATTGTCCCATCTGGTATTTCTGTCCTTCTTGTGTTCTCTTTGAGAAGCCCCCCTCCAACTACCTCCTGTCACCCAAGAGTTGCTTCCTCAGAGACCCAGAGCTCCTTCCTCTGGCTATGGCAGCAGCCTGGCTGGCCAGCACCACCCATGCCCTCAGCCCCAGCACTCACCGGGCTCAGGTAAGGAGGCTGGGTACAGCTGAAAGCCATCTCTCTGTGCCTCTGGGGCTACTGTTGCTTTTCACACCTGCATGCAGTCCTCTGCACAGTGGAAGGACTTCACATAGAAATAGAAACCAAAGGAATTTGGCACATATTCAAGGGAGAGGAGCCAGGGGAAAGAGGAAGTAAGTCTGAGAGAGAAAGGTACAATGCTGGGGGAGGAGAGTTTAGGGTGAAAGGGTACGGATGGGACTTGGGAGAGGGAAGTGGTCACTCCCAATCCCAGTAATCTCTTCTTCTTCTCTGTGGCCTTGTCCCCACCAAAACCTAATCATATTTGGTTCACATAGGTTTAAAAGTGTCTGACCACATCAACAAGACAGAATTTTCTAGATGACACTGACCTGTCTAGATGACTGTGCCCCTGAGCATACTGGGTTACAGTGTCCAGAAAAAATGGGGCTGCTTGAAAGGGCCTGTATGGCTGGGCATTGACCCTGCGTGCACTCCCAGAATCACCACCAACACCTGGGGGGTGTGAAGCCTGGTTGTACCCATTTTACATACAAAAACTAAGTCTCGAAAAGTCTAATGGACATGCCCAATGTCACACAGGTAACTGTTACTGGCAGCTTGTCCCATATTGGTTAACGTGCTTGGCTACTAACCAAAAGGTTGGAGGTTCAAGTCCACCCGAGAGGGGCCTTGGAAGAAAGGGTCCTGGAGATACGCTTCCAAAAAATCAGCCATTGAAAACCCTGTGGAGAAAAGTTCTATTCTAACACACATGGGGTCACCATGAGTTGGATGAACTCAACAGTAACTGGTAGTGGTTGAGCCATATGAGGATTCTCAGGTTCTCAAAAAAGTATTTCTCCCTTTTAAAATTTTATTCCTCGTGTAAAAAAATAATCATGAAGAAGAAATGTTTTGCAAATAGAAAAATGCCATAATGGAGATTTTCAACCTGGAGCACGGCAGCACCTGATTTTGGAGATAACATTGGAGCCATTATTCCCTCTCCTAAAATGTGACCCGACTGGAGCTGGACTCACTAGGATTCACAAGGACACATCAACTGGGCTCTGAGCTATAAAGACAATAGTGAGGACAGTCTTGGAAAACATCTTTTAGGGAAACTTTCTCATAAACAAATCATAAATCATAGCACAAATGACCCACATGCTTTCCATTCTTATCTTTTTTTTATAAGCATTTAGTGAATAGTAAGATTTGTTGGACCAGTGAGGACCCTCCTGACTATCATTACTGAACCCTGTACCAATGATAGTTAAGAAAGACAATTCAAAATGTAGGATCATAGTTTCTAGCCAATCTGTGAAAAGGTGAAGCTTTCAATGGTTTTGCCCGTTTGTAATGTTAATATATGCAGATGACTCTGTAAAGCTCCTCGGACTTGGGCAGACATGCTCTAGCAGCATGCTTGTCTGTTTTCCTACTTTTGTCTAGTCCGTAATTTCCTTGGATTCTGGCAGTCATAGCTCTGGCAGCATGCTTGTCCAATTTCCCACTTTTGCCTTTTTGAGTATATGCCAAATAAAACTTTCTTTTGCTTTACTAAACGTTGTGATGTTTTTACCCTAAAACAGTTAATGAGATAGTCGTCAAGGATTCCAAAGCCACAAATCCAGTTGCCCTCAAGGAGACCTGGACTGCAGAGCTGAAGTCATTAAAGAGGTCCTATCTTCTGGACTCAAGCATTCACACTCCATGTCCCTTGGACACCGTGAGGGTGAGTGCTCTCAGAAAACAAGCCTCTGCTTATTCTTTTTTGTTGTCTTGCTCATGTCTTAAGTGTTGTTTGAAAAAGCCGTTGATTAAGGAGAATCTTTCTTAGATGTTTACTTGATCATTTGATTATGAGTGATATGTAGTAACTCTTTTGATGAACTGCTGTTTAGGTCCAAATTTGGGTGTTTGAAACATTAAAGAGGTAATTCTATTTTCAAAGAGCTCTGAGCCACTATAAGCCACAAAAATTCTTGCACTCGTCAACCAGCAAAATCCATTAGGGCAGTCGCCGGTGCTTATCACGAGCGCTAAAGATTCCTGTGACAGGATAGGTGGTCTTGAGACAGGCTAGAGCACTAAGCTGCCTGCCACCCACAACCGAACTCGAGCAACGGAAGTGCACATTGGTCTAAGCAAAACACTGTCTAAACCCTGAGGGGTTCTTCATTAGGGTTTTTTTGTGACTCAGAGAAAATCTAGGACATAGTGCTCTGTCTTACCAAATTTGCAGGGGGAGGTGGCAGCTCCTGACCTGTTTTGCCAAAATTTCTGGGAGAAGTGACAGCTCCTAACCTGTTTTATGAAATTTGCAGGGAGAAGTGGTAGCTCCGTACCTGTTTTTTGATATAATTTCTCAATAAAGAATCACAATGTTAAAGTTAAAATCATCAGTAGCTACTTTAAAGTACTTCCCAAATTGGAGGACCTAGTATATTTAAGGTCTAAAATAAGAGATTAGGTCTCTAACCAGCAGAATGAATCAAGTTCAAAAAGAAAGAAACAAAAGCTTGAACCTTAGAGCTCAACATCTTTGATAAATGTACCAAGGCACTGGTTTGGGGTTCATATTTTAAAATGCTATAAATTGACCATACTAGAAGTAATTTGGAATTTCAGTGACCATGTTGGGAAAATGGGCTTTCATTTGTGTTGTCTTTTCCTCTTTGGGGAACTTTTGCTTGATGCTCAGGTTTTGTCAAAAGGTCTAATATTTCTTCATCTGAGGCTCTGACAAAAAGTTTTATCTAGAACCTATTTTTTCCATTGAATTGAGTTGATCTTACCAAAAATTGCTATATACACTTTAATAAACTAGGATCCCCTTATCCTTGCTTTGTGTGATATTGTCTGGTGAGTTTATGTGGTCTTTCTGTCTCCTTTTGTTCTGAGAGCTTGCTTCTGGTCTAGAGTGTTGTGTCTAAGTTTTTGTCTTATATCAGGCTGGAGGCTATGGCTGACAGTTGTTGGCTTTGTAAGGCTGTCTTAGAACCTCAGTTCTTTCCTTGTCCAAAGAAAAACTGCTGTCTTTGTCTGTCTTATGATTTAGACTTTTAGTAGCTACATTGAAAACTTCTATGTTTAAGTCAATCTTAAAAGCAAAACCTTTCTAAGTAACTTAAGCTAGATATTATATGAAATGTGTTTTATTTAAGGAAAAGGGATAATTTTTGTCTTAAAGTAAAATGAGCAGGTCCAGGGTATGAAAAAGGAGGCATAGGACAAGCCTAGAAAAAAATTACTAAAGACCTTTGGTATTTACTAGGTAGATAAAGAGAAAGCAAAACTGCTTACCAAGGAACAGTAAAAGGGAAGGAAATTAGTTATCTTTCACCATTCAAAATATGTTTAGGTCAACTTAAACATATGTAAATGAATTAGAATGACTTAATCTGTCTTCTACCATAAGTCAAAAAATAGGGAGTGTGAGGGAGCTTCAGGCCTCCCCAGTCACCAGTTTCTCTGAGGTCATATAGCTCCAGGGAAGCTTTTGAAAGACCCTTTCCAACTAGAGGGAGACCCTTTTAAGACACAAAGAAAATAAGAAAAAAATTGCTGTTTTGCTATAGTTATCAGAAATTAGGTGGATCCCAATCATTAAAGAACTGTAAACAAGTTCTGTCTATTGTAGGGGAACTTTAAGAAGCCAAAAAATAGAAATTACAACAAGACACACCTGAAATGGCCTGGGAAAATGTTTCCAACCCTAGCCAGAGACTTAAGGTTACATCATACCAGTGAATTGGTCAGTTGAGCAGAGACTTTGTGATTTCCAAAGCCAGTTGATCAATTCTTTAAGGGTTAAAATCAGATTGGAAAAAATATGGAAAATAGTAAAAGTTGAACGAAAACTTGGAATATTTAAACAAACTTTATTTCAACTGCAGTTACGTTTTATGGTATACAGACTGAAAACAATTTCCAAGGCCTTTTAGGTAACTTACTGATACTAAATTAATAGATATTCATCATAATTTAAGTTTATATACTTTTGCTTTTTATGCCACAAGAAAAAGAATATATATATACGTATATATATAGATACATATATTTAAGTCTGCTAATGAGTGGGTTCATTTGTGCCATTTAAAAGGACGCACTATAAGAGATGTGCATCAAAGACAACATTTAAGAGGTTTATTTAAAAAATGATTTGATACGGTCAAAAGTTTTATCAGTCTGACTAAAGTTTAACGGACATTTGGAGGTGAGCAATAAGCCGCAAAGCTGGCCTTAGATAAACTTTCCAGAGGATTAGTATGGTCTCAGTTAGGTTTATAAGAAGGTATTGCTATGTATGAAGGTATGTGTCATACCCCGCACCTGTCATATTGCACCCCCTCCTGCACCCCCATACATGTTAATTAGTTCCTGAAATTGCCTGCCTATTCCCAGAAACTTCATGAATTATGCAAAATGTCCCTATCCCAAGCCCTATTACTGCCCTAAAATCCCCAACCTCGGAGAGCTTAATTTGAGACTTAGTCTCCAAGCTCCTTGCTTGACTGGCTTGTAATAAGTTCCACTTTTTCTTTCTCAAAGGCCTGGTGTCTCTCAATTGACTCAACTGAGGGGTCACACTGGGCAGTACCCTTTCCCATCAGGTTACAAATTCTGACCACCCAGATGGGAACTTTATTCTGCTTCCAGCTTAGGCTGCTGGGCTCCTGGGAGCACCTCCGGCCACTGGGCTCGACTGCCCCTCCTCAGCGCGCACCGCTAATTTCTCCAGGAGGTGACAGCGGAACCCACCTTCATGGCTGGAGCTGCGCCCGGACCCATGGTGACTCGTTTTTTTTGAGATTGAGAAACGGCCTCCGGGTAAGGATCCTAATCTGCTGAGTACTGTGCGAACGGCGTCACAAGTACCTAACCGTTTCTGAGGGGGTGAGTGACTTAGGAGACAGAGGCGAGCCCAAGAGAACTGTCCTTTCTGTCAGAATCTGGGTGGCTGAGGGTTATACTGCTCCGGTCATAAGAAACCCCAGTTGTACCTTGATGGTTGTGGTTCTAGTACTCCTGATTTTTGTGGTTTTAGCCTAGGTTATGGTTTTGCTCTAGGCTCAGGTATGGGTGACACACAAGATATACCACAGTGCAGCCCCCTAGGAGCATCCTAGCTAATCGGGATTTTTTTGTTTGTTTGTTTGGTTATGATCTTATGAAAAAAAGATAGGATGACTTTTTTCTGCAACATTGAGTGGCCACAATATCAGTTGGCTGATGGGTAACGTTACCCTCAAAATTGTTCCCTAAATTGTAATACTATTCTCCAGTTAGATTTGTTTTGCATTCAGGAAAGTAAATGAGATGAGAAAATGTATGCTGATGTCTTTATATCCTTGTATAACAACAAAAACATTCAAACGCAATGTAAAATTGTGGTTTAAACTGAGGTAAAGAGACAAAAGGTCTTTGATTCCCCAGGGGAAGAAGATTTTCCCCCTCTTCTGCTGATGTCAGCCCCACCCTTCTATCTACCAGTCTGTCTGGCTGGGCTGAGCCAACCTCAGAAATGGTTACCCCACCGCAACAGGCGAAGTGGTGCAACTTTCAAATGGGGAGTTCACTACTCGAAACAGGGCAACAGGTAACAGTGTATCCACTAAGACAAGTTCCTGCTGGGCAGGAGGAAAATAGAACTCCGGGATTAGTCTGGTACACATTCCATTCTCTACATCTGATTTGTTCAGTTGGAGAGGACCCAAAACTTATGGCAGATCTTTTTACTTCCATCTTCACCACCCATCCCCCTACCTGGGCTGATTGTCAGGCACTCTTGGATATTTCTTTGGGCCTGGAGGAGCGGAGATTAGTCTCAGGAAAAGCCAGGGAAGAAGCAGCGCACCTCCATCAGCCCAACAACACTATTCAACAAGCTCCTTATTTAGCAATACCTTCTTCTAAGCCGAAGTGAGACCCTAATAATCCTCTCGGAAATGGCAGGCTCAACCATTTTCGAACTTGTCTTATTGCAGGGTTAAAATGAGGTGCTCCAAAGCAAATTTAATAAAGGTCTATGAGGTCTGTCAAGGACGAACTGAGGATCCATCTACCTTCCTTGAAAGAGTTTTTGCTGCATTCTGACAATGTACAGTTGTAGACTCAGAAAACACATAGAACACAAAAATGATAAACATTGTATTTATTGAGCAAAGTGCACTAGACACTAGAAAAAAGTCATAAAAAGCTGAGGGGAGTCTAGGTATGAACCTAGCACAATTAGTTAAAATAGTCTTTAAAAGTGTATACCAACAGAGACCAGGTCCAGAAAAAGAGAGAAATTCAGTATTCAAATAGCAAGCAGCTTTCCTCTCAGCTGCTCTGGTTTGGGGCTCTTTCCAACCAGGCCGATACAACCATCAGAAGTGACAACTGCCCTGGGCATTGTCAAGAAGCCTCCCCCAACTGAGTAGAAATCAGTGTGCTTATTGTAAACAGGAGGGGCGCTGGTAGAAGGAATGCCTGAACCAAAAACCCAGCAGAAGCCCAGCTCCCCCTGAGATGCTTCAATCTGCCCAGCCTGAAGATTCAGACTGACGAGGAGCGGAGGCATCCACCCACCTCCAAGCTTCATGTACCAAGCCACTGGTTACATTATAGGTGGGAAATAACTGAGTAGATTTTCTTGTTGATACAGAAGCAACCTGTTCTGTTTTGAATTGCCTGAAAGGATCACTTTCTCCCCAAACTAAGCAAGTAATCAGGGTAACAAAAAAGACTTCTACAGGTAGCACTCATCTACTGGTGTAAATCCACTTTCAACACTCCAGTGCTCCCAATAAAGAAGCGAAAAACAGGAGAATATAGGTTTGTGCAGGACTTACACACAGTCAGTCAGGTAACTGAAGACCTGCACCCAATAGTTCCAAACCCTTATGGCCTCCTAATGTCTCTGTCTCCAGACTATGCCTGGTTTACTGTCCTAGACCTGAAGGATGCTTTCCTTTCCATTCCTTTAGCCCCTGAATCTCAGGAAATTTTTGCCTTTGAATGGGAGGAACCCTATTGGAGGTTGGGGGGGAACAATAGCCCCACTCGTATCATGGTCTCAGGGAGCATCTAGCTCAATTGGCATAACACAGTTTATAAAGACAATGTTCTATATTCTACCTTGGTGGGTAGCGTCTGGGGTCTTAAAAGCCTGTGAGCAGCCATCTAAGATACTCCACTGGTCTCACCACTTCGGGAGCAAGGGAGAATGAAGAAAACAAGATACAAGAAAAAAGATTAGTACAAAGGACTAACGGAACACAACTACCACAACCTCCACCAGACTGAGTCCAGTACAGCTAGATGGTGCCCAACTACCACCACTGACTGCTCTGACCAGGATCACAACAGAGGGTCCTGGACAGAGCTGGAGAAAAATGTAGAACAAAATTCTAACTCACAAAAAACGACCAGATTTACTGGCCTGACAGAGACTGGAGAAACCCCGAGAGTATGACCCCCAGACACCCTTTTAGCTCAGTAATGAAGTCACTCCCGAGGTTCACCGTTCAGCCAAAGGTTAGACAGCCCCATAAAACAAAACGAGACTAATGGGGCACAATAGTCCAGGGACAAGGACTAGAAGGCAGGAGGGGACAGAAAAGCTGGTAACAGGGAACCCAAGGTTGAGAAGGGACGGTGTTTACATGTCGTGGGGTTGTTAACCATTGTCATAAAACAATATGTGTACTAACGGTTTAATGAGAAACTATTTGTTCTGTAAACCTTCATCTAAAGTACAATAAAAAAAAAGAGAGAGAGAAAGAAACAATAGCCCCACCCTATTTGGAACAGCCCTGGCAAAAGATCTCCTGGGTCTACAGATGGTTCAGCGTCTCCTTCTTCAATATGTAGATGACCTCCTTGTCGGTAGTCCTACCAAAGAAGACCCAGATACAAACACAGTTCTAACTTTGAACATTCTAGCCCAGGTCACTTATCTAGTGTCCACTGCCAAGGCTCAGATCCCACAATATAAGGTAACTTACCTAGGTTTCCAGATTTCTCTAGGTCAACGAACGCAAGCAAGCGATCCTCCACATCTCCACACCACCCACCCAGAGACAATGTGGAGGCTTTCTACGTATGGCTGGCTTTTGCAGGATTTAGATCCCCAACTTTAGATTCATAATAAAGCCTCTCTACCAAGCCCCCAAGGAAAGGACTGTGACCATTTTGAATGGACAGATGAGAGTCAACGAGCCTTCTTGAAAATCAAGGAAAAGTTAGCCTCTGCCCCTGCACTCGGACTTCCAGACCTCAGAAAGCCCTTCAAACTGTCTGTACATGAAACGGGGGGTGGGGGGGGGGGGGAGGGGAGTTGCAGCAGAGGTCTTAACTCAACAATTGGGTCCTTGAAAAAGACTGGTAGCATATTTTTCTAAACTTCTACCAGTCCCTCAGGGATGGCCGGCTTCTTAGGGCAGTAGCAGTTATTTGCCTCTTTTTAGCTGAAGCTGAAAAGTTTACCTTAGGGTCAGCCTGAGACTGTGTTTGTACCTCGTACAGTTCTCACCATACTGGAGCAAAAAGGCAGGCTCTGGCTCACAGCAGGCTGAATGGCCCCATACCAAGCCCAGCTTCTGGACAATCCAGAGGTCACACTCAAGGTAACTTCTACCTTGAACCCAGCCAGCCTGTTACCAACAAGCCCTGCAGGTGAGCCAGCTCATGATTGCCTCCAAACTATTGAAGAAATCTATTCCAGTTGGCCAGGCTTGTCCGACCAGCCCGTTTCAAATTCAGACTTAATCCTCTACAACTTCCAAAAACAGCCCCAAATTACTCTATTAGAGATCTCAAACAAAGAGCTGAATGGAGAATAACAACAGATCTTCATAAATGGCCCTTGTAAAACAGAGAAAACATCAGAAGCTACAAAATGAGTCCTTCATAAAATCATTCCCAGGTTCAGCCTGCCTACAATATCTGAAACGATAACCGATCTCACTTCAGCTTACAAATTACACAAATTTTAAGAATCAACTGGGACTTACACTGAGCCTGGAGACCACAGTCAAGTGGAAAAGTTGAAAAGATAAATCATACGCAAAAAAACAAATTGCCAAAATCTGTCAAGGAACAGAAAAAAAACCTGGCCCCAAGCTTTGCCCTTAGCCTTCTTGCAAGTACAGGTCGCCCCCAGAAGTGGGCTCAAATTGAGCCCCTTTAATTATGTATGGAAAATCATTTCTTGAAAATGACTTGCCTTCAACCAATACTCAGGTTTCTGTCACCAGGGAGCTCGCTCTCCGAAAATATTTGCTGTCTTTGTCTGGTGTCCTATCTTCTATTCACAGGCACGCTCACAGTCATCTGAAATATCTTGTTGATGCCACACTTCACCCATTCCAGCCTAGTAACGAAGGTCTCCTGAAAACCTGGAAATGGAACCCCTTGAACCCCGGTGGACTGGACAGTACACTGTTCTTTTAGCCACTCACTCGGCAGCTAAACTCGAAAACATCAAAGCTTGGGTGCATCACACTCGCCTCAATCCTGCATTGTCCTCAGAAGATCTTCTGCAACAAAAACAACCTCAGCAAAACAACTGCACCTGTAAGCCTGTGCAGGACTTAAAATATCTGTTAGAAAGAAAAACAAAGCTAATGCCTAATCTGTGTGCCTCCAGCTGGGAGACCCTCCATCATGATTGTGCTCGTAATGTTTACATTGCCTTTACTGTCTTGGCAATCATTGTGTTCTTCCTTCTCTTTTTACAGCAGCTGAAAACTCTGTCTGATTGATGGTCATAGATAACTTCCCTGTTTCCCAGTTTCCACTGGCTTTGGTTCCTTGTTACTCCACGGATGATTGTTTTACTAGTCTGTCTGTTTTTCCCCTGCCTCTTAAACTGTCTTACCAGGTTCATTCAAAACCGCCTAACAGCTGTGAACATCATGATGCTTCAAATATCCGATGGCGCTTCCTTTAACTCAACAAACCTCAGATCTTACAATGCACATGCTTACCAGTCAGCAAGCTCAAAAGTCCCAGAGGTCTGGGCCACCACCTAAATAAAGGTCTATCTTCAAGACTGAAGACCCTGAAAACCAGAGGAGGGAATGTAACTGACAGGGTTAAACTGTTCCCTCTCCTTCCATCATCCCCCGCCCCACCTGTGAGTTCCTAATAAGACATTTCTGTGTAACAACACAAAGTAGTCTTACTGCTTCTCTGCTCAAGGCCGCTTCACTACTCAATAACCACCACCCCCCCTCCACTGGGACATGAGCAATAAGGCACAAAGCTGGCCTTAGATAAACTTCATGTGTCGTATACCCCAGCTGTCATATTGCACCCCCATTGCACCCAATACATGTTAATTAGTTCCTGAAATTTCCCGCCTATTCCCAAAAACTTCATGAATTATGCATAAGTTTCCTATCCCAAGCCCTATAACTGCCCTAAAATCCTGAACCTCAGAGAGCTTGATTTGAGACTTAGTCTCCGAGCTCCTTACGTGACTGGCTTGCAGTGAAGTCCACTTTCTCTTTCTCAAAGGCCTGATGTCTCTCAATTGACTCGAAGCACCGAACTGGGCAGGACCCATTCCCATAAGGTTACAATGGCCATATTAAGTTTTATCATCTGCAGATAAGTTCTTACTTTGTCGATTAGCTGAAAACGTTTGACCAAAATATCTCAACAAAAAGATGACCTACATTGGATTTGTGAAAAAGACCATGACTATACTGAATCAAGATTTCCAGAACTTGCACTAGATGGTGCCCGGCTACCACCACTGACTACTCTGGCAGGGATCACAATAGAGGGTCCCAGACAGAGCTGGAGAAAAATGTAGAACAAAATTCTAACTCACAAAAAAAGACCAGACTTACTGGCCTGACAGAGACT
>NW_004444074.1:2372416-2404125 GCF_000243295.1 Trichechus manatus latirostris
AGAGACTGGAGAAACCCTGAGAGTACGGCCCCTGGACACCCTTTTAGATCAGTAATGAAGTCACTCCTGAGGTTCACCCTTCAGCCGAAGATTAGACAGGCCCATAAAACAAAACGGGGCTAAAGGGGCATACCAGCCCAGGGGCAAGGATGAGAAGGCCTGAGGGGATTGTAAAGCTGGTAATGTGGAACCCAAGGTCGAGAAGGGAGAGTGCTGACATGTCATGAGGTTGATAACCAATGTCACAAAATAATATGTGTAAAATTGTTTAATGAAAAGATAATTTCTTTTATAAACTTTCATCTAAATTACAATAAAAAAAATCCTATGTAACTCATAACACATCCAATCATTCATGGTCTGGTTTTGTCCTTCAACCGTGTTAGGTCCTAGCTGTGTTCCAGCCTCCTTCACAGAAATGGAAACTGACTGGTCAAACCTGGACTCAGTGACCAGTTTCACTGGTCAAATCTGGACTCAATGACTGAGTCCCCTCCTTTCCTGATGTTCTGTTTTGAAGGATTCTATCTGAGAAAATAATAGAGCGATATTCAGGTTTGACACGCGTAAACTTGTTTAGTTCATTGCAAGGTAAGCATGACAAGGCATGCAAGTAAGAACTCACAAAATTCATTTAGAACCAGAGAATCAGAATTAACAATAACAATTAGAATATTAGTTCAATGATTAGAGTCCAAATCTTTAGATTTCAGGCATTTACCTTTAACGACAGATCTTGGAAGGAAGGCTTAACTGTGGCTCAACCCTCATAGCTAGATCAATGGCAGCGGACAGAATCTTGGTTCCATCTCTGCCTTCTCTCAGTGAGTGAGCAGAAATTCAGGGTTTATATGTGAATTTGTCACCTTCACTCCACACGATAAGGGCCTGTGTGACATCAAAGACTAGTATGTTATCTCTTTTCTCCAGGTTAGCGATTAAGGAGACTGTTTAGAGATTAATTATGTCACATTTTATTGTGTCACAGCATGCAGGGTCAAAGTGAATTGAAAAGTTGTTTACATTCTTTACATACTCCACATCCTTCTATGTCTAAGCTCAAAAATTTCTAAATTATTTTGTAGTGATTTACAGGTTTCTAACGACTTGTAGTTGATATTAAAGAGCCTCACAAAGGTAGACATATTTTTATTTCTGAGTTCAGATCATGAGTGTTTATACATACATATTTTGAAAGCATAATAGAGTCTTATACCTAATGGGATTTGAGAGCACTAAAGTTAAAAAGCAAAAATGTCACCATGAGGACTAAGGTGCACCTGACCCAAGCCATGGTCTTTTCAATCACCTCATATGCGTGCAAAGACTAAACAATGAATAAGGAAGACCAAGAAAGAATTGACAAATTTGAATTATGGTGTTGGTGAAGAATATTGAATATACCATGGACTGCCAGAAGAATGAATAAACCTGTCTTGGAAGAAGTACAGCAAGAATGCTCCTTAGAAGCAAGGATGGTAAGACTTTGTCTCACTTACTTTGGATATGTCATTGGGAGGGACTAGTCCCTGGAAAAGGACATCATGCTTGGTAAAGTAGAGGGTCAGTGAAAAGGAGGAAGACCTTCAATGAGATGGACTGAAACAGTGGCTGCAACAATGGGCCCAAACACAACCTAATGTTGTGAGAATTGTGCAGGACTGGGCAGTGTTTCATTCTGTTGTACATAGGGTTGCTATGAGTAGGAACTGTCTCGATGACACCTAATAACAACACAACATGGAAACATAGAGAACAGGTTCCATCTGGAGTGTAAGAGAATGCCAGCTTGGACCCAGATCCTTCTCAAGTTATATATTTCTGGCTGAGGTGTAGGTGCCCCTAGGGCACCCCTGAGACCTGACTAGTAAAAACTCCCATAAGGAAAAGTTCTGGAACATTTACTACAGGTTGCTTCCCAGAGGGGTCTAGGGAAATGGCTTGGCAGAATTGAAAAGCCAGAGTGCCAGTCAACCCGGCACAGTCATTTGATTTAGTATTTGCTTCCTAATTTCTGGTGGCAGCCATAAGCTCATGCTTCCTACAACAAGTGTCCATGATTTGAAGCCAACACAAGTCCAGTTACTACTGAGTGTATAGAACTCTTTCCCCATCAGTTGGGCACTTCTTTCATCACATCCCATAGCCTCTCGGGCCTCAATGGCCAATGGAGAGAGAATTGCTGTTGGTCAGTGTGAGATGAAGAATTACTGTACCCAAAGAATTTGGTTTTTGTCCGCAGTTCCTGGGAGGTAACTAATCCTTTGGAATTTTCCCAGTGATTGAAAGTTATTGTTATTAATGAGAGTTCCACATCACATCTGAGAATTTATGCTAGGGACTAATTCATTTTGGGTGGGACCAGGCCATGCCAGAAAAATGCACCATGTGAAGTCAACCTGATCTCCTGGGGTTGGAGGGAGGCTGGATTGAGTTAAACCATGTGGACAACAATTCACTCAATCATGCCTATGTAATGAAACCCCAGTAAAAACTATGGACACTGAAACTTGGATGAGCTTCCCGGTTGATGATAGATATTGATGCACTGGGAGGGTAAAGTGACCTTGGGGACACAGAAGCTCCACACTGGGGACCTTCCCAGACCTTGCCCTATGCATCTCTTCTTTTGTATCTTTTATAATACAACAGTAATTGTCACTAAAAAAAAAAAATATTTCCAGAACTCATATGTAGAAGCCAATGGATTCTCAGACTGAGGCTGATCCAGAATCACGTGGAATAGAAATTAAGTACATAAGACTAAGTAAACTAAAGGATATTATTGGTTTTATGTGGGAATATTGCTGATGTTTTAAGGTCTTACTTTCTGAACATAAGAAATTGTTTTCCTTTCTCCTAAATTATCTAACTAACAAGCTTAGATATTATAACTCTTGAAGTAGAAGTTCCTGTTGGTAAACTTAGCAAGGTTGTAAATATCATAACAAGATGTATCTGAAGTTGGAGTTATGATTTCACAAAACAGAATAGTATGAGATTTCCTGTTAGCCTCTCAAGAAACAGTTTGTGCCTTAACAGATAAATGTGGCTGTATTTATATTAACACACAATCTGAGGTTCTGCAGAATGTAGTTGCTGTTGAGGCATGTAAAAAGCAGTTATTGATGCTGCTTATGTATAGACAAACACTTCATAAGATTTGTTTCCTTGGTTCAAAGACCTTAGGGTCATGGTTTCATTGGTTATTTCAGACAATTGGCCTAATATTATTGTTAGTGTTTCTGTTCTACCTCCTAGTTTGCTGTATGGTGCCTGGGATCTTAAAAACCAGATTGTGCCCAATTACCATTTATTGAGCATTTTTGATCAAAGATTCTATAACAAGATTATCATCCAAAGGAAGGAATGATGAAAGAGTTGTAATTCTCCTAGAATTCAGATTTCTGGCATTCATGGAGGTTAGGGTAACCCACACAGGCTATTGCCCTTTGGATGTCCTTTGGAACCTTGAGTTTTGACAAAAAAAAAAAACTGGTTCTTGGAACCACTTTTGAGTCAAACAATGGTCCAGATAAGCTAGTAAGACCATTTTACTCTGGGCATTGTGCTTTCTTTGAAGGGTTCAGTCTGTTTTGGAAAACTGACTCCAAAGATCAGACTGAGAATTATGTTTAGGGTAAATCAGTAAACAGTCTAATTAGTCTTCAAGACAGTGTCACATGAAATACCTGTCTAGTGTTTGTAATCAAACTCTCACCCTCTTACTATGCAGAAATTTACCTATCTTAAAGAAACCAGGTTCTCAGAAGAGATCGACTTCATGACTTAGACTCCATTTTGTCTTAGGATCCACTTCTGCTTCTGAGAAAGTGACCCATGACTGTTAATAGGTAAACCAAGGAGGGTCAGCTTGCCCTTGGGAAGAGCACGTAGTATGTTTTAAAGAGATTAACTGAAGACCTCCACAGGAGAGGTCTATCCTGTAGTATCTTGCTAATCATGTATTCTCTAATGGAAAATTCTTTGTCACATATAAGTTTTTCTATACCTTCTGTTTTCTCTAGACAAACTTTATGTGCTCTTTATGGATGTATGTTTTTGCGTGGTGGATCTAACTATACTAGTTTAAGTGATTTTTTTCCAACTGATAGTGACTTTACATGGGCACTCTCTTGTTTTGATTTTTGGTGAATGCATGGGTAATACACTCTGGGAACTTTAGGATTATCTTTAGATATTCATAGTAATGATGCTAGTAAATATTGGAAAGGTAGTATTAAATTGTTACACACTGTAAAATGGAAGTCAGAAGAAAACTCATTGGCCCAACACTCAGGCCATGGTTGGTAGCTTTAATTCCTACTTATGATATAGTTGAATTGGAGAAATTTTAAGAAATTTATCAATTACTATGGGACAAATAGCAGAAGTTGCTAGTGGGATGGAAACATAACAGCGATATATGACTTCATTAAGCCAAGGTGACATGAGATAACAGAATAGTCTTAGATTTTTTATTAGCCCAAGAAAGTGTGGTCTGTGCTGTAGAAAATATCTCTTGTTGTATTTGGATAAATAACACAGGAGAAGTAGAACAGGATATACATAGAATTAGACAGCAAGCTATTTGTTTACACAGTGTAACACCCTTACAAACACCAGATTTATTTGGTTGGTTAAAGTCAGGAATAAGTACTTGGGCCAGATCACTATTGCAAGGAATAGTAATATTCTTAGTCTACATCCTGATAGTATTAGGCATAATAAAACTTATCTTCTATTGTCTTACACACTTAAAAGGCAAAAGAAGGCCTTGGGCTAAAATGTTGATGTACATTGAGTCTGCTCACTTCAGCAATGCGATTGATCAGAACGTCGCTCTTACTAAGATCATGGTGAAGAACCAGATGGTATCCAGTGGAAAACCAGCGTTGTGAGCTTAAAGAGCCTGCCACGGCCGCCATCTAGGAGCTCAACTAAGTCCAGGTTTTGGTCGTTGATGTGATATCTCCAATATCCAATCAAAAGGAGGGAAGAATTTAGGACATAATATTGGAGCCATTATTCCCTGTCCTAAACTGTGACCCAGCTGGAGCTGGACTCACAAGGACTCACAAGGACACATCAACTGGGCTCTGAAGTATAAAGACAATAGCTAGGATGATTTTGGAAAACATCTTTTAGGGAACCTTTCCCATAAACAAATCATAAAACATAGCACAAATGACCCACATGCTTTCCATTCTTATCTTTTTTCATTAGTATTTGGTGAATAGTAAGATTTGTTGGACCAATGAGGACACTCCTGACTGTCGTTACTGAAACCTGTACCAATGATTGTTAAGAAAGACAATTCAAAATGTAGGATCACAGTTTCTAGCCAATCTGTGAAAAGGTGAAGCTTTCAATGGTTTTGCCCATTTGTAATGTTAATATATACTGATGACTCTGTAACATTCCTCGGACTTGGGCAGACATGGCTCTAGCAGCATGCTTGTCTGTTTTCCCACTTTTGTCTATTCTGTAATTTCCTTAGATTCTGGCAGACATGGCTCTGACACATGCTTTTCTGATTTCCCACTTTTGCCTTTTTGAATATATGCTGAATAAAACTTTCTTTTGCTTTACTAAACTTTGTGATGTTTTCACCTTAAAATACATCCCAGGACCTTCTGATTCCCTCCTCCATGAATTTATCTCTTTATGCTCTTTTCCGTCTCTTCTCTCTCATTTTTTTCCTTGGCTTTAGAATGGGGAAAGGAGTTGATAGGAAGTCTTGGGCATGGTAGAAAATTTCAAGTAGCATATTAAATAAAATTCCTTTAGTTCCAGCACCCAGTTAAGGGAAATAATCTGTTTGTGGCTGACAAAGAATAGCAGGATAGGCCAAGTGGGAAGAAGGTGGGGGGGGGGGGACAGCAGTGACAATAAACGTGTTGAAGTTAACCAGGTCTTTGCAAAGTGCTAAGAGAAGACTTGGTAATCAAGCCTGGGATGAGCTGCTAAGGGTCATACAAGTGCTGAGTGGATAGAAAGTGCCCTGGGGACATATATTCATCTGCTACTCTCTTCCTTTTTAAACTCTACCTAGATGCGTCAGAATTTGTAAGGACTAACTGGAGGTGTAGTGGTTAAAGCACTCAACGCACCAGCCCCTCCCTGGAAGAAAGATGTGGCAACTTGCTTCTGTAATGTTTTATAGCCTTGGAAACCCTATGGGGCAGTTCTACTCTGTCCTATAGGGTTGCTATGAGTCAAAATTAATTCAGCAGCAATGGGCTCCCATAGACTGAGGATATATGTTCCCTCTGCCTAGCCCTCAATCTCACTATGTGACTAGATCAACCAAAATTTCATTAGACTTAAGAGGCAGACAACCACAGTTTAGTACTGGAGCAGAAGGGAGAGAAAGAAGAGAAGTTCTCTGCAATCCACTCCAACATCAGGGATAATGTCAAAATGACAGTCGTTTGCAGCCCATTATCAATTGGTTGGGACATAAACATCAAGAAAATTTCCTAAAACTATATCTACTGTGATCTCAACTAGTCTAGCACTTTCAGCAACTGCTCTATGGCAAGGCGGTGGGGGTAAGCCCTTGAGGCGGGCTCCAGCTGGATGCTATAATAACTAATGGGTATCAGTTGGCCTCTGTGCTTTTGAGTGAGGGCTCCTAGAGCATTACCAGAAGTCTCATGGACAAAGGTGAAAAGTCTAAACTATAATTAGGAACCCCTAGAGAAGGTGTGTTAATACTTCTTTTAATTGAGTGATGGCCTTTTGGCCATCCTTGGATAGCTGGAAGTGGTCAGGCTCTGAACTCTTTAGATAGTGGTAAAGAGATTGAGCCAGCAAAGAAAATTTAGGTATCCAAGTTCTGCAATATCTGCAGAGTCTTAGAAATCTTCTTAACCATTTCTTGGTAGTAGGGACAGCATAAGCAAAAAAAAAAAAAAAAAAAAAAAACCCATTGCTGTTGAGTCAATTCCAACTCATAGTGACCATATAGGACAGAGTAGAACTGCCTCACAGGGTTTGCAAGGAGTGGCTGGCAGATTCAAACTGCCGAACTTTTGCTTAGTAGTCGTAACTCTTAACCACTGTGCCACCAGGGCGTCTTTTCTTTTGGGATCTATAGTGACCCCTTTTGCTGAAATAATATGTCCCAAGTACTTAACAAAAGGTTGGGATAACTGGATTTGTTTTCTGAAAACTTTGTGACCTCCTCTGGTCAAATGTAGTAACAACTGGATACTATCTGTAAGACATGCCTGTTGAGAGAGCCGACTAGTAAGTCATGTACGTATTGTAATTATGTAGACCCCTGAGTGAACTGTAAAGTATGTAAATCTACACAGAAAATCTGAGAAAAATACATGGGGGATTGATAAAACCTTCGGGCATGACAGTCCAGGTAAGTTGTTGGTCTCCCCACGGAAGGCAAATAAATACTGTCTTGCTGGACTGGAATGCAACAACAACAAAAAAAAAAGCACCACAAATATCAACTACTGTAAAGTGAGTCACTTCGGGGGGACATTAGAGACAAGCAGGTGAGGGTTAGGAACTATGTGAAATCTTGGAATTATTATACAATTAATAGCACACTATTCTCGTACAAATTTCCAGCCCCATTGTTGGGTTTCTTAACATGGAAAACTGGAGTGGTGCAAGGGATTATTAAGCCTTTAGCCCAAAAGTCTTGAATTATAGGAACAAGTCCTTCCTTATCTTCTCCTTTTAAAGGGTATTTAGAAATATTAGGTAAGGGTTTAGAGGTATCTATTTGAATTTTAATTGGTTCAGCTGATAGTACCCAACCAACATCAGTAGAATTCGTGGCCCATAAACTTTCAGGTACAGAAGAAAGACAATCCATAGAATTGGATACAGTAGGAGAATAACCTTTTTGTGATGGTAAGTTAAGTGCTTGTAAATAGCAATACGTTTCTTCCTTAAAGTATTTTCTATCATAGAGGTTATCTGTTGATTGGCTTCAGGTAAATCTAATAGCATTTCTCCTGTTTCTGAACATTTTATTTTGCAATTCCATTTAGATAACAGATCTCTTCTTAGTAAATTCATTGGAGTATCTAAGTTGAGTAAAAATGGGTGCATGTTCTCTCTATATACGACCTAAAGAGACAGAAACAGGCTGGGAATGGGTTAAAATCTGTTCTTGATTAGTCACCCCCACGACTCTTGATGTTTTATTACTCTGGGACAAGGGCTTTTGTAAATTTGTGGAGTTTGCTGCAGATAAGGTCTGTGTCAATTAAAAATTTACATGGTTCTCCATTTATTTGAATAGTCGTTTCTCCCTGAGAGTTCAGTGCTACCATAGGAAAAGCCTTTGATTTGTCCCAGAGCCCCTTTATTTGTCTGCTTCTGAGCTACATCTGGTGTTAGGTTGCCCAGTTTATATTTTAAACATTCCCTTTAAAAATGTCCAAGCTTTTTATGGTAGAAACAAACAAGGAATAAGTTACAGGGCCCAGTCTTAGCCATATGTGAGGTGGACCTGTTCTGTGTGTGGAAATTATTCTGAGGCTGGGTATGCAACTGCTGTCATTTCAGGGCCATAAGTTGATTTTGTTTAACTTTAGTTCTCTGCTCAGCTTCCCTAGCCTTCTGTTTAAGAGTATGAGACAGTTTATAGGCTAGAGTGGGTAAGTGTGAAGTGTTTTCATTTTCCCAACCTAGTTTGTGGTGTATTACTAACTCAGTGAGCTCCAGATGGAGGCCACTGACAAAAAGATAATTGAAAGCAATACGGGATCCAGTCTTTTATAGCTTTAACCTGGAACGTTCTTGAAAAAGTTTAGTCAAACGGTCCCTATAATAATAAATATTTTCATCTTCATTTTGTTTGCAACCCTAAACCTTGGTTCAATTTTTTCTTTGGGTGGGGGGGAGCTTTTGGGATAGCTTCAATAAGGTTTGTGACAATAGCTGTGGTCTGTGCTACTATTTCCATGCCAAGAATGTTAGGACGGATGGTTAGGAATTCTGTAGGAGTTTTCTATTGGGCCTTTTCCATTTACATTTAAAGATCACCTGGCATTATCAGCGAATTTATTAAATTATATATGTCTACTGAACCAGGTTCATAGCTATCAGCCAAGATTCTAAATTCTTGAGCGAATTTGTGAGGATCTTAGCGAGGGTTAGGAAATTCCTTAACAATAGCAGGAAGTTCCGCTTTTAACCAGGGGACAAAAGTGGTGGCTTCTGAGCCTCTTCGGGGTATTTAATTTTAAAATACCTTTCAGTAACAGGTTTTACTTCTTCTAGAGGTTCCTTGAGATAATATGGAGGTTCAGTAAGGGGATTTTTCGTGGAGTAGGAAGTAGAGAAGGGTGCAGGGGAGTAAATGCTGGAGGGGCAGAGGTAAAGGAAGGGAGCAGGGCATCAGAGACTGGGGTTGGACTAAGACACTGGGAATTTCACCATTTTGGGAAAGGGAGCCGTTTAGAGACAAGGAGCCATTTTGGGAAAGGGAGCCATCTTGGGAAAGGGAACAGTCTTGGTAAAGGGAGGGTATAGGGGCTGCTGCTGGGTAGATAGTCACTGAGGATACAAAGCTCTGACACTGTTATTCTTTAAATTGTTTAGCTTGTTTCTAAACAGTTTCCTGCAAGGAGGCAAATTTATCACTATGATTTCGTTTGGAAGCTTCCAAGTACCAATTACAAAATGCCTCCTATGTCTTTAGTTTTATTTGTAAACCCTTAGCATCTAATTTACTGTGAAGAAAGTTCAACTTAGTAAACTGAAATGATCCCCACAATGGCCATTGTTCCTTTAAATATCCCTTCATAAACGTGTGCCATCGGCTTAAATACAAGACTGAACTCGGGCCATAATGCTTAGTCATATAATCAGTAGGAATTCTCTTAGGGGGTCCTGTTTCAGTCTTGGGTGTGGCATTCCCCATCTCACGGAGAAACTTGCAAGTATTAAAGATGTAAATGTGTGCAAAAAACGGTGCACGAGAAAGAAAGGGAGTTAGTAAAATAGACTGGCCACAAGATGGCAGTCCAGCTATACTTAATTTGGTAATGAACCCAGCCAGGGAGACGCACAGGACACAAACAGAAGAGGAAAATATAGAGAAAAGATAGCCAAGATATCTCTCAAAGAGCTGTCTTTGTGATAAGCAGAAGCTTTGATCTGAGAAGCTTACCTCCTGTGAAACTGGAAAATTCTAGAAGATGGTTCTGGGCACAAGGGGCCCTTGCTGGTACTAGGGCGAGCTGCTTCCGTGACTTCTCAGGAACTCAGAAGATAGTATTCCTTCAGAATCCTGCCAATGACGCCATTAAATGTCACAAAGCAACCATCCATACTTTGATTAATGTAAAAATTGAGAGATTTATTGAAATAAAAGAGAAAGCTCAAGCTGAAAATAGACTGAACTCCATGCGGTGGAATCCAGTAATCCAAAATGACAACTCAGCAGTGATCTTTTATAGGAGAGAAACAATGGATATGAAACACATTACTTGATTGGTATTTACAAACTTAGATCATTAAAATACATTACTTTATTGGTAATTACAGGCTCAGATCATCAAAAGACATAACTTGATTGGTAAACCCATTAACCCGTTGCCATCAAGTCTATCCCAACTGGTGGCGACCCTTTAGGACAGAGTAGAACTGCCCCATAGGGTTTCCAAGGAGTGGTTGGTGGATTCAAAATGCTGACCTATTGGCTAGCAGCCAAGCTCTTAACCACTGTGCCAGCAGAGCTCCTCTTGATTGGTAGTAGATAATTTTAAGGCAGGACTTCCTGCCTGAAGCAGAAATTCCTGTGATGGAACTCAAAAGGCAGGGTTTCCTCTGGCAAGCTTTGTAAGGTGATTGGCTTAAAAGGGTATATGACTCTTCCTTGGATTGGTTTCAGTGTGGCAGTTACACAGGTATATGACAGTTAGGGGTCTCAGCATTGTTACATCATCATTACTGGACTTTCATCACTTAGAAATAGTATGGAAAATGGCTGCTGGTAAGGTGAAGACAGAAACAGCAAACAAGAAATCACACCCAATCCTCAAAATGGCCATTTCAGATCTTATCAGGTACCTCAATTTTTTTTTTCTTTAATTCCCTTACACAATTCCATGTCTCCGTCCTGGCAAGCATTTTTATTTATTTCAGTGACACTAGGAAAGGTCAGGTCAGTTGGATAGAGGTTAGGGGGGTGTCACCAGGGTAAGCTTCCTAGAAGGGATGTAGTTTTGGTGCAGGGTGAGGGTGTAGGTTAAACATCAGAGAAAGGGAGGGGCTGAAATCACCTCCTACCTGGAGTGCACAGCTGGTGGCTTGGGGGCTGGGGAGGAGTCCAGTGGGGGGCTGGATGTGGTGGAGAGCACGAGGGGGAGGTGCAGGCCTGTGCAGGGAGCTTGGGAAGGCTTAGGACCCTCACTCCCTGCTTAGGGACTGAACATGGGGCCTCAGCCTGCACAGAGAGCCCCCAGCTGCGCCCCTCTCATTGGAAGGTAGGATTTGGGCAGCTGGAGCCTCAGGCCTGCCGGCTATGGAAGGCCCGTCCCAGCCACCTGGGTTCCCCTACAGGCTGTTTGCAGCCCAAAGCAGGGCCAGACACGGCATGGTCTCCCAGAAAAGCCCCAGGTCACAGGCTGGATGGAAAGGGCTGAGCTGGGGCTGGGGCAGGGGTGGTGGATTTGAGTGAGGAGGAGATCCAAATAGGAATGCACCCCAGCCCGCTAGCCAAGGGCCCGGGGTCTTTCTATGCCTGCACATTGGTCAGCTGGATGTCGCCCCCCACTTCCAGGTTGTTGATGGCCGGCAGGTTCTTCAGGCGGTGGCGGTATTCACACAAGTGCTGGCCATTCACGGTCACCTTGAGGCAGTAGCTTTCACACAATATCCACACCTGGGCAGAGAGACCACAGCATTTGCATTACACTTGGAAGGCCTCAAACAAAATGCAGGCTCATGTCTCCCTCCCTCCTTCTCTCCGCTCCCCCCACCTCCTTTAATCCCTCCTTCATCAAATATTGTTAACCCCACACCCAGTATTCTAGTCATACTGAATCATTCGCTCTTCTAATCATGTCATGTCATGTCATGTCATGTGCTCTCCTTCTTCCATCCTTTTGCATATGCTGTTCCCTCTGCATAGAATGCCCTTCCTCCTCTGCTGTCCACCCCAGCGCACCTTCCCCACATGAAAAACTGCTAATCTCCCTTCAGGAGTCAACCCCCTGTGGCAAGCCTTCCCCACCTCCTGACCCCCTCCTAGTTGGAATTGGGGGCCTCCACAGGCTTCCCGACACCATCACTCTTGGTGGTTCATGGTTGTTTCTCTCTCCCTAACTGGCCCCTGAGCCAGTAGGGGCAGAAACTCTAGCTTGTACCCCTAGTACCCAGCACATAGGAGTGTTCTGTGCCTGGACTCCTAACTTGTGTTGCCTATCCCAATATACTCTCCATGAGGCAGGCAGAACACATCTGTTAAAACCTCATCATCCCCACAACAATAGCTTATATTCCACACATTATGTGTCCTAAGCGTGTTACAAATATTATCTCATTTAATTCTTACAACTCTATGTGATCGATATTATTATTGCCCTCATTTTGCAGATGAGGAAACTGGCACAGAGCAGTTAAGTCACTTGCCCAAGGTCACATAGCTATCTATATCAGAATATATTCTTCCTGGTCTGCAACCTCCCAATGGGAACCTCCCACTGTATTAAAATTCAAACTCCTTTCTATGCCCTCAAGGCCCTACACTGGTCATTTCCAACTCTGGTTGCGGATTATTAGGGCAAATTTTAGAAATACAGTTGCCCAGGCTTACCCTCTCATTTTCTTTCTTTCTTTTTTCTTTTTTTTAAGCTGTCTGGTGATCTGAATGTGTTGTCAAGGTTGAGAACGCCTGCTGTCTGCCACCCGGGCCTCCAGCCTCCTCACCTTACTCCTCTGCCCTCATTCTACCCTGAAACCCCTGAACTTGCTGTTTCTTGACAGGCCACACTATGGTTCCCAACATTTGCACTAGGGGTTCTCCACGCCCACCTGGAATGCTCTCCCCACAGGTCCTTGCTTGGCTGGCTTCTTCCCCCTCATGCAGGGTGGCCTTGGCCCAGGGCTCATTGCATCCCATTGTTCTATTGCTTTCTGCATAGCACCTGTCCTTATCTGCAGTTATCTTGTTCAACATTTGTCTCCTTGTTCCTCCCCCACTGAGTCTGTTGCAGCAGGACTTTGCCTGCTGGGGGCTTCCTACAAGGACTGGCCCTCCATAAAATACTTGATAAATGGATTTGTTGAATGAATAAATGAATGAGGGAGTGAATCAACGATGCTTCATTTTCAGATTCAATTTGGCACTTATTGGCTGTGTGACTTCAGACAAATAACTTGCATTTGTGAGTTTGTTTCTTCATTTGTAAAAATCAGATGGCAACACCTACCTCGTGGGGGACAACAGTAATAATAATAAAATTAATAATATCAATAACACGAGAATAATAAGTTTTTGGATACTTTGTCTTCTTCCAGGCCCAGCCTCACTGAGAAGCTTCAGTCTTTATCCCATTCAAAGTGTCCCCAGGCCCCCTCCACCCCATTCCTGTCTTCGCCCCATGAGAGCCTCTGAGCTCCAGGCTATGGCCGCTTACCGAGAAGTTCTGGCCGCAGCTGAAGGGCATTTTCCCAGGCAGGCTGCGCTCCTCAGACCCCCAGGAATTGTTGATCTGTGTGTTGCGGACCACAGCATTCTCATTGAAGCGGGGGTTGAGGTGGAAGGCGATGTCACTGCCAGAGCGCAGGTTGATGTGGAACCTGTGGGTAGACAGCTCACATCGGCCACCTTTGCCCACTGAGCGCTGGGCCCCAGTCCCTCTCTTCCTCCTTAGCCCACCCTGGGGCAGGAGACTGGCCAGAATGACCTTTGGGTTCTCTCACCCCCAAGATCCCTGGGGCGCTGGCTTACCTCTGGGCGCAGGGCAGGATGGTACCTGACACGATGATGGACTTAGACGGGTATAGCCCGCCCGGGATGGCAGTGAAGTAAGGCAGTGTCTGTGGGAGGAGGGGACAGGTCAGCCAGCAGCAGCCACAGCCACCGCCGGGCCCTGCAGGAGGGGAATTTTGTACAGATTTCCACGAACGTGCACTGTCCACAGAGCTTGGGAGCAGTGCCTGTGAGTAACATGGTTTAGAGAAAGCACCCCCATGATGTCATTATTTGGTCTAGCACACAAACTTGCCGGCATTCCTCAAATTAATGGACTTAAGCTATCAGGAAAGGAACTTTGGTCGGACACAAAAAGACACTTGGGCTGAAAAGGGGAGCCCACATGATTTGATCACGTTGAAGAGACCGTTTTAAAGTCTCTTTCAAGTGTCCTTTCAACAGTCTTCTGATGCACCTGGCTGTTTTTAGGAACTTCAGCTTTGAATGTGGCGAGGCCTCGGTTCATCCCCACACTGCTCCTCACATCCCACTTTGCCCAACACAAACAAAGACTCCATCTCTCCCCAAGAAACCACTTACATAGGTTAAGCTGGGGTACACCATAGGTGGGATTCCGGGATTCTGTTGAAAACAGACCAGGAGGTTCAGTGAAGTTGTGCACACACACAGGCTCCCACACACTCTAATGCGGATGCTCCCATGTGAGGCTGAGGTTAGGAGGCTTCTACTGCCTTGAGTTCTCCCATTCACCTGCCTTCTCATGTTGGCCTTCATGAAACTTCCAGTTATGTTCCTGGACCCCTTCAAGGCCACCTGCCCCTCAACCCCTCCCAGGTAGCTCCACTATCTCCCCACAGATTTGCATAGGCAAGAGGAGAATAAGAAGTTAAGACTGTGATCATGGTGACATGCCAGGGCTTTTCTTCAGGATACACAGCCTTGGAACCTCATGTCCAGGCGCTGGGGCCACTGCACTCCCAATTTCCCTACTGGGTCCTAGAAGACTTGCCTCTTTGACCACTGAGTAAGTCCAGCCTGCTCTGGAATCTTTGCTATCCCAAGGAGAGTCTTAGCTGAACATCTCCGGGGCAGCAGGCCCAGCCCTAAATGTTCCCATCTTCCTTGCTTAACCATTTTCTTCCAACTCTAGGTCTCTAGGGAATTCAGTCCTTGGTTGAAGGGGAAACAATGGATCTGTGAGCTGACCAAAATTTTCAACTTACAGGGAACATCTGTCCAGGGGTGTTGTGCATTGTGTGGATGATCGTCTGAGTCTGGAAGAAAGAAATTGGGGTCTTAACCTCTCACAACCATATGCCGCTAGAGGGCCCCTCTGAGGTGAATTAACCTTGAGTGTATTTCCAAACCTTTTCCCTGACCAGGCCCCCAAAATGGGCAGGTAGAAATGTTTCTTCTCTTAAGGGGATAGGGCAGGGGCACAAGGTTAATGTTCTTGGAGAAGAAATAGGCTACACTTGTGGCCTTTAGACCATCTTCTCAGGGAAATTTCTCTCAGGGTAGCCTCACTTTACAGAAAGAAGAACTGAATTTGGAGCCTCTGTCTTCTGTGCCTACCAGCTGAAGGGAAGGGGCTTGAACAAATTCCTCATTTGGTTGCTTCTGCATTCATTAGGGCCAGCAAACCACACACCACCTCCTCCCACACTCCCCATCCCTAGCACCACCGCCAAAGCCAAGCAGAAGGTCAAGGGTTCTGGCATTGGCTCCCCTCCCTCCCCATGGAGAAACCCCTGGTCCTGCCTTCTCCTTTTAACCCATGAGAAGAACCAAAAACAAAAGAATCCGAAGAGAGAGCAAGAGACTTACGACAGGGGCTGAGTTGGCAGGCCAAATGCCTGGAGGCTGAAAGGGATGAGAAAATCAGAATGGTGGTTATTGTTGGCACCACATGAAGGTGAGGAGGATGGCTGAATTCTAGGGTAGGTCCTTGTAAGAAATGCCTCCCCAGACTCACACTCACTCCCTTCCTACTTTCAGGCAAGTCTCCCTGAGCCTCTGACACCCAGATGCTCACCCACCATCCCAGGTACACTGATGGTTATGGAACTAGGTGAGCGAGGGTTGGGGGTTGAAGTAGGTGGGATATTCCTACTGACTCCCCGAGAAAGAGATATGGGTTTGATATAGACTGTATTGTCTTCATTAGCTCCAGAGGAAAAACCATGCCATATTTCACCTATGAGATGGGAAGTGGCATTTACTGAAGGCCGACTGCATGCCAAGCTCTGGACTTTCATGCTTTACAACGAGGGAGGCGTCATTAGCTCCTATTTTGCTAGTGAGGCAGTTAGGCTCATAGCAGTTAAGCAACTTGCCCACGCTCATCCAGGTTGCAAGTAGTAAAATACAACATGGTACCCAGTTCTGTCTGATTGTACCTACCACACCTTATATCCATCCTCACCAGGAAGGGCCAAAGTTAGGCTGCACTTCAAAGGTTCCCTGGAGCTTCACCAGTCCTGAAGTCAGTGTGGCAAGAGGCAGGTGCCTCATTTGTACCATGATGGGGCACAGGAAGGCTGGATAAATAGAACCTCTCTCCCCCACCCCCACTGCATGGGTGGCCAAAGGAAGGATGGGCCCTGCTCCCTTTCCTGTCCTGGATCTTGTTCCCACCCAGCAAACTATTCTTCTTGTCTTGGCTGGTCTCCCATTCTACCTGCCCTGCCTGTGCAAACCACATTCCACACTCATTTACTGAGTTCTAGTGCACACTAAGCACTGTGCAAAGTCCTGGGGATACAAAAATGAACACATCACCATCCCAGCCCTCAATGGGCTCATGGGCATAGGAAAGGTGAGGTGGAATGATGGAGACAGACACATAAACACAATGACAATGCAGCATGGTGACCAGCATAGTTATGCATAAAGTCCACAGGGACACAGAGGGGCACATTCAACAATCTCCTGGGCAGGGAAACCTCTGCAAAGGAGCGACATCTAGGCAGAGCATTGAAGGGATTAGGAGTCTGCTGGGAGGTGAGGTGGGCAAAGAGTGTTTTTGGCACTGGGGACAGTGTGTGCAAAAACATGATGCCCGAGAGGGCTTGTGAGCAGTGGAGGCTGGATGAGCTCCGTCGGTGAAATGTGGGGCTGCGAGGTTGGTTGGGGCAATACTGGGAAAAATTCTGTATGTTCTGCTCATGAGTTTGGGTTTTATTTGGAAGGCTTGGGAGCACTAAGATTTTTAAGCAGAATAGGATATAATCAGATTTGCTTCTAGGAAGGTCACTGAGGCAATGGGTACGTGGTGGGTAGGAATGGGGAACCAGACTATGGTCATCTTGACCAGGGATCACAGTGGACTGAACCAAGGCTGAGTTCTTGCAGAGGAGAGAAGCTGGCCCATTGGAAAGACATTAATGAGGAAGAGGGAGGAGCCAAGGATGACTCCCTAGTCCCCAGGTCTAGGTTCTGGTAGATGAAGGTGGGGAATCCCTGGGTGGGTATCCTAGGGCCTGTAGGTCCTAGTGGCCTGCAGTTGGAACCCGCCCCTCAGACCCCCTGTCCTTCCCTGCCACCACTCAGCCTCCAGGCCTCTGGGCCTCACTTACTTTCGGTCTGCGCCCCTTGGGCTTCGGGGGAAAACAAGCAGGCTGTGAGAACTGCACTGTGGAAAAGACGGGCTGGATGGGGGCAGCACCACTGTTCTGCTAAAACAAAAAGCCCCACAGGGGAAAGACAAGCATTAATGGAGCCAAGAAAGAATGGAAAAGCAGGGTAAGGGGCAAGAGGGAGCAAGCCAGGCAGGCAGGGGAGTGGGGAGGGTGGTACAGAAGGAGAGAGAGAAAGGATTAGGTTCCAGTGAGTACAGCAGGGTGTCAATCTCTCTCTCTCTCTCTCCCACCCTACAGTGGAGAGAGTGGGTAGGGAAGGAATAGGAGAGATGAGGACCAAAAGGAGAGGAACCCATATGTGTTGCGGGCCTACTATGTGCTTCACTCATCCCAGGCTAGCCCACTCAAATGCCAATAGTAGCACCGGCAGCTCTAATCCAGCCTCAAGAATGTGAGCCCAACATACCCCAATCTTCCCATTTTTCACAAAAAGGCCAGAGATCGATATCCCTGCGGTATCTCCTGACATTTTAGATGTCGGCAACACATTCAAACTGTTCGAAATATGAGAGGGTCAAATTGTCCCTTGTGAGGTCCTGGGGGCCATTTTGAGACCTCTGACATATATTGTCTCATCAAAGCCACACAGCACCCCATGGTATGGCAATGGTTATGCTCATTCTACAGATGAGGAAACCGAGGCTGGGAGAGTCTAAGTCACTCTTCTAAGACCCCATAGCCAATGAGAATGGCTGAGCTGGGAATTTGAACTGGATTCCATCTGATTCCCCAGCCTGGGCTCTTTCTGGAATCACAATGCCCCCTAACCAGGATAGAAACAGAGAGCAACAGAGAGCCAAGTGGCTGAGGAGTCTGTGAGACAAAGGCAGGTACTCCAGACAGAGATGGTGACACAGGAAGAGCATGACGACAGAGGAGAAGGGAGAGGTCGGACACCAGGACGGGGATTAAGAGGTGTGTCCCCAAAGTCACCTGACTAGGAGATTAGGCTGGTCCCTTTAGGCCCACCCAACAGGGCCTAGGCACAGATAGTCTGAGCCCTGCACCCAAGCCCCGGGACAGGTGCCGGGTGGTAGTCTGACCTGGAACTCGACGGAATGTAGCTGCAGAGGACCTTGGACTGCAATGGTATCCACACGGTGGAAGGGCACGCGGTGTGAGTACTGCAGGAAATGGCTCCCGTTCACTGCCACCTGCCAAGGGAATTCATATCCCAGGAGAGGAATCCCAGGCCAGATGGAGGAGCACACCTAAGCCTCCTGGCCCCTGTTTCTTGAAATTAAGCCCCAGGTATGCTTTTCACATCCATCCTGTGCCAGTTACAGGAGTGTGCGTGGGATCCACAGTGCATCCAAACCCAGTCTCTACTTAGCTTTGACTTAGTTCTGACGGTGTGTTTGTTGATTTATTGCAGTAGGTTTGTCTTCCTAATCATAGCTCACCCGGGGTGTTATTTACGTATGCACCACCAGTCGGCATGTTCACTGGGGAGCAGGGGAGAGGTAACCACAGGTCTTACATTGAGTGGGTGGGCGTGTCGATGTTCACACAGTCAAGCATAGACACAGATGTACTCTCTCCCACCCAACTCCCCAGATTGAGAGACAGTATTCACGGAAGTAATTGGCAATAGCTTACAAAATTAAGCAATTAGTAGATCCTAGATAAAGACTGGTACAATGTTGCAGAAAACTAGATGTTATCACGGACCTGAAGTGGAGGAAGGGCTACAGCAGAGGAGTAGAATTAAAATGGACTTTACAGATGTATACCTAGATGGTGCAAACAGTTAAGGAACACGCTCTGCTGCTAATGAAAAGGATGGGGGTTCGGGTCCACCCAGAGGTGCCTCAGAAGAAAGGCCTGGTGATCTCCTTCTGAAAAATCAGCCAACAGTGCTATGGGGAACTGTTCTACTCTGACACACGTGAGATATCCATGAGTCAGAATCCACACAATGGCAACTGTTATGTTTTTAAAGACACACGAGGTCAAAAAGCAGTATGCGATGTATCTTGTTCTGATTTTCTGAATAAAATAAGCAGTAGATGCACTTGTTGATGCAGGTAAAGGTGTGTAAGGAGACTGTACAACCATCGGTAAGGACCTTACAAGACAATGCTCCTGTTTTTAGAGAATGGTTTTGCTACCACCTGATCTCAATGAATGTGATTATTTAAAGGCCATGCACTCAGTGTGATGGGGCTGGAAGGGCTGGGAGCCTGGGGATGCAATGGGAAGGAAATAGGAGGGTTCTTGCTCACCTTGAAATCCGAACTCTGCACCAGGACAAAGATCTCAAAGAACTTGCCCATCTGGAAAGGCATTTGCATCTTCCTCTCCTCAGGCCCCCAGGATCCATTCTGCTTTGTATTGCAGACCACATACCCACCCTCTTCAAACCGAGGGTTGAAGTGGAAGGCGATGTCATTTCCACTGCAACCGGTCTGAAAGTTCACAGCAAACCTAGGCCAAGGGAAATCAAATAGTCTTCTGTAGCATGGTTTACTGCCAGTGGTGGGAACAGGAGGTCCTCAGTGCCTTTGACCTACATTTGTCTGGGAACTTGCATACAAATTGTGTGGCACAGACTAATTTGTTGGCATCGTTTTTGTTCGCCTAATTTGGACTTAGTGTGGCTTTCTGCAACTATTGTTTTTTGCCTTTACAGCATTATCTTCTAGAAAGAAATGGAAATGGGTAAAGAAAAATGTTGACACTAGCACCCAGAAGCATAGGTCTTAGATATTAACTACAAAGTTGTATGAAAAATGGAAGTCGTTAAGCATGCTCAATTGGGAAAGAAAAGAACAAAATTAAAGAACATGTAAAAAGGATGGGAACATACCTACAAAGATAATGTCTAAAAGGTGAGATATAGAACAAATACTAGCTCTCCGGGCATGAAACTTATTAATAGGAGCATCTTTCCCATATTGGTTGTTGGGATTTATGTTAGGAACATGCGAGGTGTGGAAGTAGAACCCCTGAAGCCAGCTGGGCCTGGACTCAGTCCCCAGATCTGCACTGTTGGTCATTTGGGATGACCACCAAATTACAGTGCCTTCAAGTTACTGCATCCAGGAGAGGGAGTGACTCTCTTCCTACAGTCCCAGTGTAGTGCAAAGAGGTAACACACTAGGCTACTACTGAAAAGTTGGAGGTTCAAGTCCACTCAGAGGCACCTCGGAAGAAAGGCTTGGCCATCTACTTCCAAAAAATCAGCCACTGAGAACTCTACGGAGCACAGTTCTACTCTAACTCACAGGGGGTCACCATGAGTCAGAGTCAACTTGACAGCAACTGGTATCCCTCTTCCTGCAGAGTGATTAAGTGAGGAGTGTTCAGGAAGCCCCAAACACAAGTACATGCTGAATTGTGTCCCCCTAACCCTTGTACCTGTGAAGGTGACCTTGTTTGGAAATAAGGTCTTTGAAAATGTTATCAGTTTTGACATGAGGTCATACTGAAGTAAGTGTGGGTCCTAATCCAAACTGAGTAGTGTCCTTATAACGAGAAGAGAGACACAGAGAGACAGGCAAGGCAAAGACAGCCTTGAGAAGATGCGTGTGCAAGTCAAGGAACATCTGCAGCCACCAGAAGCCACGAGAGACAAGGAAGGATCTTCTCCTAGAGCCTTCAGAGAGAGCATGACCCTGCTGACACCCTGTATTCCTACTTCCAGCATCCAGAACTGTAAGACAATAAATTTCTGTTCTCATAAGCCACTCAGTTTGTGGTATTTTTTTTTATGGCAGCTGTGGGAATCTAATCCAGAATGGTGTGAAGGGGATCCAGAATGTTCCATGGCTCATGTATAGGGATAAGAGAGCCACTGGAGCAGTAGATGTCTGGGGTTGAGACAGAGGAGCTTCTGATGGGGAGCCATGTGTCTAGAGGGGTTTAGTAGGCAGCCACCACAGAGAACCCAGCCTATCACTCAGATGGGGAACCTCAGCTTCGGTTATCAAGGATGGCACAAAGGCTTGCGTGAGACATTTGTATTTTGTATTGGGAGTCCCTGGGTTAATGTGCCCTCTGCTAACCAAAAGGTTGGAGGTTCAAGTCTACCCAGAGTCTCCTTGAAAGAAAGGCCTGGTGATCTACTTCTGAAAAATCAGGTATCGAAAAAACCTATGGGGCACAGCTCCACTCTGACACATACGGAGTCACCTTGAGTCAAAACTGACTTCACTGCAACTGGTACTTGTATTTTGTATTGACTCAATTGTTTCCCGAAAAGATTTTGAAACTAAAATAGACCAGATTACTTTTGGTAGAAACTTTAAATGTTTTCACGTCAGCAGAATGAGGGCTCCAAAATAGAGAAGAACAGTTATGGGAAATGAAGCAAGTTAAACTTGGGCAACTCTGGGCCATAGTGTGCCAAATTCAAGCCCGTAACATAATATTCTGCCTCTGCAGGGGGTCTGCTTCCTTCCTTAGATTTGGAGCTCCTTGCAGGCCAAGAGTCCATTAACCTTGCAGTCTATGTAATAGTGCCCTCGAGTAGCGGGCACTGAGGAACAGGTCACTGAGTGTTGGCAGGGCCTGCCCTGCTCATCTGCATCCCAGGAGCCAGTACACAGCAGGGAGGTTGTTGGTTGAATGAACCAGAGCTGACGGGCTCCATGGTTTGCTAAAGGACAGGCTGGAGAGAAAAAACTGTGCCAGGTACCTGTTTCCACTGCAGTAAAGAACGGTCCCCTTGATGATGATCTGGAGTCCATCATGGAGGCCCCCTAGAATTGCCCCGTGGAAAGGGACGCCCTGCAGGGAGGAAATGGTGGAGACCAGTCAGTCAGCCTGCTCCTCTGTTGGCTCTCTGTCAGCACTTGTTAATGGCTGGCCTGTGTGTGTTGGACACCTTGCTGGGGCAGAGAATGTGGCTGTGAACTAGACAGATCAAGTCACTCAGCCTCCCAGATCTTCTGATTATGTGAGGAAGTGGACACCAATCGCGCTATTTACACGAACATTCTGCTATTGTGATACGGAGACTGTGGGCTCTGAGAGGATGTGATGGTGGCTGAACTTCCCTTGAAGGTCTGAGAAGGAAGTTCGAGCAAGCTGAGCCCACACAGAGTTCACCAGGAGGAGGGCCTTGGAGGCAGGGGAAGTAGCATGTACATGGGCCCTGACTGAGATGGGAAGGAACCAGAGCAGTGATGGGGGCTGCAGGACCCCAGATCAAGCTCTCAGCAAAAGTCCCAGGGCCCTACCCAGGAACCCTAGATGTCCAAAGGATCAAAGGGACCCATCAACCTCTTCTGGAGGGTAACCCTTCAGCTCACCTGAGAAGGCCAAGAAGCCACTCCCACAGCCTCCACAGAACTATGATGACCCTAACTTTTGCCCTCCCAGCCATCTCTGGTAGCGCCACTTCCTGAACCCTCTGTGCCATGGGGCTACCCCTCCTCTACTTCTGCCCCTAGACTCCCCATCCGTGATGGTTAAGGTTATGTGTCATCTTGGCTAGGCCATGATTCTCAGTGGTTTGGCAGATAGTATATAATCATCCTCCATTTTGTGATCTGATGTGAGCACCAGCCAGTCAGTTGAAACGAAAATTTCCTTGGGGGTGTGGCCTGCATCAAATATACGTGAATATTCTGGCAAAACTCGCCCTCTCTGATCCTGCATCTGACTCATCATCCTCTGAACTCTGGTTTTTGTGACAAGAGCCAGCAGCCTGCCACCTGACCTGCAGATTTTAGACTCATCAGCTTCCATAGCCTGGTAAACCAGCAGCCTGCTATCTGACCTACCATTTTTTTTGTTCATCAGCACCTGCAACCACGTGAGTTGGGAGAAGCCTTCATCCGGGCACCTGACCCAGGGATTTGGGACTTGCCAGCCTCCACAACTTTTTGATATATTTCCTGGAAATAAATCTCTCTCCATATTTATATATATATACGCTTCACTAGTTTTGCTCCTCTAGGGAACCCAGCCTGACACCATCCCTTCCCTCAGGCTCTCAGTGGCCTCTGAAGCCCCTGTGTGGTATCTTCACTCCTCCTAGGTTCCACTGGCAACCACTTTATCAAATTCTCTCCTGTGGGCCTCTCCAAAGGAGCAGCGGCTGTGGTGAGGCATGCATCTGTTATAGAGTGAGGCATACTCCAAGTCTGAATCCCAGCTCTGCTGCTCATTATCTGAGCTGCCTTGGACAGACAATTTAATCTCTCTTTACCTCAGTTTTCTCATCTGTAAAATAGGATTCTTGTGATGATTCAGTGAGAAAAAGTCTGTAGAACAGACTGGCACATAGTAGGGACCTCTCCACCTCCACCTCCTTAGACTCTCTGAGCAAAATTCCCAAAGTTGTTATTCTCAACTTTCAACCCTTATCTCCGGAATGCCTCTTATTCAGTGTGGTTCTACAACGTGTATTAAAACACAGTTCTATTTCTTAGCTGATTTTCACATAGTTAATTTCTTCTCTAACATCTTCTGTATGTCAATTCCCAACAAAAATGAAATAACTCCAGAAGCCGGCAGGTAATGTAAATAAGTGAGATGGCCAGGAAGGACCCAGCAGGGAGTAGTATGGACTATGACAAACTACATCACATTTGTCATCTAACTAGGCAGGTTCACTCAGCTTTAACCAATTGTTGCCATCCAGGCCCAGTGTTGGGAGAGCTTCCAAATTTTTAAGAGAAGACAGAAATCAGAATTTTCTTTTCTGTGACATGTTCTAGTTTCTGTGAAAAATCTTTTTAAAAGCATAGTGTAAGTATCCCTATCTTATAGAGACACACATATTGAAATATTTGCGAAGGAAATGATATAATATCTGAATTTGCTTCAAAATAACTCAAGAGTGGAGGTGGGGGTATAGGTGAAGGTACTATTGGCCATGAGCTGACAACGGTCTAGGCTGGGTGATGGGTGTGTGTTTTACGTTTGAATTTTCTATAATAAGTTAAAACAAACACTGAGTAGGTGAAAGAAAACACTCGCCACCCAAATCATTCCACATTCACCCCACTGGTCACTGCTTCCTGGCCTGTGTCTTGAGTTGTACCACCACACAGAAGCCACGGGAAACCCACCCTAGCTCAGTGCACACAGCTAATGCTGGAAAAGCCCCAGTCATGCCGGGATGACTCCTGCCACATTCAGACAGCCTCTGATGGACATTTGGGAGAGGGTTTTTTGTTTTTTGGTTGCACCTTGGTTAAGTCTAACTCTGTCCATAAATGCTTTGGTGAACTTCAGCAAACCACAGCTATGCTGCGTCTCCAGGTTCTCTCTGTCTTCTTACCTGGTAACATCAGTGGTTTAGAGGAATGAAAAAAAAAAACCTCATAGCAACCCTATAGGACAGAGTACAGTAGGACTGCCTCATAGGGTTTCCAAGGAGTAACTGGTGGATTCCAGCTGCAGACTTCTGGGTTAGCAGCCGAGCTCTTAACCTCTATGCCACCAGGGTTCCTTGGGGGAAGCAGAGTCAACCTAATACAAACATGGACCAGCATTGCGTAGTGTGATTTCAAGGGTATCTGGAAGCCTGTCTTCCCTGAAAAATACTTCCCTCATATGTTTGTTGCAAGCTTGAATTCTCTTAAGAGAGGACCAAGCCTTTCATACTAGCCTAAGAGATCATGCTTGAAATGTAAATACTCCTGTGAAGCAAGAGACCTTCACTTAAGCATATCCAATGAGGTATAAAGAACAGACAGCACAGCTTGATGCGGGGACGGGGTTGGGTGGCAATCCTAAGTGCCAAGAAGACATTAAGGAAGTTGGAGATGGAGGAAGAAAGAATACAGATCATGAGGTGGGGTAGAACTGATTAGTCATTAAGTTAAAAATTTTCCCCAGAAAAGATTTGAGACATTGCAATATGTCTTAAACAGTGTTTCCAGATTTTGAAAAACAAAATTATTTTAAAGTGAGTATAATCATGCAATAGGAGCCCTGGTGGTGCACTGATTAAGCACTCGGCTGCTAACCAGAAGCAACCCAACAGCTGCTCCACGGGAGAAGGATGCAGCAGTCTGCTTCCATAAAAATTACAGCCTTGGAACCCTATGGGGCAGTTCTACTCTGTCCTATGAGTATTAATCGACTCAACGGCAATGAGTTTTGTTTTCTTTTTATATAATCATACCAACCAGGTTTATTTGTTGCAGCATTATAATAGTAAAGAGTTGGAAACAGCCTGAAAGTCCACCAATAAGAAAATGGTGAAATAGATTATGGTATTGTTATACAATTGATTCTATGTAGCCTTAAAAAAGAACAGAAGAAGAGGTAGAGGGAACTCTTTGAGCGCTAATGTAGATTGATGTCATTTGTATGAAAATTATGCATGGATATACTCTCCCCATCCATTTTTTATACAAATGACATCAACACTTACTGATGAAGATCAAAGAGTACAGCCTCCAGTATGCATTATACCTCAATATAAAGAAAACAAAAACCCTCAAACCTGGACCAAGAAGCAACATCACGATAAACGGAGAAAATTTTGAAGTTGTCAAGGGTTTCATTTTACTTGGATCCACAATCAACGCCCACAGAAGCAGCAGTCAAGGAATCAAATAAGGTCTTGCATTGGGCAAATCTGCTGCAAAAGACTGCTTTAAGTGTTCAAAAGCAAAGATTTCATTTTGAGGACTAAGGTATGCTGACTCAAGCCATGGTAATTTCAGTTGCCTCATATGCATGTGAAAGTGGACAATGAATAAGGAAGACTGAAGAAGAGCTGATGCCTTTGAATTCTGATGCTGGCGAAGAATACTGAATATATCATGGACTGCAAGAAGAACTAACAAATCTGTCTTGGAAGAAGTACAGCCAGAATGCTCCATATAAACGAGTATGGAGCAACTTCTTCTCACTTACTTTGCACATGTTATTAGGAGGGACCATTCCCTGGAGAAGGACATTGTGTTTAGTTAAGTTGAGGGTCGGCGAAAGAGAGGAAGAACCTCAACGAGATGAACTGACACAGTAGCCACAATGATTGTGAGGATGGCACAGGGGCAAGCAGTGTTTTGTTTTGTTATACATAGGGCCATTATGAGTCAGAACTGACAGGATGGCACCTAACAACAACAACAACAATATTTATTCATAAAATATCTGTAGGAGAATTCATAAGAATCTGAGAACACTAGTTGACTCCAAGAAGGATACAGTCATCTGAATAATGACTACCCCAAAGGTGTCTGCACCCTAATGCCCAGAATCTGTGAATATGTTACTTTAGTGGTAAAAGGGACTTTGCAGATGTCATTAAATTAAGGATTTTGCAATGGGAAGATTATCCTGGATTATCGAGGTGGGCCCAATGTAATCACAGGGTCCTTGTAACAGAGAGGCTGGAGGATTGGAGTCAGTAGTAGAATGATGGCAGAAGCTGCTATTTTTGAAAATGGAGGAAGTGGACACAAGCCAAGGAATGCAGGCAGCCTCTAGAAATTAGAAAAGACCAGGAAACAGATTTTCCTCTAGAGCCTCCAGAAAGAGCATAACCTCATCAACACCTTGATTTTAGAACTCTGACCTCCACAACTGTAAGCGAATAAATTTGTGTTGCTTGAAGCCACTAAATTTGTAATAATTTGTTACAACAGCAATGTTGTTTGTTGTTTAGGTGCTGTCAAGTTGGTTCTGAATCGTAGTGACCCTATGTACAACAGAATGGAACACTTTTGCTCCTGTGCCATTCTCACAATCATTGTTGTGCTTGAGCCCATCCTTGCAGCAACCTTGTCAATCCATCTCATTGAGGGTCTTCCTCTTTTTTGATGTCCCTCTACTTTACCAAGTACGATGTCCCTCTCCAGGGACTGGTCCCTCCTGATAACATGTCCAAAGTACACAAAATGAAGTCTCATCATCCTTGCTTCTAAGAGGCATTCTGGCTGTACTTCTCCAAAGACAATTGTTCGTTCTTCTGGCAGTCCATGGTATATTCAATATTCTTCACTAATACCATAATTCAAAGGCATCCATTCTTCAGTCTTCCTTATTCATTGTCCACCTTTCACATGCATATGAGGCAACTGAAAATACTATGGCTTGGGTCAGGTGCACCTTAGTCCTCAAAGTGACATCTTTGCTTTTTAATACTTTATGGAGATCTTTTGCAGCAAATTTTCCCAATGCAATACATAGATTGATTTCTTGATTGCTGCTTCCATGGGCAATCAAGGGACCTAAGTAAAATAAAATACTTGACAACTTTAGTCTTCTCCGTTTATCATGATGTTGCTTCTTGGTCCAGTTGTGAGGATTTCTGTTTTCTTTATGTTGAGGTGTAATCCATACTGAAGGCTGTAGTCTTTAATCTTCATCAGTAAGTGCTTCAAGTCCTCTTCACTTTCAGCAAGCAAGGTTGTGTCATCTGCATATTGCAGTTTGTTAATGAGTCTTCCTCCAATCCTGATGCCCCATTCTTCTTCATATAGTCCAGCTTCTCAGATTATTTGTTCAGCATACAGTTGAATAAATGTGGTGAAGGATACAACCCTGATGCACACCTTTTCCTGACTTTAAACCACACAGTATCCCCTTGTTCGGTTCGAACGACTGCCTCTTGATCTATGTACAGGTTCCCCATAAGCACAATTAAGTGTTCTCGAATTCCCATTCTTCGCAGTGTTATCCATAATTTGTTAAGATCGACACAGTCAAATGCCTTTTCACAGTTAATAGAACACAGGTAAACATCTTTCTGGTATTCTCTGCTTCAGCGATGATATCCCTTGTTCCACATTCTCTTCTGAATCCAGCTTGAACTTCTGGTAGTTCACTGTTGATGTACTGTTGCAACCGCTTTTGAATGATCTTCAGCAAAATTTTACTTGTGTGGGATATTAATGATATTGTTCAATAATTTCTTCATTTTGTTGGATCATTTTTCTTTAGAAGAGGCACAAATATTGATCTCTTCCTGTTGGTTGGCCAGGTAGCTCTCTTCCAAATATCGTGGCATAGACGGGTAAGCACCTCCAGTGCTGCATCAGTTTGTTGAAACATCTCAGGTGGTACTATGTCAATTCCTGAAGCCTTGTTTTTCGACAATGCCGTCAGTGCAGCTTGGACTTCTTCCTTCAATGCCATCGGTTCTTGATCATATGCTACCTCCTGAAATGGCTGAACATGGACCAATTCTTTTTGGTACAGTAACTCTGTGTATTCCTCCATCTACTTTTGATGCTTCCCACGTCATTCAATATTTTCCCCATAGAATCCTTCAATATTGCAGCTTGAGGTTTGAATTTTTTTCTTCAGTTCTTTAAGCTTGAGAAATGCTGAGTGTGTCTTCCCTTTTGGTTTTCTAACTTTTTCTAACTCCAGATCTTTGCACGTTTCATTATAATGTTTTACTCTGTCTTCTCAGCTGCCCTTTGAAATCTTCTGTTCAGCTCTTTTACTTCATCATTTCTTCCTTTCACTTTAGCTACTCTATGTTCAAGAGCCAGTTCCAGAGTCTCTTCTGGCATCCATTTTGGTCTTTTCTTTCTTTCCTGTCTTTTTAATGGCCTCTTGCTTTCTTTGTGTATGATGTGCTTGATGTCATTCCACAACTCGTCTGGTCTTTGGTTATTAGTGTTCAATGCATCAAATCTATTCTAGAGATGCTCTCTAAATTCAGATGGGATATACTCAGTCATATTTTGGCTTTCATGGACTTGCTCTAATTTTCTTCAGCTTCAACTTAAACTTGAAGATGAGCATTCAATGGTCTGTTCCGCAGTCGGCCCCTGGCCTTATTCTGACTGATGATATTCAACTTCTCCATCGTATCTTTCCACAGATGTAGTCAATTTGATTCCTGTGTATTCCATCTGGCTAGGTTCATGTGCATATCACCATTTATGTTATTGAAAAAAAGGTATTTGCAATGAAGAAGTCATTGGTCTTACAAAATTCTGTCATGTGATCTCTGGTGTCATTTCTATCACCTAAGCCATATTTTCCAACTACTGACCCTTCTTCTTCCTATCCAGTTTTTGCATTCCAATCACCAGTAATTATCATTGCATCTTGATTGCATGTTTGATCAATTTCAGACTCAGAAGTTGGTAAAAATCTTCAATTTCCTTAGCGGCAATGGGAAACTAATAAGGAGGGGCATTGGGGAACTGGCAGGAGGGAGAGCCAGGGAGAAGGACACTTTCACAGGACATGTTTTTTCCTGTGGAATTTGGAACCATGTGTATCAGTGAGAGAATCACAGGATGTACTTTCGCTCCATGTGATGCAGGAGGACGGATTTATGCACTGGATTTATGGACCCACAGGCCTGGGCACACATCCCAGCTCCCTGGACTTGTAGCTCTGATGTCAGACAAGTCACTTAACCTCTCTGGGCCCAGTTCCCTCCACAGAACATCAGGATAACAACAATGGCCTGTCAGTGTTCTTGAGGGGATTAGACGAGATGCCATGTGGAAAGCTGGCCTTGACCATGGCAGCTGTGTGCATCGGGATGGATTAATTCCTCTGCTGGGGCAGAACTTGTTCTCTGTTCCTAGCCAAGCCTGGAGACGGGATTTTTTCTTCCCCTCAAGAAGTCCCGCTAGCACAGTCAAGTGGAGACAGCCCCCACAGTGCTGTATTCTTTACCTGGCTTCCTCCCCTACAGTGTTGTATTGAAAAATCATTTTCTTTGCTGAGCTTCCCTCTGCCCCTTCTCCCCGGCTTTGCATTTGAATCTTGCTTTTGCTTGGAGGTTATATGTAAACCACTTTGCCTGCTTAGTATGATTAAGAATAGTTGCTGATGTAACATGTATGAACTACCTACTTGTAAACCCCTTTAAAAGTAACTTGCCTGCCCACCCTTGGTGAGCAGTCTTGGCAGCAGCAGCTCCAACTGACTCTGTTTCCTTGTACAATGAAATAAAGGTGCCTTTCCTGTTCTCCCTTCTCTGTCTTCATTGGCCAATAAAAGTCATGACTGCTAAGAACCTGGGGTTTCCACCCAGTAACAAAGTCCTACAGGCCAGAGACTGTGTCACCAGAGGACACCTACTCCAGCGCTGGCAGAGGGAACCCCACAGATGGCAGTGTGAGGCTTTTAGCCTCAGGGCTCTCCTGCCTTAGAGGTACCGAGAGCCTTATGGTGGCCCTACTCTGTGTTATCTCCTCTACTCTTCACACAGGGCTACAGCCATAGAGTCATTTTTCTTAGCCTCAAGACAGCTCCTTGTTAGGGGACCCTAGAGGCTGAAGACACCTAATTAATTAGTACTCCATTGTTATCAGGCCACGTCTAGTCACCTCCCCCATAACATCATTCACTTCCTCTAAGTTGTTTTGCAGACTCTCTAGAGAGCCTTGGATGGGTCCAGATCTAATCGACACAGAATGGTCAGACATGAGCAGAACCAACAAAGATGACTGACAGACGACCCCCAGGTTACCACGCACACTCAGTAACACAAGAGAACTCATGTCAAGGAACAAAAAGACTCATGTCAAGGAACCAAAATCACCAGATATATGTCATCAGCAGTAGCCAAGCCTATTTCCAAAGTGAAGAATCCGTTGGCCACTTCTGGGCCAAGTCTTAGTCCTGCCTCGTAATAAATAACCAACAGAAACCATGAATAGTTAAAACTTTCTGATCCTGCCCACCACTTCCTCCATCCCTATATGAATATGTATGAGTATAACATGTGATTTCTCACTCAAATCGAGGAACTCAATCTGAGATCAATACCTCTGAGTTTCCGCCTGCTAGCCTGCGAAATAAACTTTCTTCCTCTCAAAAATAGCCTCTGAGAGATTGGCTTCTTGTACACTGGGCATGGACCCATTGGTCTGGTTTTCCGCTCACCCAGCCCATTTCCTATAATTCTTTTCCTCCTCAGAAACTCCTTAAAGAGAAAGAGCCACTGGCTAGCGGAAATTGGCTAAAACAGGTGCTGCCCTACATCCTGGCATTCCAGAAGCTCTTTAGCTCATTAACTGCTTCCTGTACAGTAAATTCTCCATGCCTGGGTGCAGAGCTGACATGCTAATGAATAAAAATGACTAAGTCCCTCCTGCTCAGGGAATCAAATCTGTGCCTTAGAAAATCCTTACTAATCTTACAACCTTCTGCACCTGCTTGGGTGCCATTTTGTATTTTAAAATTGATCCTGCCAAATGAACAGACGCTTCACCAGAGAAGACATTCAAGTGGCCAACGGACATATGAGGAAATGCTCG
>NW_004444074.1:2405281-2416017 GCF_000243295.1 Trichechus manatus latirostris
GACATGTAGTGGGGTTGTTAACCATTGTCACAGGGCAGCATGTGTACTGTTTAATGAGAAACTATTTTGTTCTGTAAACCTTCATCTAAAGTGAGAATAACAGCACAACTGGAAGAACGTAATAGATGTCACTGAACTACGCATGTAGAAATTTTTGAAACGGTTTATCTTTGGCTATGTGTATTTTCACAAAAAAAAAAAAAAGGTCCTGAAGGGAGAGGGTTGACATGTCGTGGGGTTATTAACCAATGTCATAAAACAATATGTGTACTGACTGTTTAATGAGAAACTATTCGTTCTGTAAACCTTCACCTGAAGTACAATTAAAAAAAAAAAATTGATCCTGCCTATATAAATCAGCCTCTACAAGCTGCCCACAAGGCAGTCTTGGAAGGCACTTATCCCTGACTGTCGCCTTACTTGGCCAACCAGTGAAGTTGCTTTTCATTCTCCTCAACTCGGTGTCTGTCTTTTTGGCCCTGATGAAGTTACGCCGAGCAGAACCTGGAGTTCCCGGCAACACCCTCATAACAACCCTGAGCATTAGTAGGGACATCTTACAGAGGAGGAAACTAAGCCACAGAAAGTTTCAGTGACTTCTTCAAGGTCACACAGCTGGTCAGCAGTAGAGCTGGAATTTAAACCCCAGAAGCCATGTTTTCAACCCCCACACATCACTGTCCTAGTTCACCAAGTACTTCCTGAGCCAAACAGCCAGCCCTACCCTGACTTTGGCTCCAGCTTCCTTCATGGCTCTCTGAGGAGGCAGGCCTGGGGGTGGGTGAGGAGTGGAAGATGAGATTCCCAAGCCAGGCCCTCATCTTCTGGTAACTTCTCAGCAGAACAGTGGGGCCACACAACTGTCTCACACAAGTCAGCATTTTGGAGGAAGTGTGGCTCTGACTGCCAAAGGTCAGGGGTCACCTTGGTGAGTCTCAACTTGCCCAGGCTGAGGGAGCCTACAAGCATGTGAGGGGAGGGAAGGGGCATTGGCCTTTTCTTGTCTGGACTCCCAAGGCTCTCTTTTAATTCTCTGTTACCCATAGGAGAATTTTCCTTCTGGCTTGAAAATTTTGGCCACTGAGCCAAAGGATTGGAAAGTAAAAAGTAGGCACCAGAATAATAAAATGTCAGAGGCTGAAGGAACTTCAGGACACTGTCTGAGGAGAACCAGAGAGGAGTAACCTGCCCAAGCTGATGTGCTCTGACCCTCAGGTGCCACCTAATGTGCTGACAGGGCCTGTCCCAGGTCTCTCAACCACTCTATGCAGGTCCCACATCAGGAGCCTCCACAGGTTGGCTAAGGGGGCACCAGTGACAGTTGAGAGGAAACAGGTCAGGCCAGGCAGGGGCCTCTGCTGACCTGGGCTCGAATGTGAGGCCCTAGCAGCTTCCCCTCCCTCAGCTCTGTGCTACTGCCCATCTGCCCCTACTCCCTCCCCTGGCCCAGGAAGAGTTGTCATCTCACCGCTCCAGCCCCTCAGGAAGCTCTCTGCCAAGGCCAGGAGAGGCTCCTACTGCAGAGCCTGGCCCAGGACACAACAACCACAGAAGACTCCTGGGCCTGGAGCTGCTGCTTCCCTTCATTCCCCCCATTATTCTCTCTCTGGGGGTAAATCAAGGTACCTTCCTTCTTTGCCACTTATCATCTTTGGACATTTGGCAAGTGACCTCAGCCTTTCTGAGTCTCGGTTTTTCCATATATGAAATAGAGACAATAAGTCCCTCAGGGTTTAAACATGGCCACCTGCAGACAGGCACACATGGCAAAATGGTGCAGAGGCTGCCCTTTGCCCCCTACCCTGGAGGGACAGTCCCCACTCCTGACACTGCCCCTTCCTTGTTAATGTTGACTCACCTGTCAGGGTATAGACACCTCCCAGGCTCCTATGGCACTTAGAACGCACTCACAGTGTGTCAGGCGCTATCCTGAGCACTCCAGTTATGCTATCCCTTGTAATCCTTATTCCAGCCCTGAGAGGTGGGCTCAAGAGTCATCCCCATTTTACAGACGTGGAAGCTGAGGCACAGAGTGGTGAAAGTAACTTACCTGAGGTCACCCAGGTAAAAAATGGCCGAAGCAGGACTTGAACCCAGGGAGGCCTTCTCCAAAGTGCTAGGTTGTTATCACTTCTAGAAGCCCTGCTTCCTTCCCCTTTCATACAACCCATCACCCTTCTGGTTATTAGGCATGCCTGTCTCCCCTCAACACCTAGGACAGGACAGGCACCCAGAGGGAGCTGAGTAACCATTTGTCAGACCAATGCACAAATCATGATTATCATCCCTTAGTCCCTGAAAGGTACTGGGGAGACCTGCATGCATGGAACAGAAGTTGCATCAGAATTTCCCCATCTGGCGTTTCTACCCTGCTTGTGTTCTCCTTGGGATATCCGCCCCCATCCCCAACCACCTCCTGCCACCCAAGAGCTGCTTCCTCAGAGACCCAGAGCTCCTTCCTCTGCCTGTGGTAACAGCCTGGCTGGCCAGCACCACCCCATGCCCTCAGCCCCAGCACTCACCGGGCTCAGGTAAGGAGGCTGGGCACTGCTGAAAGCCATCTCTCTGCACCTCTGGGGCTGCTGCTGCTTTTCACATCTGCCAGGCAGTCCTCTGCACAGTGGAAGGACTTCACATAGAAATAGAAACCAAAGAAATTTGGCAGATATTCAAGGGGGAGGAACCAGGAGCAAGAGGAAGTAAGTCTGAGAGACAAAGTTAGAATGCTGGGGAAGGAGGGTTTAAAGCGGAAGGGTGAGGATGGGACTGGGGAGAGGGAAGTGGTCACTCCCAATCCCAGTAATCTTTTCTTCCTCTCAGTGATCTTGCCCCGCCTCTGAAAACCTAATCATATTTGGTTCACATAGGTTCAAAAGTGTCTGACCACATCAATAAGCCAGAATTTCTAGATGACACTGACCTGATGCTATGTGACTGTGCCCCTGAGCATACTGGTTTACCGTATGGAGCTACTTGAAAGGGCACGTGTGGCTGGGCATTGCCCCTGCACACACTCCCAGAATCACCACCACCACCTGAAGGGTGTGAAGCCTGGTCTTACACATTTTACACTAGAGAAACTAAGTCTCAAAAAGCCTAACGGACATGCCCAATGTCACACAGCTAATTATTAGTGGCAGTTTTACCCATATGGGTTAATGTGCTAGGCTGGTAACCAAAAGGTTGGAGATTCAAGTCCACCCACAAGGGCCTTGGAAGAAAGGCCTGGAGATCTGCTTCCCAAAAATCAGCCATTGAAAACCCTGTGGAGCACAGTTCTACTCTGACACACATGGGGTCACCATGACTTGGATCAACTCGACAGTAACTGGTAGTGGTGAGTCTTATGAAGATTCTCAGGTTCTCAGAAAATCATTTCTCCCTTTTAAAATTCTATTCCTCGTGTAAAAAAAAAAAAAAAATCCTGTAGGAAGAAATGTTTTGCAAATAGAAAAATACCATAATGGGGATTTTCAACCTGGAGCAAGAAGGCACCCCAGGACCTTCTGATCTTCTCCTCCATGAATTTATCTCTCTCTTCTCTTCTCCATGTCTTCTCCTCTCCCCTTTTTTTCCTGGGCTTTAGAATGGAGAGAGGAGTTGATGAGAAGTCTTGGACATGATAGAACATTTCAAGTGACATATTAAATAAACTTCCTTTCATTCTAGCATCCAGTTAAGGGAAATAATCTGCTTGTGGCTGACAGAATAGCTGGAAGGCCAAGTGGGAAGGGGGGATAGCAGCGACAATAAACTTGTTGACGTTAACCAGGTGCCTGCAGTGTGCTAAGAGAAGGCTTGGTAATCAAGCCTGGGATGAGCAGCTAAGGGTCATAAATGTGCTGAGTGGGTAGAAGATGCCCTGGGGACATATATTCATCTGCCGCTCTCTTCCTTTTTACACTCCACCTAGATGCATCAGAATTTGTAAGGACTAACTGGTGATGCAGTGGTTAAAGTGCTCGACTGCTATGCAAAAAGTCGTCAGTATGAACTCACTACCTACTCCCCAGGAGAAAGATGTGGCAGTCTGCTTCTGTAAAGATTTACAGCCTTGGAAACCCTATGGAACAATTCTACCCTGTCCTATAAGTTTGCTATGAGCTGGCATTAACTCAATGGCTATGGACTCCCATAGACTGATGACATGTGTCCCCTCTGTCTACCCCTCGGCCTCACAATGCTCCTGGATCAACCAGGATTTCATCATATTTAAGAGGCAGACAGCCACAGTTTGATACTGGTGCAGAAGGGAGGGAAATAAGAGAAATTCTTTGCAATCCCCTTCACCATCAAGGACAATGCCAACATGGCAGTTGTTTGCAGCCCATTGTCAATTGGTTGGGATGTAGAACAACTGGAACTCTCATTCATTGCAGGTGGGAGTGTAAAATAATGCAACTTTGGAAAACTGGTGGATTACAATAAAGCCAAATATCTACCTATCCTCTGCTCCAGCTATTTCACTCCTAAATATTTACCCAAGAGAAACAAAAACATGTGCATATGTTCATAACAGCTTCACTCATTATAGCCCTAAACTGGAAATGACACAAATGTTTATCAACAGGAGAAAGGAGAAACAAGTTTTGATATTCATACAACAGAATACTTCTCAGCAACAAAAAGGAAGCAACTACTGATACAGGAAAAAACATGGATGAACCTCCCAGCTGAGCAGAAGAAGCCAGACACAAAATGAGTACCTGCTACAATGAAGTCCAACAACAGGTCAGAATAGCAGTTAGCCCTGGGGGAAATGACTGGGAGAGCCATGAAGGAGCCTACAGGTGCTGGAAATGTTCTGGGTCTTGATCTCAGTCACAATCACCCTGGTGATTACTTACGTAAAAACTCATCCAGCAAGTTAGAATCTATGCATTTTACCCTATGTAAACAATATCTCAGCACAGTAGTGCTAAAAAAAAATATCAGATGGGCAGAAGGGAGGGGGAAGGAGGACTCATTGCTTAGGAGACACTGAGCTTCTGTTAGGGGTGATGGGAAAATTTGGAAATGAATAATGGTGATGGTTGAACAACAAGACAAACAATGTCACTGAATTGTACATGTGAAGAATGTTGAAATGGCAAATGTTTTGTTACTTATGTATTTACCACAATAAAAATAAAATACTTAGGAATAAAAATTTTTTTAAAAAAATCTCCCAGGGGGAGGCGGGGCCAAGATGACGGAGTAGTCAGATGCTTCCTGTTGTCCCTCTTACAACGAAGACCCGAAAAAACAAGAGAATCGATTATATATGACAATCTAGGAGCCCGGAACATTAAAGGCAAAGTTGAGGAAGCAGACTGAGTGGCAGGGGGAGGGAGAGATGGTTTGGAAGCAGTCAGGAGTTGCCAGACTTGGCCCAGAAAGAGCCTGAGCCCTTCAGGCCAGATCAGCTCATGGTGCGTGATGAGGCAGGCAAGCAGCAGCGCTCGGGAGGTGTTTTCCACACCAGGAGAGACCCAGTGGCAGAGAGTCTACTAGGCCATCCAGAACCAGTGAGAAGCAGCCCTCAATTGGTAAAAGATAAGTACTTACGTCTGGCCTACCGCATGGATCAAAAACACCCCTCTTTGGGAAAAACCTCTCTCCCATTTACCTCCCAGCTCCCTGCTCTCACTGGGTCCAGGACCGGCTTCAGCAATTGCCAAGTCCCTTGGGCTGGAAGTAGAACCCATCACACGCCCCGACCCATCACGTGCCCAGCCTCGGAGAGTGAACAAATTAACAAACAGAAAATAATCTGCCAGCTCCCCTAAGGCAGGAACTCAGGGTAGGCACAGCTCCTTTGCCTAGGCACAAGCATAAGGGGTCCATGGGCTTTGAGTGCCTTTCCCCCTGCAGAGACTTGTGTGGGCCCATTTCAACAGCACAGGCCCTCATTACCACAGTACAACAGGGTATATACCCGAAGTCTAACTTCAACTGTTTTAGCTGTGAAGTGGCAGGTTCCTGACATTTGGCACTGCTCTGCCTATTAAGCAGGGTCTTCACGTACCCACATCAGAGGGTTGAGGACTGGTGGCTCCACCCATGCCACCTAGCCACCTGCAACAGTGGCCCAAGAATATGTGGTGCCCCCTACTCCTTACAGCCAACAGCACTGGGTACTCATAGTCCAGCTGCAAAACCCATCCACCTAAGCACCCTAGGGAACAGGGACACACTTTCTTCCTGGACACTCGGGGGTGGCTGTCTGCCCCCTGCCTTCCTCATTGTGTGACCCCCTGCTACAGCCAGATGCCTGTGCCTACACCAATCACCCATGCCTGTCTAGGACTGCAGGTGAGAGCCTGCACCACACACGTGGTGGCCGACTACCAGGACACCTGAGCTGAATCCATACAGGAGGAGTGGGCGGACTCCTGGGCTCACATATTAGTGGCTGGTGTGGCGACCTGGTGGCAGGACATTGGAGCTTCAGGGGAACTGGTGATCAGACTAGCTCACATGAACAGCTTATTTAGACATAGCAAAACAAAACAAGAAACTAGGACACAGTAAGCAAGCATAAAATAAATACATATAATAACTTATTGATGACTCGGAGACAACAGTCAATATCAAATCACATAAAGAGGCAGACTATGATGGCTTCAGCAAGCTCCAAAAATAAAGTATCCAGGAATTTTCCAGATGAAGAGAATTTCTTGGAATTACTGGAGGTAGACTACAAAGATTAATATACAGAACTCTTTGAGAGATCAGGAAGGAGATCAGTCAAAATGCAGACCTAGCAATAGAGGAACTTAAGAAAATTAGAGAAGAGCATAATGACAAATTTAACAGGCTGAAAGAATCCACAGAGAGACAAGAATCAGAAATCCAGAAGATTAACAATAAAATTTCAGAATTAGACAACTTAATTGAAAGTCATAGGAGCAGAATTGAGGCAATGGAAGTCAGAATTAGTGAGATAGAAGATAAAGCACTTGACACCAACTTATTTGAGGAAAAAATCAGATAAAAGGACTTTAAAAAATGAAGAAACACTAAGAATTATGTGGGACTCTATTAAGAGGAATAACCGAGTAATTGGAGTACCGGAACAGGGGGGATAACAGAAAATACAGAGAGAATTGTTGAACATCTGTTGGCAGTAAACTCCCCTGATATCATGAAAGATGACAAGATATCTACCCAAGATGCTCATGGAACCCCACATAAAGTAGATCCCAAAAGAAAGTCGCCAAGACATATTATAATCAAACTTGCCAAAACCAAATATAAAGGAAGAATTTTAAGACTGACTAGAGAGAAACGAAAAGTCATCTACAAAGAAGAGTCAATAAGAATAAGCTCGGACTACTCAGCAGAAACCATGCAGGCAAGAAGGCAATGGGATGACATATATAAAGCCTTGAAGGAAAAAAACTGCCAGCCAAGAATTATATATCCAGAAAAACTGTCTCTTAAATATGATGGTGAAATTAGGGCAATTCCAGATAAACAGAAGTTTAGGGAATTTGCAAAAACCAAACCAAAATTACAAAAAATGCTAAAGGGAGTCCTCTCACTAGAAAATCAACAACATCAGATAACAACCCAAGACTAGAACACAGGACAGAGCAACCAGATATCAACCCAGATAGGGAAGTCACAAAAATAAATCAAAGCTAAAACACTGAAAATACAGAAACAGAGATGTCAATATGTAAAAGATGACAACATTAAAACAAAAAAGAGAGACTAAAAAATGTAGACATAGATTTTTCATATGGAGACGAAGTCAAGGCGATATAAAGAAATAAAAGACTGGTTTAAACTTAGGAAAACAGTTGTCAATATTAAGGTAACCACAAAAGAACACTAACAATCCTACACATCAAAATAAAAAACAAGAAAAAGACTCAGCGAACACAAAATCAACAACAATGAAAAAGATGAAAAAAAAATACACAAAGAAAAACTCAACACAGAAAATTACGTGGAGCAACGAAACTGTCAACAACACACAGTAAAAGACATCAAAATGACAGCACTAAACTCATACCTATCAATAATTACACTGAATGTAAATAGACTAAATGCACCAATAAAGAGACAGAGAGTGGCAGACTGGATTAAAAAACACGATCCATCTATATGCTGCCTACAAAAGACACACCTTAGACTTAAAGACACAAACAAACTAAAACTCAAAGGATGGAAAAAAATATATCAAGAAACAACACTCAAAAAAGAGCAGGAGTGGCAATATTAATCTCTTGACAAAATAGACTAAAGTAAAATCCACCACAAAGGATAAGGAAGGACGCTATATAGTGATTAAAGAGTCAATACACCAGGAGGACATAACTATAATAAATATTTACATACCCAACAACAGGGCTCCAAAATACATGAAACAAACTCTAACAGCAATGAAAAGAGAGACAGCTCCACAATAATAGTAGGAGACTTCAACAAACCACTTTCGGTGAAGGACAGAACATCCAGAAAAAAGCTCAATAAAGACACGGAAGAACTAAATGCTACAATCAACCAACTTAATCTCATGGACATATACCGAACACTCCACCAAACAGCAGCCAAGTATACTTTCTTTTCCAACACACATGGAACATTCTCCAGAACAGACTACACATTAGGCCATAAAGCTAGCCTTAACAGAATCCAAAGCATCCTTTCTGACCGTAAAGCCATAAAAGTAGAAATCAACAAGAGAAAAAGCAAGGAAAAAAAATCAAACACGTGGCAACTGAACAACACCTTGCTCAAAATCTGCTGGGTTATAGAAGAAATTAAGGATGGAATAAAGAGATTCATAGAATCAAACAACAATGAAAATACATCCTACCAGAACCTTTGGGACACAGCAAAAGTGTGCTCAGAGGTCAGTTTATAGCAATAAAGGCACACATCCAAAAACAAGAAATGGCCCAAATCAAAACATTAACCCTACAACTCAAACAAGTAGAAAGAGAGCAGCAAAAGAAGCCCTCGGGCACCAGAATAAAGGAAATAATAAGAATTAGAGCAGAATTAAATGAAATAGAGAATAGAAAAACAATTGAAAGAGTAAACAAGACCAAAGCTGGTTCTTTGAAAAGATTAACAAAATCGATAGACCATTGGCCAAACTGACAAAAGAAAAACAGGAGAGGAAGCAAATAACCCATATAAGAAATGAGATGGGTGATATCACAACAGACCCAACAGAAATTAAAAGAATCGTAACAGATACTAAGAAAAATTGTGCTCCAACAAATTTGAAAACCTACAGGAAATGGACAAATTTCTAGAAACTCACTACCTACCTAAACTAACACAAACAGAGATAGAGCTAAATAAACTTGTAACAAAAGAAGAGATTGAAAAGGTAGTTAAACAACTCCCAACCAAAAAAAAAGCCCTGGCTGGACAGTGTCACTGGAGAATTCTCCCAAACTTTCAGAGAAGATTTAACACCACTACTACTAAAAGTATTTCAGAGCATAGAAAATGATGGAATACTCCCAAACTCATTCTATGAAGCCAGCATAAGCCTGATACCAAAACCAGGTAAAGACACCACAAAAAAGAAAACTACAGACCAATACCCTTCATGAACATTGACACAAAAATCCTCAACAAAATTCTAGCCAAGAGAATTCATCAACATATAAAAAAAATAATTCACCATGATCAAATGGGATTTATACCAGGTATGCAGGGATGGTTCAACGTTAGAAAAACAATCAAGGTAATCCATCACATTAATAAAACAAAAGACAAGAACCAAATGATCATATCAATCGATGCAGAAAAGGTATTTGACAAAGTCCAATACCCATTTATGATAAAAATTCTCAACAAAATAGGAATAGAAGGGAAATTCCTCAACATAATTAAGGACATTTATACAAAGGCAACAGCCAACATCATCCTGAATGGAGAGAGTTTGAAAGCATTCCCCTTGAGAACGGAAGCCAGACAAGGTGCCCTTTATCACCACTCTTATTCAACATTGTGCTGGAGGTCCTAGCCAGAGCAGTTAGGCTAGAAAAAGAAATAAAGGGCATCCAAGTTGGTTGGGAAGAAGTCAAAGTATCTCTATTTGCAGATGATATGATCGGATACACAGAAAACCCCAAAGAATCCACAAAGAAACTACTGGAGCTAATAGAAGATTTCAGCAAAGTTTCAGGATACAAGATAAACATACAAAAATCAGTTTGATTCCTCAACACCAACAAAGAGAACTTCGAAGAGTAAATCACCACCATTTACAATAGCCTACAAGAAGATAAAATACTTAGGAATAACTCTAACCTGAGACATAAAAGACCTATACATTGAAAACTACAAGACATTACTGCAAGAGACTAAAAGAGACCTGCATAAGTGGAAAAACATACCTTGCTCATGGATAGGAAGACTCAACCTTAGGAAAATGTCAGTTCTACCCAAAGTGATCTACAGATACAATGCAATCCCGATCCAAATTCCACCAGCATTTTTTAATGAGGTGGAGAAACAAATCACCAACTTCATATGGAAAGGGAAGAGGCCTCGGATAAGTAAAGCATTACTCAAGAAACAGAACAAAGTGGGAGACCTCACACTACCTGATTTTAGAGCCTATTATACCGCCACAGTAGTCAAAACAGCCTGGTACTGGTACAAGAACAGATACATAGACCAATGGAACTGAATTGAGAATCCAGACATAAATTCATCCACCTATGAGCAGCTGATATTTGACGAAAGGCCCAAAGTCCGTTAATTGGGGAAAAGACAGTCTC
>NW_004444074.1:2417667-2425103 GCF_000243295.1 Trichechus manatus latirostris
AAGATTAGACTGGACTATGGGACATAAAATGATACTCATGAAGAGTGTGCTTCTTAGCTCAAGTAGATACATGAGACTAAATGGGCAGCTTCTGTCCAGAGGTGAGATGAGATGGCAGAGCTGGTTGAACGGACATGGGAAATCAGGGGTGGAAAGGAGGAGTGTGCTGTCACTGTATAGCGAGAGCAATCAGGGTCACATAACAAAGGATGTATACATTTTTGTATGAGAGACTAACTTGAATTGTAAACTTTCACTTAAAGTACAACAATTAAAAAACAAACAAACAAACAAACAAACTCCCAGGGCCCAGGGAGACACAGGCCCAGCTAAAGACTTCTAGCAAACAGGCACTTTCCCATTGCACTGCTCTCAAGGCCTGGCCTCATGGGCCTTGGAGGTGAGTCAGCAGCAGATAATCTCACCAGCAAGTCCACTCCTAAAGGAAGCCCCTGGGCCTTCTGATCCTTGCTCTGCAGAGAGGGGCAACTGTCAAATCCAAAGGCCAATGCATTTTCAGACTAGTCAAGTCCACAGGGAGGCTCCTCAGCCTGACTTGTCACCTCCTCTGATAAAGCACAACAAATATTAGGTACTACTGGGTCATAGGGCATATGTGTTTCATTTTAGTGGTCTAAAGCAATTTTGAGTAGGTAACTGACACGATTGGGTTACGCTTTTGGAGGATCACAATGAGTACTGTGTGAAGAAAGATGGAAGCTTCTGCAGCTGTGGGGCCAGGGCCACCCAACAGCTTTGCAGTGAGCAAGGTGCCTGGCACAGAGCAGAAACTCATTAAATGTATCCTCTAGCTAAACTGCCTCAAACCACATTCCAAACCTAGAGAAAATTCAGGGACCTGCGCCAGGTTTCTGTGTGTGGTGGAGAAGTCATACTCTCATGGGCCGTGGCTTCATAGTCCTGTTTGCATTGCATTAAATCAGTTCCTTCCTGTCCTCCCTCTCTCCCTTCCTGCTTGTCTGCTCAAGGGCATGCTCTTAACCACATTGCCATATTGCCTCTCCCATTAGTTTGGTGAAAATCCCAAGCTTTGCAGTCAGACAGATCTGGATTCAAATCCTACACCTGAGGTTTGTTCCTGAGGTACATCAGACAACTCCAGGTAGCAGGACTTTTGCAGAGCCTCATAACCAGCCTCTGCAACTTGAGTGAAATGTTTTAACTTGCATTTCCCCAAACAGTGATGATGTTGAGCATCCACACATGTGCTTATTTTCCATTTATATATTCCTTTTTTGGAAGTGTCTGTTCAAATATGTTGCCCATTTTTTATTAGGTTGTTTTCTTACTATTGAGTTTTGAGAGTGATTTAATATGTTCTGGATACAATACTTTATCTGAAATGTGATTTGCAAATATTTTCTCCCAGTCCATGGCCTGTCTTTTCATTTTTTAAAACAGTATCTTTCAAAAATCAGTTTTTACTTTTGATGCAGTCCAATTTGTCAATTTTTCCTTTTATCAATCATGCTTTTGGTATCATATCTAAGAAATCTTTTTCTAACCTAAAGTCACAAAGACTTTCGTCCTTTGTTTTAGCCTATAAGTTTTAATATTCTTGGGTTTTAAATTACATATATGATCCATTTTGAGTTTTTTTTTTAAATGTGGTGTTAAGGATAGATTGAAGTACTTTTTTTCTTTTCATACAGATATCCAATCATTCCGGAACCAAGGGTTGTTGGTTTAAATCAATAATAAAGAGAAAATCTTTAAATCAGCCAAGAAAAAAAGATGCATTATATACAAAAGAACAAAGAAGAATTACAGCAGACTTTCTGTTGGAAATAAGGTACCCCAGAAGACAGTGGAGCAACATCTTAAAGTAATAAAAGCAAACACAAACTGTCACTATACCCAGTGAAAAATATCTCCACAACAAAGGTGAAATAAAGACTTTTTCAGATGTAGAAAAACCGAGAGATTTCATCAGCAGCAGACAAACACCACAAAAATGTTAAAGCAAGTCCTTTAAACAGAAAAATGTAATTGTAGTTCCAGGAAAGAAATGTGATTGGGGCAGAGAAAAGTATTTGACAAAATAGTGGTCAGAGATTTTCCAAATTTGATGGAAAGTATTGTCTTAGGCTGGGTTCTCCAGAGAAGCAAAACCAGTGAAGTGTCTATACATATACATTTATGGAGAGATTCATATCAAGGGAACAGCCCCACACTGTTGTAGAGCCTGGAAAGTCCTAAGTCTGTGGGTCAGGCTGGAGGCTTCTCCTGACCCATGCAGCTGCAGGGGCTGGTGAACCCAAGGTCAACAGGCCAGACAACAGGCCTCTGGCTCGCAGGCTGTGTAAGCTGACAAATCCCAAGACTGGCAGGTAAGCTGGCAGGCTGCTGGCTCACAGACTGTGGAGGCTGATGACTCCCTAGATTGGAAAGCAAGCTGCCAGGTCAAGTCCCAAGAACCAGAGGCCAGACAAACAGGAGCCAGCTGCAGGGTCTAGAATGAGCAAAATCCCACAAGCCTTGCCAGAAAGTCCACCTATATTGGATGCAGACCACACTTCCAAGGAAACTCTCTTTCAACTGATTGGCTATTCACAGCAGATTCCACCATGTAAATGATCGCATTATTATATGACTGCCAAACTACATCATAATTGCCAGACCACTGAGAATCATGGCCCAGCCAAGCTGACACACAACCTTGACAATCACAGTCCACCCCTTGTCAATTTGGCATCCACACATATCTCCTTAAACCATACATAATCTCTGAATAAAGACAATTATAAAGTCATACTTGCACCTAACATGATACAACTAACACACGTACAATCAAAAACACACTAGCCTTGTCTACATCTTATATTTTGTAAGTGAAGAAAACAAAAATATTTGATGCACACATACAAGGAAGAAATGCTTATAACAATTACAGTCTTCGTTCCTGCAATCGGTCATGTGGTCGTAACTGGTATTTACAACTACCTTCTCTCACCACATGTTCTGTATTCCCTTTGCCCTCAGCAAGTACCTCAGGTGGTTGTGGTTCTTTGCCTGGTGAGGTGACCCAAACCTTCATTCCTGAAGAGTCTGGGCCATTAGAAGTCATGTTGAAATTGGGTTGCTGTAGTTTTCCGTTCACTTTAATCACAGGGCATGGTAGTACTAAGAGACACCCTAAGGGATCTCCTGCATTCCAGACATACTCTTCTTTACCTTCATTATGTAATATCAATTTGATTTACTCTTGGTAATTGGGATCAATCACACCACCCAGTATGGTAACTCCCTTATTTGCCTGTTGATCCAGAGGCATGAGGAGCCCGAAGTGACCAGGTGGCATTCTTAACTTCTAGTTCAATTAAATCAGTGATGTGTCTCCAGGTGGGAGCATTCTTCCCTTTGGAACTAAGAACTCTAGACCTGTAGAGCATAGGTTCATGGGGACAGGAAGCAAAAATTTTAGGAGTGGGTCACTAGGGGTAATAGTGAATGGGCAGCTCAGGCTGCATGGGGATTTTGTAGCCCGTGATTAAGCATTCAGTCTCTTCTAGGGTTCAGTAACAAGCCAAAAGCTATTTCTTAAGAGTGGTTATCTGCAGAGGTTGGCAAGGCTTTTCTCCAAAATCCTAAGGGTCTGTGCTATGATTCACCAATAGGGGCCTTCCAAAGACTCCAAACAGCATCTCTATCTGCCAAGCACCATTGGATCAGCTGGATCATATGGCCCAAGTGGCAGAGCTACTTGCACGGCAGCCTGAACTTGTTGCAGAGCATTTTCTTGCACTGGGCCCCACTCAAAACTAGTAGCTTTTTGAGTCACTTGATAAATAGGCTGAAGTAGAACACCCAAATGAGGGTTATGTTGCCTCCAAAACCCAAAGAGGCCCCCTGGACATTATGCCTCCTTTTTACTTGTGGAAGGGGCCAGGTGCAGTAACTTATTCTTCACTTTAGAAGGAATATCTCAACATACCCCAAACCACTGGACCTCTAGAAATTTCACTGAGGTGGAAGGTACCTGAATTTTTGTGGGATTAATTTCCCACCCTCTAGCATGCAAATGTTTTACCAATAAGTCCAGAGCCATTGATGCGTCTTCCTTACAAGTTTCAATCAGCATAATGTCATCAATGTAATCAACCAGTGTGATGTCCTGTGGAAGGGAAAGGCAGTCAAGGTCCCTGTGGACTAAATTATGACATAGGGCTGGAGAGTTGATATAGCCCTGAGATAGGAAACTGAAGGTGTATTGCTGGCCTTGCCAGCTGAAGGTGAACTGCTTCTGGTGGTCCTTCAAAACAGTTATGGAGAAAAAGACATTAGCCAGATCAATAGCTGATACCAGGTACCAAGAGATGTATTAATTTACTCAAGAAATGAAACCTCATTTGGAATAGCAGCTGCGACTGGAGTCACCATCTGGTTAAGTTTTTGATAATCCACTGTCATTCTCCAAGGTTCATCTGTTTTTTGCAAAGGCCAAATAGGAAAGTTGAATGGGGATGTGGTGGGAATCATCACCCTTGCATCCTTCAAGTCCTTGACGGTTGCAGTAATCTCTGCAATCCCTCCAGGAATGTGTTATTGCCTGTGGTTTACTATTTGCTAGGTATGGGCTTCCACTTGGCTTTTCCTACCATAACAGCCCTTACTCCACATGTCAGAGATCTGATGTGGGGGTTCTGTCATTTGCTGAGTATATCTGTTGCAATTATGTATTCTGGAACTGGAGAAATCACTACAGAATGGGATCGGGGACCCAATGGACCTACTGAGACAGATGTGAGCTAAGACTCCATTAACAACCTGACTTCCATATGCCCTCACACTGACTGGTGGGCCACGGTGATGTTTTTGGTCTCCTGGAATTAGTGTCAGTTCAGAGCGAGTATCTAATAATCCCTGAAAACTCTGATTATTTCCTTTTCCCCGGTGAACAGTCACTCTCATAAAAGGCTGTAGCTCCCTTTGGGAAACATGGGAGAAAGATTAACACTACTAATATTTGGCAGTGTAGTGAGGTGCTTCCTCAAGGGGACCTGGCCTCCCTTCATTCAAGAGGTTGTGGGTCTGTAAACTCACTCAAGTCTGGGAATTGATTGAGGGGCCATGACTCTCTATTCTGTGATTTGAGTTAGACTGCTTTTCACTAGACCTAGAATAATTTCACTTGTACAAATCAAGTAAATATTTGGTAGATTTCCTAGCTATTTCACTCCTAGGGACACCATGACTGAGTAGCCAATGTCATAAGTCCGTATGAGTCAGACTACTCTGATTACTGCTTTGACTCTGCTGTCCATTAAGGTAACCATACCCACCTTGTCTTGTTTATTGAGTGCCACCACTTGGCCCCTACCACCACGGGGTTAAATCAGCCTCATTGGAGTTAGGTGTCTTAATTCAGTCGGGGCAGTTCCCACTGTCAAATCTGACTTACATAAAATAGCAATCACAGCAGTCTTAAAGGATGCTGGGGCTCCCTTCACAAATTTGTTCCTCACCGTTGTGGTAAAAGGTGTGTTCTCTGGACACTCCATGTGTGGGTCTGTGGGTCTAACCTGATAAATCCACTCTAAAATGCCAATTTCTCTAAGCCTTTGGATACCTTCCTCTACAATATTCCAAGGCAGATCTGGTACTTCAACTTGATTTAGTGTAGGCCACCATGTAATCCATGCTTCCATCACCCAAGCAAACTAACTAACCTCTCAAACTGAAACATTGAATGAAGAATATGTGCTTAGTGGGCCCGTATTAATAAACTTAGACTGATCCATCTTTATGTTCCTTGCACCATTATCCCACACCCTTAATAGCCATTCCCACATATATTCCCCAGGCTTCTATTTGTACATATTAGAAAAGTCAAGCAGTTCTTTTGGAGTGTAGTGTTCCTCCTCCTGGGTCACACTTTGTACTTCACCTTTTGGGGCTCACTGGGACTTAAGTTTAGTTATAGGTCTAGAAGCCAAAATGGGTGATTGGGATGTGTTTTGAGAACATTCAGCATTGTCTTGTAAGGCATCTGCCTCAGGCGATGTCCCAGGCAATGACTCAGACAAAGTCTCTTTTTTTGTGTTTGTTTGTTGTTGTAGTTTAAGTGTGAAAGTTCACATTTCAAGTTAGTCTCTTATACAAAAATTTATACATATATTGTTATCTGACCCTAATTTCTCTCCCTATACTGTAACACCACACTCCTCCTTTCCACCCCTGATTCCCCATGTCCATTCAACCAGCTCCTAATTCTCTCTGCCTTCTCATCTCACCTCTGGACAGAAGCTGCCTGTTCAGTCTCATGTATCCACTTGAGCTAAGAAGCACACTCTTCACGAGTATCATTTTATATCCCACAGTCCAGTCCAATCTTTGTCTGAAGATGTGGCTTCAGAAATGGTTTTAGTTCTGGGCTGATAGAGAATCTGGGGGCCATGCTTTCCGGGGTTCCTCCAGTCTCAGTCAGACCATTAAGTCTGGTCTTTTTACTAGAATTTGAGTTTTGCACCCCACCTTTCTCCTGCTCCATCCAGGACTCTCTGTTGTCTTCCTTGTCAGGTGGTCGTTGGTGGTAGCCAGGCACCATCTAATTCTTCTGGTTTCAGGCTGATGAAGTCTCTGGTTTATGTGGCCCTTTCTGTCTCTTAGGCCAATACTTCCCTTGTGTCTTTGGTGTTCTTCATTCTCAGACAAAGGCTCTTTAGACACAGCTGGGTTAATGTCATTAGATGGGGGTGGAGGGGCTACTGGTTTTACTAGGGAGGGTGGCTTAGCAGACAAAGATGGAGTAATCTCTTCAGATGGGAGTGAGAGGGCTGATTTTGTTGGCAGAAGTGACTCAATGGAATTTAGGGGCTCAGTGTCTCCAGCTTCCTGATTATCTGCACATATGTCCCCAACAAGTTTCAGGATCCCATTTCTTCCCAGTCAATGTCCTCACTTTAACTTTAAACACCACTGGAGGTTGGGAATACAGTTGGTGTTGTGATTCAGCCACTTTTATGATAAGACTCTGGGTTCGGTTTTCGACAACGTCAGCTCTGTTACTACAAGAAATGAGGCTTTCTTTCAAGGCACAAGTGGAAACTTTGGGGTCGTTTATGTGTCACTTGAGCTTTGACTTTGAAGCCCTGAGCTCATCCTTCTTTCACCACTTCATCTAGCAAAAGTAGGACCAACGAACCAGCTTCTTTATACTTCTTATTATGACAAAATCATAGAAATGAATCAAACATGTGATCAACCAGAACTTTGTCTTTTTCATTTAGTGAACATCTTGACTAACTATGTGATATATTTGTAAATTGCTTAAATGTAGTATTTCTTATATGAATACTAACAAAAAAACAAAGATGTCATCTAAGATACTCCACTGGTCTCATCTCTTCGGGAGCAAGTGAGAATGAAGAGAACAGGATACAACGAAAAGATTAGTCCAAAGGACTAATTGTCCA
>NW_004444074.1:2425935-2497486 GCF_000243295.1 Trichechus manatus latirostris
TTGATGAAGAATATTGAGTATACCATGGACTGTCAGAAGAACAAATATGTCTGTCTTAGTAGAAGTACAGCTAGAGTGCTCCTTGGAAGTAAGGATAGCAAGACTTCTTCTCACATACTTTGGACATGTTATCAGGAAGGACCAGTCCCTGGAGAAGAACATCATGCTTAGTAAAGTAGAAGGTCAGTAGAAGGAAGGAAGGCCCTCAACGAGATGCATTGGCACAGTGGCTGCAACAATGGGCTCAAACATAGCAATGACTGTGAGGATGGTGCAGGACCAGTGTTTTGTTCTCTTGTAGAAAGGGTTGCTATGAGTCGGAACCGACTCAATGGCACCTAACAACAATAACAACAAAATTGTTTTGTATAATCTTTCGACACTGAATTACATTATTAGTAACTGAGTGGAAGCCTTTTTTGATTTTTCTCCTTCTTTTCCTGTAATTACTACTTCATTCTCAAAGAAGTTATTGATATAGGTTCACAAATACTAATTACCACAATATTGTAGCTAAAACACCAAAAAATTTGATAAAATCAGAGACTATAAAAACATCGGCTGTGATGAAAACAACAGCGCGTGCTTGTAGCCCTGGAGACCAAGTCATGTGATTCGGAGCATCATTGTAATTGGGTAATAATGACATCTCTGACCGGAGCACATTAGAAGGATCAAAAAGTAAATTAGCAGAGAGTTTTAGCCTTGTAGTTATATTGATATATGTAAGCTGGACTTATAAAAAATGTTTTTATTGTTATAACTACAGGGATATTTTCATAAAAAATAATAAATTTCTGCTGAAACACTGTACAAAAATTTTATAGACAGCCATTTTGGTGTGATGCACTCTAACACTGTCACTCAGAGCAGGTCGCACCCCCCGTCCCCCCTCAGTGATGCCACTGCTCCTTCTACCAGCCTGAATCGAAACCAATGAGATCCGGGATGAGGACACTTATTTGGTGGGGGTGATTTAGGACATAATATTGGAGCCATTATTCCCTATCCTTGAGCATAGAGAATGTGACTCAGCTGGAGCTGGACTCACAAGGACTCACAAAGACACATCAACTGGGCCCTGAGGTATAAAGGCAATAGCTAGGACAATCTTGGAAAACATCTTTTAGGGAAACTTTCACATAAACAAATCATAAAACACAGCACAAAAGACCCACATATTTTCCACTCTTATCTTTTTTTTATTACCCTTTAGTGAACAGTAAGATTTGTTGGACCAATGAAGACCCTCCTGACTGTCGGTTGTTACTGAAAACTGTACCAATGACTATTAAGAAAGATGACGCAGAATGTAGAATCACGTTGACTTAACAGTTTTTAGCCAGTCTGTGAAAAGGTGACGCTTACAATGATTTTACCCATTTGTGATGTTAATATATAGTGATGATTCTGTAACTTTCCTTGGATTCGGGCAGTCATTAGCTCTGGCAGCATGGCTGTCTGCTGCCCACTTCTGCCTTTTTGAAGATATGCTGAATAAAACTTTCTTTTTGCCTTACTAAACTCTGTGATATTTTTACCCTACAACAGGGAGATGAGGGAGGAAAGAGGAGGCTTGGCTTGGAAGGTGAAGGAGAAGAGCACCCCATTATGAAGCAGGAAAGGGACAATGGCGAGGGCAGTTTTCAGGGCTCCAGTCTCCCCCAGCTTGTCCTCCAGGCCCTCCCCACCCTTCCTCCAGCTCATCTGCAGGGCCCCACAGTGCATATCTTGGCCTGATAAGAAGGAATTGAAATTATTCACAGAGCTCAGAAAGCTCCTCCTTTGGGCATTAGCCTTTTCCAGGAAAACGGAGCGGTGGATAATAGCAGTCCTACTGTGATGGGTCTCTAGAGTTCTAAAGCAAATGTGCAAAGCACTGGGATTAGAGAAGAAACATTTAGTACAGTGGTACTCAAACTTGTGAGGCAGAATCAAACCCCACCTACTCATGACTGGAAACCAGTAGTTTGGGGGAGGGTGGAAACCTACATTTTCTCTAAGTATGCCACACAGATCTGGGGGTTGTGGAGCCTGGAGATTACAAATTTGGGGATCTCTTTAAGAAGAAGAATATCTTCCTTTACAAAAGTAGATGACCATACAAACACGTTGGCAGGGCCCCTCCCAGGGCCCATACAGTGAGGGGTTCTGCAGCCTGAGCCTCACAGGCCTCACGGTGAGTCCACCTCTGAGCCCAGCAGATTCTGATGTAAGGTAAGTAAAACTCCCTTGAAGAAAGACACTAGCATTTCATGCACAAGCATTTACTGAGCACCTGCTGAGTGTCAGGCCCTGTGTTTGGCTCTGGGGACCATAGACCAACAGGACATTGTTCTTTTCCTCCAAATGTTCATAAATCTTTAGGGTTGATGGTTATGTAAATGAGTAAATGCATAAGAAGCTATGTTGTTGTTAGGTGCCATCGAGTCCTTAAGGTGACATCTTTGCTTTTTAACACTTTAAAGAGGTCTTTTGCAGCAGATTTGCCCAATGCAATGCGTTATTTGATATCTTGACTGCTGCTTCATGGGCATTGATTGTGGATCCAAGTAAAATGAAATCCTTCACAATTTCAATCTTGTCTCCATTTATCATGATGTTGCTTATTGGTCCAATTGTGAGAATTTTTGTTTTCTTTATGTTGAGGTGTAATCCATACTAAAGGCTGTGGTCTTTGATTTTCGTCAGTAAGTGCTTCAAGTCCTCTTCACTTTCAGAAAGCAAGGTTGTGTCATCTGCGTATTACAGGTTGTTAGTGAGTCTTCCTCCAATCTTGATACCCTAAGTCGTAGTTATCTAGTGCTGCTGTAACGGAAATACCACAAGCGGATGGTTTAACAAAGGGAAATTTATTGCCTCATAGTAATGAGATAGGGAAGGGAAAAAGGGACTGAGCCCCTAGGCAAAGAACCCTGAACTAAAAACATGTGCTTAACTAATGACACAAAATCCATTATCTTGGAACATACAATAATGAAAGAACAACCCACCCAGCTCTCCATGGACTTACTCGATGCGATGTTTCTCAGAAGAGCTGGCCTAATCTTGCCCCTGGAGCATGCGCAGACATCCGCAAGGTGACCGACAGACCCGTGACAGGAATCGAGCCGGCACCACGGGGGAACTGCCATCCAGTCCCAGGAGCCTTTCTTACGGGTTCCATCTTGAATTACCTCTTGTGCGCGCACCTTATCTTCATAACCCCGCCTCTTTCATGAATAAAGATGATGCCTTTTCCCGCCTAAAAGCTTTCATAAGCCCTAGTCAATCCTTTACTCCGGGAGACAAAGGCTAGCATTGCATTGTTCCTCTTTGTCTCCGCTCGCGAGCTACTTTTCTCAATAAAGCTTTGTTCGTGCAGAAAACTTGAGCCTCTCCTGGTCATTCTTGGTCAGTAGAAGGCAAGAACCTCATAGGGGCAGCCCAGGTTGGGCAGAAGACCCCAGCAACAGTAAAGTAGGCTACAAGTCCAAATTCAGGGCGTCAGCTCCAGGGGAAGGCTTTCTCTGTCAGCTCTGGAGGAAGGTCCTTGTCATCAATCTTCCCCTGGACTAGAAGTTTCTCAGCGCTGGGTCCCCAGGTCCAAAGGACGCGCTGTGCTTCCACGGCTGCTTTCTTGATGGTATGTGGTCCGCCATCTCTGTTAGCTTTCCTTTCCTTTTATCTGTTTGAAGATAAAAGGTGGTGCAGGTCACACCCCAGGGAAACTCCCTTTACATTGGATCAGGCAGGTAACCTCAGCAAGGGTATTACATCCAACCCTAATCGTTTTTATAACATAATCTAATCTCGCCTCATTAATCACAGGTAGAGATTAGGATTTACAACACACAGGTAAATCATATCAATCACAAAATGGAGGACAACCACACAGTATTGGGAATCATGGCCCAGCCAAATTAATATACGTATTTTTGGGGACACAATTCAATCCATGACACCCCATTCTTCTTCTTATAGTCCAGCTTCTCAGATTATTTGCTCAGCATACAGATTAAATAAGTACAGTGAAAGGATACAACTCTGATGCACACTTTTCTTGACTTTAAACCATGCAGTATTCCCTTGTTCTGTACGAACAACTGCCTCTTGGTCTAAGTACAGGTTCTTCATGAGCACAATTAAGTGTTCTGGAATTCCCATTTTTCACTATGTTATCCATAATTTGTTAGGACCCACACAGTTGAATGCCTTTGCATAATCAATAAAACATAAGTAAACATCTTTCTGGTATTCTCTGATTTTAGCCATAATCCATCTGACATCAGCAATAATATCCCTTGTTCCACATCTTCTTCTGAATCAAGCTTAAATTTCTGGCAATTCCCTGTCAACATACTGCTGCAACCACTTTTGAATAATCTTCAGCAAAATTTTACTTCTATGTGATAGTCTGTGGAACAGACTATCAATTGTTCATATACAAGATCAAGTTGAAGTTGAAGAAAATTAGAACAAGCCCACGAGAGCCAAAGTACGACCTTGAGCATATCCCACCTGAATTTAGAGACCATCTCAACAGGCTATGAGAGAAGCATATTCAGCTTTCAATGGGAAACAGCACCTGGGTGAAACTAGTCAAGTTACTGAAACACTCCAAGCCTCAGTTTTCCCATCTGCAAAGTGGAGATAATTGCAGGCCCTATTTCATAAGGTTGTTTTCAGGATTAAATGAGTATATGCTTGTAAATGCTCAATCCTGGCAGAGTGAGCACTCAATACATTGTATTTGTGTTTTCACGTATCATACCTGTAGAAGGTGAGGCCAGGACAGACTTCAGAGACGAGGTGGCCCTGCGGCTGAGTCTTGAAGGATAGTTGTGAGGGAAAACATCAAAATCCCACTTCTGTCACTTCTCTGATGCCAAATTGTAATGATCAATTCAATTCATTATCAGTTCTGCTCCCCTCTCTTCTGACACCAGCTGCACATATAGCACTTCTCCTCTGACCCTAACTACACGGAGCTAGGTTAGCTCTTGTAAGTTACACAGCACAGTCTTCCGGACTGCCAAGTCTGCCCAAGTCTTCAGATGCTAGCCGCAAGCTTGGGAGTCCCCGCAACACCCTCACTTCTGACCTGCTGGCTGCAAATTCAGGGACTCCCTCTACCCCCATCAGGGTACCATCCATGACCTTGGTCCATCAGAAAACCCTCCTTCTGGTCCCTTCCCCTAAACCTCCAGTCTTGCTCAGTTATCTCCCCCATTCTAAAAACTAAAATCCTCTTTTGATCCTACAATCCCTCCACTCTACCCATCACACTGCTATCAAAGGTAGTTTCTGAAAGTATACCCTGGCACATCCCCTTGCAGGCCCCAATGCCTACTGAATAAAGTCTTTATGCTTGGGAGTCCCTAGCCCCCCTCACTTCTGATCTGCTGGCTCCCACTATCCTTTGGGTTCAACAATTTGCTAGAACAATTCACATAACTCATGGGAAGCACTGTACTTACACTTACAGTTTTATTATTTCAAAAAGATTCAAATAAAGAGACACATAAGACAATTTTAAAAACCCATTGCTGTCGAGTCAATTCTGACCCATAGCGAGCCTACAGGACAAAGTAGAACTGTCCCATAGGTTTCTAAGGAGGGGCTGGTGGATTTGAACTGCTGACCTTTTGGGTTGCAGCCAAATGTTCAACCACTGCACCACCAGGCTCATTTTAGGGCAATAGATCTCCTAGAAATGGTTTTGACACTCTCCCACATGCACTGATGTCAATTACCAACCAGGAAGCCCATGGAGCTTCTGTGTCCAGAGCCTTTCTTGGGGTCTCATTGCGTATGTAGGCATGATTGAGTGAATAATGTCTCCCCGCTCCCCAGGTCAGCTGTTATTACTCAGTGGTGTTTCTGGCCTGGCCAGTCCCTACCTGAGTCACCTCCTTAGCATAACCTATTCGATTAGATGTAGTCTGGAGTCCTCAAAGACGCTTAAGCTCACTGGGGAAATGCCAAGGTTTTAGAGTTTAACTCTCAGGAGTCAAAGTCAAAGACAAAATTCTTTGGGTAAAGTTAATGTAAGCCCCACAACAGTCTTGTCCCTTCCATGGATGGCAGGCGTGAGGGGTGGAAGAGCATGGGGCTCCACGTGGCTGAAGGGCAGAGGCTGAGAACAAGGCCCCAGAATAGATGGTGCTGGGGAGGCAGGCAGGCTCCAGATCTGGAAGCCTTCATGTGCCAGGTGGAGGAGTTTGGACTTTCTCCTGAGCACAACGGGAGTCACAGAAAGGTAGTCAGCAGAAGAATAAGATCATATGCTTTGTGTTTTAGTAAAATCACTTCGGCAGCCAAGAGGAGGAGGGGTTCGAACAAGTGAGGCTGAAGGCAAGGAGACCAGTGGGGTGGGGCTGCAGAAGCCCCAGTGAGAAGGGAACTCAGCTCTGAATTTGGTGGCTACTTTGGGGACAGAAGTCAACCAAGTCACCAGCCATTTGTGCTATGAGAAGTGCTATTTCATAGCATTGTATTATCCAACTTAATGAACTGCAATAAAGCTGAATAAGGTCGTAGTACAATATTAACTTCACAGAGATAAGCAGACGTGTGATGTGAAACCAGGTTCCGACAGACAGCTGGTCAGCCTGGCAGCATAACCCCATTTCTAAGAACATGCAATCAATTCCCACGGGCTGGCCCCATCTGCCCATTCTTCTGTGTGCAAGTGATCTTGAAGTACTCATTATAAAACTTGAGGGAGTGGTGGTAGTGAAGGACTAGCCCAGATGGCACCGATATGTGGCTTATGTGAACCCTAGGAAGCTACTCAGATCAAAGCACTTTTTAAAACTTTTGTTTTAATGCACAAAGAAAAATTACAGAGGTATATACAGCCCAAAGTTTCCCTGGATGGCACAAATGGTTAAATGCTTGACTACTAATCAAAGGTGGGCAGCTCGAACCCACCCAGACGTGCATCAGAAAAAGGCCTGGTGATGTGCATCTGAAAGGTCACAGCTTTGAAAACCCTATGGAGTACAGTTCCAGTCTGCACACATGGGGTCACCACGAGTTGGAATTAACTCAATGACAATGGTTTTATTTTTGGTTGTTGTTGGGGTTTTTTTTTAATGACCATGTGAACACATTGCCCATGCAGGGAAGGACCCTGAAGTCCAAGCTTCATTAGCTTCCTGATGAGCTCACCTCTGAGTTCAGTTTGTAAATCACCAGGAAGAAATGATGACGGACGGGGTGGCAGCCAGTTGTTTGCCACATGGAGACGAGACCTGGTCAGGCTGCAGCCCTGGACCCAGCCCTGCCCACCCTCTCCACTGGCCACAGTGCTGCTCCCCTTTCCTGCTCCCCTACACCGTGCTTTCTGGGAACAAAGTCCCTGTTTGTTCACCGTAAACACTTGCCAGAAAAGGGAGCGATGTTTACTGAACTCCGGAGTGCTCTCTGCCTGGCACTGAGCCGGGTATTTTACATAAGTCAACTCTTGTTAAGTTTCCAGCATCCCTGGCCAGGCTGAATAATTGACAAGTGAATGGGAAATCGAAGAATCAGAGAAGTGCCCAGGGCTACCCATGTATTGAGCAGCAGAAGCGGGATAAGAACCAGGTCAGCCTGGCACCTAAGTGTATGCATCCCTCACACCCACTAGCCCTCTCCCTCTGTTTCAGTTCTGTTGCGTTGCTAGTTGCTGTTGAGTCGGCCCCTGACTCATGGGAATACCATGGACAACTGGATTGGACTGTAGTGATCCATAAAGTTTTCATTGGCTGATTTTTGGAAGTAGATTGCCAGGGCTTTCTTCCTAGTCTGCCTTAGTCTGGAAGATCTGCTGGAACCTGTTCAGCATCGTAGCAACACAAAAGCCTCCACTGACAGATGGGTGGTGGTTACGGATGAGGTGCCTTGGCCAGAAATCAACCCCAGGTCTCCTGCGTGGACGGTGAGAATTCTACAGGTGAAGCACCACTGTCCCTTACTTTGGTCTTAGTTGAAGAGATCACTTGAGGCAGTTGTCCTGACCCACACGCAGCACCAGCCGCTGATGTCCTGAGGTCGTGCCACCGGGGCTTCATACATCTAGTCGATGCTCTAGTAATCCATTGCTGGATAAAAAGTTATCATAAAACACAGTGGCTTAAAACAATGACATTTATTTTGCTCACGAATCTGCGAGTTGGCAGGGCTTGGTGGGAATAGCTCATGTCTGTTCTACTTGGCATCAGCTGGGGTGGCCTGGAGGCTGGGGCTGGAGTCATCCGAAGGCTTGTTTACTCATGTCTACCAGTCGATGCTGGCTGTTGGCTGAGAACTTAGCTGGAGCTATCCGCTGGAACACCTACGGACGGCCTTGCTAAGCAGCCTGGGCTTCTTCACAGTAGGGTGGCTGGATTCCAAGAGTGAACATCTCCACGGAAAAGCCAGGTGGGATTCGTACTGCTTTTACAATCTAGCCTCAGAAGTCAGTGTTACGGTCACCCATTCTACTTGTTGAGGCAATCACAAAAATCCCACCCAAGCTCAAGGAGGGGAGGAAAGGGACTTCACCTCTTATGGGGAGCAGCAAGATTCTGGAAGAGCATGTGGGACAAGAAATAGTTGGAAAACACAAACTGCCACAGTTAAACAAGTGCTGGGCCCCTGGATGGTGCAAATGGTTAAGCACTCGGCTGCTAACTGAAAGGTTGGCAGTTCAAACCCACTCCGAGGCACCCTGTAAGAAAGTCTGGGCAATCCGCTTCTGAACGGTCACAGCAATGAAAACTCCATGGAGCACAGTTCTATTCTGAAAAGCATGAGGTCACCATGAATCAGAATTGACTCACGGCAACTGGTTTTGGTTTTGGGAGGTGCCCACCTGGGTGCCAAGCACTGAGCTAGGCACTGGGATAAGGACAGGACTTGGAAACAGCTGGGCGATGAGTGTCACACATTCTACAGGGCAAGACAGACGTACAGCTGGGGGCTATGTGGGTGTCAAGGAGGAAGTGCTCAGAGATTATTTGAAAGTTACTATTTGTGTAGTGTTGATTATGTGCTAGGCAGCCTTCTAAGCACGTTACATTTAATCTTACATCAGCTTTATGAGATAGGTACAATTAATTATTCCCATACAACACGAGACAAAACAAAGACACAGAGAGGTGAAACAACTTGCCCAAAGTCACACAGCTAGAAAGTATCAGAGCTGGGGCTCAGCCCGGGAAGCCAGCAGTGGAATCTGTGTTCTTAACCACTGCACCACCCTGCCTCTCTTCTTAGATGTTTTCTCACGGGACAGGCCTTCTTCCCAATCTCACTCAATATCTGTTGGGATATCAGAACCCAACATCTGTCCCAGGGAACATGGGCCTGGGTGGCTCTGTGCTATGTCCCTAGGGGTGAGAAGGTCTCTGGCAGAACCAGTCTCCTGGTTTCCTTCTCGATCAATATTTTGGGGAATGGGAAACTGGAAGTGTCACCGCTCAGCGTCTGGTCCTTTCAACCCACTTTCATTCAGGGCTGATTCTACAGGGGTGACAGAGGGTGAGAGAGGTGCTGCTGCTCTGCTGAACAGGAAGGAACAATGAGCCCATTCTGTTTTGTAAGAGAGATGTAACATGGAACAAAATGGCATTTTCCACATATTGGAACCTTATCTTAAACACGGGAGTCCAGGTGTAGAAGCAAGAGCACACACTTCAGGAGTCAGCCAGACGTGAGTTCAAACCTAAGCTATCTCACTTCCTGTTTGGATGACCCTGAGCAGATTTCTTCACCCCAGTGACCCTCAGTTTCCCCTTCTGTAAGTGGGGGTGGTACTTGTCTCACATAATTTGCATGAGGAAGTTGACACATAACATTAACCATCACAGGGATTAAATGAAAGAACATATGTAAAGCACCCAGCATGGCCCTGCCATGTAGTAGGTGCTTAAGTGAATGTCCATTCCCTTTGTCTTTACCTCCTGGTGAGCTGCCCAGAACTGGACTCTGTACGCCAAGGAATCTGACCAAGACATAGTCGTGTAAGCTTTTCACCTCCGTTGTTTCTAGACACTCTACCTCTATTAATACAGCCTAAGATCATCTTATTATTTTCAGCAGCCACATCGGTGGTTCTCACCAACTACAATCCCATAGTTCTTTCCACATGTAGCAGCTGCTCCTCAGCCCCTCCCAGCAGCCATCAAAATGAGCCCAGCTACGGACAGTGAAGGTTGTGGAATTCCTGAAACAGCAAATCCCAGGCCGTTCCGCCATGACTCAGCCCGTTTCCTTTCACACTGCCATGGAAAGCTTGCCCCATGTACCCAGCAAAGCAGGAACCAGGTGAAATTCAGAACCCAGACCTCCTGCACCTGCTCCCCAAGAGGGGTGTTGGGCCAGCCATGTGCTCCAGGGGAACGAGCGCAGGCACTCAGTTCCCACTTGTGGATGGTGAAATGATAATCATATGGTTTACCATGCCGGGAATGACAACTTAAAGAGGAAAGGCATTGTATTCATCGTCAAAAAGTGCGTGTCCACTTCTCTAATGTGGCTCTGCCTCTCAGCCTAAAACCTGGCTGAAATGACTAACAGAATAAAAATAAAATAAAATAAAAAATTAAAAGTGGAATGGGGGTGGGAGATGGATCTACACTGGATACCAGAACATGTCACGGGTGAGCCACACGCTACAAGCATTGAAGATGTTCCCTTGATGGGGTCTATTTGGGCTGGAGAGAAGAAAGCCATCGGCACTGATGCGTAACTAAGACCCAACGTAGGGTTCTAAGAAGTGAGGGGCACGGACCCTGGCTGGGTGAGGGCAGCGAGGGGTCTTCAAGCACTCACTATGTGCTAAGTGCTTTACAAGCTTTGTTTATTTAGTCCTCATAGCAGCTGCACCAAGCAGCAAGGTCACAGTTAACTTTATCGACATGGAGACCAGGCTCCGTGAGGTGCAGGACCTCATGCTAGGTCACACAGCCGATAAGCAGAAGGGCTGAGACTTGAATTCTGCTCAGTGTCCCCCAATGTCTATGGTACTAAAACCCCTGATTTTCAGCTGGGCATATGGCTGCCCAAATTAAAGACTGTGCTGCTAGCTGTGTGGTCTCGGGCAAGTCACGTAACTTTTAGTGCTTCGGTTTCTTTTCTCACCAAGTACCTACCACATAGAGTGTTTGTTGCTGGAACAACCAGGTAGTAGTTGTGTTGGAATAAAACGCTGCCTGGCCCTGCGCCGTCCTCATGATTGGCTGTAGATCAGACCGTGGTGATCTTTAGTGGGTTTTTTTTTTTTTTTTTTTGGCTTTAAAGAATAGAAATTTATTGTCTCACAGTTCTAGAGGCTAAAAATCCCAATCAGGGTTTCGGCCATGTTGATTTCTTCCTTGTCAGTAGCCCCAAGCATTCCTTGGTTCCTTGGATTGTAGATGACCCTCACATGGCATCTATCTTCCCCCATGTACGCATATCTTTGTCTAATCTGCTCTTGATCCATAGGGTTTTCACTGGCTGATTTTCAGAAGTAGATTACCAGGCCTTTCTTCCTAGTCCGTCTTAGTCTAGAAGCTCCACTGAAACCTGTTCAGCATCATAACAGCATGCAAGCCTCCACTGACTGGTGATGGCTGCTCATGAGGTGCTTTGGCTGTGAATCGAACCCCGGTTTCCCACATGGAAGGCAAGAATGCTACCAGTGAACCACGACCGACCCACCACTGCCCCCTCGGTAGGGTGGTAGGTGGAGTAAACTAGTTAATTATGTAAAGTGCTTAGAACAGGGCCTGGCACATAATTGATTAATCTGTACTTTGAGCTACTGGGCTGAATGGAAAATAGAAGCAGCTGTTTGCTGGTGTGGCGGCTACAGGCAGAAGATAAACTTCTCAGAGAACGTGTATGTGCTTACTGGGTGCCAGCACCAATTCCCTCCCACTTCAAGCAGCTTCTAGGAGCCACAAAGGGGGCCTGGCTTGAGTCCTCAGTTTCCCCTTCCCAGAATTAATCTACAGTAAGAAATATTGTCCCTTCTGAGAGCTTAAATTCTAATGAAAGTGGTAAAGCTAGAAAGGTCTTTAAAAATACTATTATGATAGCTTATCACAATCATACTTCCTCATGTCCACACCTCTTGCAATGTGACTTTGACAGCACCCTGCCACCCCCACCACATACTCCCAAGGAAGTCCTCTGACCTGTGCCAATATCTGGAACCATCTACCCCTCCAGAGTTCATGCACTTATTTGAATGACTGGCATAAAAATCCAATTTCAGGGCACAGAGGTAAAAATAATTGATTTGTTAGATATCTAACAAAACCTAGGTATCTAAAACATAATCTATGACCCACCTCTACTCAAGAACATTCAATGGCTCCCCAGGGCTGCCATGTTAAAGCCTTAAATCCTTGGCCTGGCAACTACAGGATCCTCGCTAGACTCAATCTACTCCCCAGGTCCCACTTTACAACAGCTGAAATACTTGTAGTTTCCCAAGTTCACCCAAGGCTTTGCACGTGCTGTTCCTGCTGGGTAGAATGCCCTCCCCTTGCTATATGCACCAGGCATACTTATCCTTCAAGTCCACTCCAATGCCACCTCCTCCATGAAGTCTGCCAGGCTGACTGAGGGACCCCTTCGTCTGGGCACTCTTGGCTCGTGAGGGAAGGCGAGGGAGCTACCTTTTCATCTTTGTCCCCACCACTTAGCACCATCTCTTGCACACAGTCAGTGCTCAATAAACCTCTGATCAGTAAGTTCCCCAACTTGTGATGAGAGAAGGTTCTGTGGAGTCGAAGCCGTGGGACTGAGTCTTGGACTAGCCGCTCACTGGCTGTGTGATCTTGGGTATCTTGACCTCTTCATGCCTGTTTCCTCAGCTGAAAAAATGTGATAATCATTCCTAGTTTATGGCATTGTGAGGATTAGATCAAAGTGAGCTCATGTGTGGAAAGCACCTCCCTGGCTCACAGGAGGGGCCCCACAAATGTCAGTTCCTCTTCGCCTCTACCCATTCTTTACCCCAACCTCCAAAGTACTTCTCTGTATATGTAACTGGCCTACAGAAAATGGATTTGGATGAAAGACACCCTCCCGCAAGACTTCTATAAGGCATAGGCTTTGGGGGGGCATTTTGGACCGGGTCTGGGTCTGCTCCTGGGCTTTATCGTTGGCAGCTGGATAAATAGTCCTTTGCACACCACGGCCCTTTGGTTCTGTTCCTTCTCCACTCTACCATTGTACAGAAACATCTGCCTTCAAGGCCCATGTATAAGTCTCTCTTCCTTTGGAAGGAGCTCCTTAACCTCGAAAGGGGGTCCAAACACTCCTGACTCCTCTAGTCCTGTCCTGTGCCACCCATCTGAGCGGGGCACGGTCCCCAACACTCTCCTAGAACTGACCAAAGCAGACATAAGCCCCAGCATACCTTGCTATGGCTTTACTACATGCGAACTCCAGATATCCAGGCCTGACTCAGAGGGTGTATTCTCACCAGTGACAAAAAGAGAAAAAAAAAAAAAAAATACAGATACAGCACGTTTGTTAATACTAACCATTTTAATTTAAATTAATAGCATTTCTGGATGACAAATGCAGTTGATAGAAAATATAAAAACTTTTACTGTACAAATTTTACATCACATTCAAAAAAGCAAGTGTGTCTCTTGTGGCCACAGAAGACGCTGTGTTTGCGCCCACTGCTGAAATCCTGGCGAATGTCGCAGCCTCACACAAGCTCCCCAACCGGCTTCACATTTATGTCCCCTTACCCCTATGGGGCAGTTCTACTCTGTCCTATAGGGTCACTATGAGTCGGAATCGACTGGATGGCACACAACAACCCCACACAATACAGAATAACCACAAAGTAGGCTTTCAGCGCTTGCACTTGGGAGAAACTGTGTGGGATGGCGGAGGGATCCAGGGCGACACGCAGCTTTGATTTGGTGACACAAAGGGGCCAGCTTTGTTACACACTGCTCACCACTGACCTCGGGTCAGAGCCAGGGGCTGCGGCTCTGGTTGAAGGCAGCAGGGACACAGACCCCAGGGCTTCGGAGGGGAGGCTGGGAACGGGAGGCTCCGTGAACGGAGCCCCACAGACTCCACTGCGCACCTCCGCAGCCCCCGGGCTCTCCAAGGAGGCCCTCTCCGTGTCTGCACCCCCTTCACAGTCGCCCCTGAGGGCTGAATTCACAGTATCTGTTGTCCTTCACGTGTTTCCAAGGCAGACAGGGAGAGATCACACAGAAGGGCAGGCGTGTCTTCCTAACCTCAATTCACAGTCATTTAAATACAACCAACGAGGAAGGGGGCCACGGGGGAAGGGGAGTGACTTTCTTCGGGCATTTTTCTTCAATAACAGGCAGTGCAGGAGTGGCAGACGGAGAGCCCTCAGCACCACCCTCGGGGTGCATGGCAGAAACCACACGCCATGCCATCGTCAGTTCCTTAAGGGCGGGGACTGTGATTCCCCCCATTTCTGGGTTCCCAGCACTTGCACAAGACTAAGTACACAATAGGTACTCAACAAAAGCTTCTTGAAGTGAACTGAGGATGTGACAAGAAAAAAACCAAGACCCCAGGCTGACTTTCTGGGGGCTGTGGTGTCAGGGGTCAGAGGAAATAGAAAAGTTGAGCAGCCGGGCCTCTCCAGGTTGTCAGTTGGTTCAGCTCTTGCCTGCAGGAAGCTCAATGCCAGATGGGGCTGGGGGGTGTGCAGGAAGTGACCTTTAAAGGGGAGGGGCAGAGATACACAAACTGTGACCTCTGGGAAGGCAGGTGTGTGTGGAAGGCTCTGAGTCACAGAGGTGGTGGTTACATGCCATGTGGCTTTGAAGTGTGGGAGGTCACGTAGAAGTGTGGCCACAGGGCTGATAGGGTGAAACGAACGCACCCACCAGGAGAAAAGCCCCACATGGAGCTAACTGGTGTACAGCTCCTCTTTCCTCCTCCTCACACCCTGACTGGAAAGAGCTGGAATGCTAACAGTCCGGGCAGCTGGGGTGGACAGGGGGTCCCTCGGCGAGGCGTGCACTGCTGCACAGCTGTGCTCTCAAAGGAGTGGCTGGCCAAGGGGGCTGGGCCCCAGAGCAGGAAGACAGCCCACAGCCCCAGGCAGAGTGGCCATTTTATATGCTGCTACAGCCAAACTGTGGCACTAGGGACAGCTTTGAAAATTGGTGGTGGTGGCAGGTTTGCTAGGTGGGTCTAACTGAAACCAGGGGTGGAGGGTAAGCCACATGCCGCCCCATCCTAGCTCACAGCTCAGAGCATGGACCAGAGTGCTGAGCCTGGATCCAATCCATCACCCTTGCTCTTTTCTGGTTTTGGAGTTGAAACCAACACTACCTCCACTTAAGGGCTTCTTTGCCATGTGGAACTTTTCTCTTTAGGAGCCAGTTTCTAATGAAGATAGGCAGGCTGCTCTCACATCAAAGGACTTTCCCAAATCTAGCCCGTTCTGTGTCAAAAGACATGAGCTGAAGGCCTGACTTAGCATTTGGGAAGGCTCTGAAGATTGGGGCAAAGGAGGCTTGCTTGATGGGTTTAACTGAAAGGGCGGGTGGCCCCAGAGCTTGTAGGTTACTGAAAATAGGTTCTAAAGGGCCAGGTTACCATTTGGCTGGGAAGGGTGGGCTCGGGTACCCGCTAACTTCTACTACCCTCTTCTTCCCCCTCACCTTGTCCCTGCTGATCAGGCTTCATGACACACACAACTGCTGGGCTGGCCCTGAGCTCTGGGGTCAAAAGTCAGCCTGGGACTGGGTATGTCTAAAAAGCCATGGGGTCTAAGTCTCATCTCCTTGGTATCTTCCTTGGGGCTTCACGAACGAAACGTTCCTCTTGCAGAGGAAACCCTCGCTAGGAACCACTGGTAAGTCCCAATTTGAGTTTATTTGGATTCTGTCTCCACTTTTCCAGCAGGTACAGGCTGGACTGCAAGGTCAGAAGATGAACTCCAGCTCTCCAGGAACTCCTGACCCCTGTAACCCAGCTCAGCTCCCAGGCAGGGTTTCCTTTGTAAGATGAGGAAGGGACAGCATCCCTTTGATAAGGTCAGGGGAGAAGCCTAGAGAAGAAACTTCCCACTGGTGGGGTTTGGGGCCAAAGCAGAGGCCTGGCTGAACCCTGTGGCCCCCGACCCTGCCCTGGGAACAGCTCTTCTTGCTCTGGCCCAGTGTGGGCCCCTCCCTCCCTACAGGGTCCTCCAGAAGGGATGGCCACTTCTGCCATCCTGGTGGATGGTGCCCGTGCCCTTATGCACAGGTATCGATCATCTTTATTATTACCTATTGTAAAACATCGCGTTCACGCAGCAGAAACATACATGTAAACATCTGCTCTCTGTCCAGACAGGTTTGGTTGTTGGTGGCGTCATTTTAAGAAACAGCAGGTACAACTCCATCTCCACAGGACCCAAGTGTTTTCATGGACTAACAGTCTGAATTGAGAACTCGTGCTCCTGGTTTGCAGTGCTGGGCAGGTTTAGGAGGGTGGCTGACATTTCGAAGAGCGTTTTTTGTCATGGTGGTTTGTCATTTGGGTGTTTTAGAAACACAGTTGATCAAAGAAATCGCAGCAGAAAAACTGAACACTTGGCTACATCTTTGGATTACTGGGCTCCAGGGCACCCAAGCCAAACCTTTCAAACCGGGGTACCATTTTGCTGCTGTTAATGCTGCAAAGAGGAAGAAAAACAAGGGTTATAGCCTCGATGGTCTTAATCAGAAGTAGGGTAACACTAGCTAAGGAGCAGGCCAGTTCCAGAAGCTCGGGAAGGGCCTGGTCACCCACCAAGAAGTGAAAATGACTGCAGCTAACAGCCTTGGAAGAGCCGCTCCTGGTCACACATGGAGGGGCTAAGTCTGGTCCTCTGTCAACCGTGCCTGGAGGGCAAGGACAGCGACTCGCTTCTCTCTGAATCTCAGGCGCCCAGCATGCTCAGTAACTTTGTGGGTGCATTGGAACTGTTTTATTTGCTTTTGTTCCGAGTAGAAGTGAGGAAGAAGAGAAACCTCACCCCAAGTACTGAGGGTAACATCTCATACTCCTTTTGAAAGTGCTTCTCAAACCTTAGGATCCATCAGGGTCATCTGGGAGGATGACTGAAATGCAGACTCCCAGAGCCCACCTGCTGAGATCTGGATTCAGCAGGTCCTGGATGGGGTCCAGGAATCTGCATTTCATAAGTCCTCCAGTGACTCTGATGCACATGGCCTGAGAGTCATACCTCAATGACTGCTGACTTGGGGTCTATGGTGCATGGGATGGATGTAAAGGTAATGACTGTGGTGGTAATGACTGTGGGGCAGGGAGAGGAAGAAGATTTGTTTTTATTAATGAAATTGGAGACAGGCACCCGTTTGCTTTAGGAAAACTTGGTGTCTTTCATGGCAACAGGTCTTTTTGTGTCTATGACTCCCAGAGGGAGACTACAGATGGGACGAGGAATTAATGGGGGTTCTTGTGTCCACAGTGCTGGCGACCTTGGCTTAAGGGGATACGGCCTCTTGGCAGCTCTAAATCACTCCACTCCTTGTTGGATGAGATCCCCATGGGTTAAAAGCCAAGCAAAACTCCTGCCCCGTGTACTGTGAACACACGCAGCAGGAGGCTGGTGCCCTCAGGGGTTGGGGTTTAATCTCACTAAGATGTTAGCAGTGAGCCAGCACCACCCAAACAAAAACAAAACCATCCCACAGGAGAAAAAGGGAGAGAAAGGAAAGTCACGGCCAGGAAGGTAGTTAGAAGGTCTCGAACAGCCTTGGTGGGGAACTCGGTTAGTGGTGGGATCTTCCCGCCAAGAGCAGTGACTCAGGCACACACAGGCCACGTGGAGAGGGGAGAGTTCAAAAAACAAAGCAAAAGAAGAAGTTTCGGGAGAGAGGGCTGCAGCAGCAGAGATTGCATCCCCTGGGTTAGTGCCTGCGTCTTGTTTTGTGTTTTAGCAGAAGTCCTGGTCCCAAGTTGTCCGTTAGGAAGAAGAAAGCCCCAGGTGCATGCAAGGCAGTCAGGCCTACAACCTACAGGAGGGAAGAGAAGAAGGGAGAGAGCAGCGTCAGAACCAGCAGCCACAGAGCGAGCCTGAGGTGAGCATTAGATGCCCGGCTATGGCAGCAGGCAGGGGACCCTCACTCCCTTCAAAAAGAGAAAGGGACATGTCCTGCCCCCATCCTGGGCTTGGCAGCAGGGCAAGCTTAGAAGAGGAGTCTGGGAACAAAGAACCTTCTCCAAACTCCCCCACAGCCCCGTCATGCTTATGAAGAAGGTGCTCGATAGCAGGCGGCTAATAGACACATTGCTCCTTACCCACTGACTGTCAAAATTTACTTCCCGGAGCTTGACACTTTTGCTCACTGGATTCCCTACTTTTGAGCTCTGGCCAGAGGAGACCTTGGGGACTCAGACCAATGATCCAAGTTCTCTTCCACCCAGAGTTAAGCTAGCCGTGAGCCCACAGCCTGGCTGCACTGTCCATGGATAGAGGGTCTTCTCTCAGCTATAGAACCCTGCACTACCCTTGCTGGCCACTTCAGCTGAATGTCACTTTGGTTTATGGGCATCAGACACAAAAGAAGGGAAGCTGGGGTGCAAAGACAAAGCAGGAAGCAGGGTGTGCAATGGGATAACCACAAACAGGCAGAAAAATGAGGGAAATAACAGAAAACACACTATTCCTCCAGAATCGAACAGGAATTCTTAAAGTCAGAGTGACCGTAACGTCCTTTCCCATGGAAGCGCCGACAGCGACTGGGAGTGCCCGCGCCCGTTTCGCCAGGTGTGGGAAGGATGTAGTCCAGGCGGTGAGAGCCCCGCAGGTAATGGCACCAGGGCCGGTGCAGACAGGTGCAGGAGAGGCCGGAGGAATCATGACGGTAGGAAAGGGGGAAATGACAGGCCAGGCCAGTGCACCCGCCACCCACCGAAAACAAAAAAGCAATAAGACCAATGGAAAAGAAAAGAGAAAATGAGGATTAGAAGTTGAGGGTGTAGAAAGCAAAAATCATGAACAAAGCTTTCGACACAGACTCATTTAGGCATGCTGGTGTGCTTTCCTTTAGGGGGCTAGAACCAATCCATTTGGGCAGGTAAGAGCCCCATCATGTGACTCAGTTTCCCACCTGTGAAGTGAGAAGATGGGGCTAACTGGTTGTCAGGGAATCCAGAATGATCTCCTGAATGTCAGGACTCACCTAGTGCCACCCTCTCTTTCATGGATGAGAACACCAGGGCCCAGGTTGCTAAACGAGTTGCCCAAGGTCCAAAAGAAGCAGATGGGAAGTGGGCCGTGCCTCCTCATACCCTCCCTGACTGTGTGCAAGTCCAGGAGAAGCCCAGGCTCCAGCCTCTGCCTGGATAGTTCCCACTCAACATGCAGCTGCCGTGACCCTTCTTCTGGACAGCCTTCCTCAAGCCCCCCGGTGGGTGAGAGGCACCAGATGTTCAAAAACATAGAGCCCCGTGCTTTGCTTTTTTACAGCACTCAGCACATTGTAATCACTCACTCATTCATTCACTCACCCAGTATTTACTAAGTACTATGCTCCTGGGACTGTGCTAGGAGCAGGGACTACAGAAGGGAACAAGACAGGGCTCTGCCCACATGGAGGTTTCCTTACAGTGTGTCTGCTTGTCTTCATCCTCTATTAGACTGTAAACTCCCTACTGGCAGAGACTCAGCCCTGGCCATCTGTGTCCCCAGGTGTGTAGCTGGTAGTCAGCAATGGTGAACTAAAACCCCACACATCCCTAATGGCAACATTTCGTGACCCCCCGATTTGTACTGGACTCTGACCCATCTTAAGAGCCAAATATTGCACATAATACTGCATTGTAAGAGAAAGTATTCCCTAACCCCAAACTTTCATTCATCCAGACCTTCCTTTCAACTGGCCCAGATCATCAGAGTTTGCTCTACAAGGGCAGAGCTGAGGACTGGATGCAGAGACCGTACGTCATGCTCACATCACTTCACACAGCTGCTCAACACACTACAGATCACTGTGGCACTGGTATCACCCGAATTTGCCTCTTAGCTTGCAAAGCCTAAAATATTTACCACCTGACCCTTCAGAAAACATCTGTCTGCCCCTGATCTCAGCCAACCCCTGCTGTTTAAAGATGAGAAATGGAGGCCCAGAAAAATGGAAGACCTCCCCAGATTCTCACAAAGTGTTTGTGGCAGGGCTAGGGTCTCTTTGAGTGTTCCGGAGAGTGGGCCAGTGGGACAAAGAAATAAGAGAGTGAGACAGACACAGACGAGATGACAATGGCCTCCACTGTCCAATGGAGATGATCCCTGCCCCGAGGGGTGCAAAGGTTTGTGCGATTAAACGGAAGGGGCCAAAGGGCTTCAACCGTCGAAGTGCCACATAAACCCAAGTGATGTGGTTCCCATAAGAGGTGGCTGACTTTTTGTGCTAGAAAGCTCGGTCTTTGAGTCTGTGTCACTTTAAACAATACTGGCTCTACTTATTTTGGGGAAACTCAATACCTACGTCCCTCTTATTCCAGCTGGCCCCGTCCTGCCCCTTCCTAGGCAGAATCTTCTTGTCTTCTTGTCTGGGCCCAGTGTCAGCTCTCATCGAATAATTAGTGAGATGTAGTTTTTCACGGATGAGCACCACAGGTGTTTACCAGTCAAAAGGAGTCTTCAAACTCCACTTGGTAAATTAAATCCTAGTATCACTTGCAGCGAGGGAACCAGTCATCTGGTTAGTCTGCTTTGTGAATTTCCCACATCAAAGTCTTGGTCAAATAAAGCAGTAGGTGCCAGCTAAGAACCTGGTGGGGCTGGAGGGGACCGACCTGCAAGTTCTGGCCCCCCAGAGGAGTACTTACTCAGCTGACTTCCAGAAGTGCCCGGGGTGGGAGAGGCGCCGGTTCAGCTTGGGCAGTTTCTCCAGCATGTCCATCAGCAGGGGGAAGCTGGGCCTCTCCTGCAGGTTGAATGCCCAGCAGGCAGACAGGATCTCCTGCAAATGGAGCTGGCATTAGCAGGTGCCTGTGCTGGCTAGAAGCCAGTGGGGGCACAGCTGGGGCACTCTGCACAGGGTCCCTTTGATGCTCTCAAAAGTTCCCAGCTGGTGGCCCCCTGAACACCCTGCCCACATTAAGAAGACAGGCCTTGGACTAATGAACCAGTTACCAAGGCCTCCACCAGACTGAGTCCAGTACAGCTTGATGGTGCCTGGCTACCACCACCAGCTGCTCTGACAGGGATCACAACAGAGGGTTCTGGACAGAGCTAGAGAAGGATGTAGAACAAAATTGTAACACACACAAAAAAAGACCAGATTTACTGGCCTGAAAGAGACTGGAGAAACTCTGAGAGTATGGCCCCCGGACACCCTTTTAGCTCAGCGGTGAAGTCACTTCTGAGGTTCACCGTTCAGCTGGGGATTGGACAGCCCCATAAAACAAAATGGGACTAATGAGGCACAGCAGTCCAGGGACAAGGACTAGAAGGCAGAAGGGGACAGGAAAGCTGGTGATAGGGAACCCAAGCTTGAGTAAGGACAGTGTTGACCTGTAGTGCGGTTGTTAACCATTGTCATAGGGCAACATGTGTACTAACTGTTTAATGAGAAACTATTTTGTTCTGTAAACCTTCATCTGAAGTGAGAATAGCAGCACAACTGGAAGAATGGAATCGATGTCACTGAACTGTGCATGTAGAAATTTTTGAAATACTGTATCTTTGGCTATATATATTTTCACCAAAAAAAAAAAAAAAAAAGGTAGAAAAGAGAGAGGGTTGACATGTCGTGGGGTTGTTAACCAATGTCATAAAACAATATGTGTACTAGTGTTCTATGAGAAACTATTTGTTATGTAAACCTTCACCTGAAGTACAATAAAAAAAGAAGACATGCTATTGCCTGGCTGAGAAAAACTACATTTCAGGAGAGCTCTGGTCCTTCCAGTTTAAAATGAAGCATACTGATTTGAGGGAATGCCGGGGGTGGCGTGGGGACTCTAGAAGCTACTATATCCATAAAACAAGACCAGGGTGCAGTAAAAAAGAAATAATCAGGAAATAAGGAAGTGCTTGAAATGAAAAATGTAACTTCTAAAACAAAACATTATTTAGAAGTACTGGAAGATAAAATCAAGACAATCCCCCCAGATTGTGGGCCTAGTTTTAGACAGGGATAGAAATATGAGAGAAGGTAAGAGACATGAAGCCTCTACTCACAAGGACCAAATTCTATCTAACTGGCATTCCCACAAGGGGAAACAACGAAACCAGAGGGCAGGAAATTATCCGTTTCAAGGTATAATTATTTTATGCTTTAAATTTTTTTTTTTTTGATACTATGTGTTTTCATTAATGGAAGTATGCAGAATCATGGAGTGTGTTTAAATTTTTGGTTGGTAATATGGATCTTGAGAAATATTATCTGGTACTACATGATTACCACAGAACTTTTAAGGTTCTCGAATCCGTAATTGGCAGTTGCCCATCTGTACCACTGGACCTTGGCTGCTGATGTCTTTCATGGCGTCTTCCATGAGGTTACATGAGGAACTTCTGGTTTTCCGAATATGACACACATACACACACACACACACTCTCACACACACACACCAGACCCACCAGGGCTCCCTAACTATCACATAGGAAACCATAAATATGCTTACAAGACTTATCTAGGGGTACAAAAGCCAAAAGATACAAAATTTTTACCCAATCACACTTCCTAACTTGCAAGCCTCAACCCCAGCTATTTTGCTTCAACTAACATTTCTTTCAATTTCACAGCTATGCAAGTCCCCACTGGAGGGAAGCAAATACTTTCAGTGGTAAAAGTATACTACCAAAAACCTGAAAGCGAGAAAAAGTAGGTGGTACATCGTATACACCATGGACCACGAAAGGGATTGAAAAGAAATAATTGAAGAAAATTTCCTAGAAATCTTCTCAACAGGAGTCTTCAGAACGCAAGATGCAGGACGCTCATTGGAAAAAAAATCTACATTCAGACATTATGAAATTTCACTATCACAAGAATAAAGGGAAGATCCTAGATGTTTCCAGTGAGAATCAAACAGGTCATCTACAAAAGACTGACAATAAGGCCAAAAACAGACTTCTCAACAAGGAACTGGGCACTTAGTAGACAGCAGAACAAAATCTTGAAAGTTGTCAGGAAAAATTACTTTGAACCTGAAATTCTATTCCTGGTGTGAGGACAAAAAAAAAAAAACAAAACAACAACAAACCTCTAGAGCTACTACATCCATGAAACAAGACCAGGGTGTAATAAAAAAGAAATAATCAGAAAATAAGGAAGTGCTTGAAATGAAAAATATAATTTCTTAAACAAAACATTATTTAAAAGTACTGGAAGATAAAATCAAGGTAATCCCCCCAGATTGTCAGCCTAGTTTTAGATAGGGAGGACAAAATAACGACATTTTCAGTTACGTAAAGCCTCAAAGATCATCTTTCATACATCCATTGGGAGGCAGTTTCTTTAGGTTTCACACTCATTTTGCTGGACTGCGATTAATAAAGGGGAAAACATGAGATACAAGAATTAGTACAATTGACCCAGGAATGAGTGAAAAGAAACAGAAGATGACAGCTATGCCCAGGCCTAGAATCCCAATGATTCAAATGGTAAGAAAGCAGTGGGCTCTGAGAAGAGGGGGACAGACTCAGAATGAGGAAGGAGCTGCAAGATCTCAGGAATGTGATGAAGGTGTTTGTTTCCTCTCTCATCAAGAAGAAAAGAAAGGCAACTAGAAACTCCAGGGGAAACCTACAACTGCACAAGACATGGTCCAAATGTGAAGTCAACAAAATTATGGTCAGTCTTAGAGCAACTGATGGAGTTGTAAGAAAAGAGACGGACCCACAAAGAAGAAAATATAATTCTAGTGAATGACCTGACCAGCAGCTAGCAGCACTTACAGTCTATTATAATAGTGAACACACACTTCTTGCTTTTAGCCTCTATCTATAGACACAGCATGGAAGATTTAATCATGAAATCAACCTTAAAAATGGTGTAAAAACAAGGGAAAGCTGACGTGCAGAGGAAGGGGAAGACTGATGGGGAGTAAAGAGCGATGGAACAAGAAAAAGTTAGTGCCTTTTGTAAGGAGCAGAGGAAGGGACTGCTGGTTTCCTTCCATTAAGAGCCCTCTGGGCCTTCTGATGTCTTTCTATGTGCACGTATTACCTAGATAAAACGACTAAATCACTATGGCTGCTTTGTCACATAAAACAGTGCCAAGTTCTAAAAAACCAAGAACACACACATACACATGTATTTCTTTGTATAAACCAGAACATGTATGTATGCTTGTTTTATCTGAAAGAAATAAGTATTCTTAGTAAGTTGCCCTCCTGGCAACCATCTCAGTTACCTTTCTGCACACTTACAGTCTTGTAGCAGAGAGAGCTAAATGCTGTTATATGCTGTTGTTGTTAGGTGCTGCCCATGGCTTGGGTCAGGCACATTTTAGTCCTCAAAGTGACACCTTTACTTCTTAACACTTTAAAGAGGTCTTTTGCAGCACATTTGCCCAATGCAATACGTCGTTTGATTTCTTGACTGCTGCTTCCACAGGCTTTACTCCATCCACATCATAAAGGTTGACTCTACTTTGAGGAGACAGCTCTTTCCCAGTCATATTTTGAGTGCCTTCCAACCTGAGGGGCTCATTTTCCGGCACTGTGTCAGACAGTGTTCTGTTGCTATTCATAAGGTTTTCATTGGCCAATGTTTTTACAAGTAGATCACCAGGTCCTTCTTCCTAGTCTGTCTTAGTCTGGAAGCTCTGCTCAAATCTGTCTACCGTGGCTGACCCAGCTGGTATTTGAAATACCAGTGGCATATCTTCCAGTATCACAACAATACCCAAGCCACCAAAGTACAACAAACTGACAGAGGAGTGGTGGGCTGTTTTATATATATATATATCTCTATCTCTATCTATATGTATCTACGTCTATATCTCTATATACGTATGTTACAGCAGCCAGCTTCTGGCTCATGAGAATTGTTCTTTCAAGAGCAACAGGTTAAAAAGAAAAGACAACTCTCACAAGCCAGAAGCTGGCTGCTGTAACATTTTCTTTGTCTCCATCCCAACTCTCAACCTATTAAAAAGCTTCAAAGAAAGACCATAAGCAAGTACTATAAGAAATCCTTTCAGATCTCTAACCAATTAGTTCAGAACTCTGGCTGCACAATGGAATTACTCAAGAAGCTTTATTTAAAAATTAAAAAATTAACGATGACCTTGGTTATATCCCAGGCCAATTAAATCGGCATCCCCTGGGGCGAGGTTCTGGCACTGGCATTTTTAAAAAGCTCCCAGAAGATTCCATTGTGTAGCCAGAGCTAAGCCTAACTCCCACCCAGCCCTCTGATGTGCTCTGGGCTCAGCTCCAGGCCTTCAGCCCCCTGAAGGCAGCACTTAGGTCTCTCTGCCCCAAGGCTGTAAGTGTGCAGAAAGGCAACTAGGATTGTTGCCAGGAGGGCAACTAACTAAGGATAGTTTTTTTTTTTCCCAGATAAAACATTCACACATCTGTACTCTAGTTTATATAAAGATGATCTTAATAACTTTATTATAAAAGGTAAAATTGGGAATAACCTAAATGCCCAATGACAGAGAAATAGTTACAGTGTAGCCACAGGACAGAAGAGGAGACAGGTTTAAAAATAAAGATTTGTTAATGATTTCCGATCATGACATAATAAAATGTGTGATCCTGATTTTTTTAAAGATATGTATTTTTAGAATATTTTTTAAAAAGACTTCAGCTGCTTTCCAAGCCGCCCGCGGAGCTCAGCCAAGAAGCCCACAGCCCACGACTTGAACTTGCTGCTATCCTCCAAGGGCGCCCAAGGCCACGCCACGGTGAACATGGTGTTCAACTTGGCTCTGGCCCAGAAGGAGGCCAAGAAGGGCGAGCCCAAGAGCAGTGAGGAGGTGCTCACTCCCCGTCCCATCACGCCACCTAACGTCCTTGCTGTGGCCTGCAAGGCCCCAAATGAAGTGGTACTGGCTAGCCAAAAAGAGCCTGCTGTTGCTGCTCTGCACTAGCACTTTGGTGTCATTCTTGGAAGGGCACACCTGTACCAATATCTGACACCTCAACCAGATGACGTGTACCACTGCGGAATAAGTATTAAACATGACATCATCTTAAATGAGCTTTCTGAAGATGCCCAGCTGCCAGACAACTGAGGAAAACACTAAGATCTTTGAGGAAGATGAAGCTGCATTCATCACTGTGCCTATCCTAGAGTTTGCAGATAGTGATCCAGCCGACACTGTTTACGACTTTAATAAGAAACTCAAAACCCAGATAAGTGTTACGTGGTCCCTCTGAACACTTCCACTGTTATGTTGCCCAGATACATATTGAAGTTACTTATTAACATCAAGGCTGGAACCTAATTGCCCCGTCCTATCTGATTCCCAACCCCATGGTTATCACTCATAGCACTGAAAACGTTGATCCTCCAGGTTTCTTTATGTATGGACTGTGCCACAACAAGTAAACTTACAAACTGCAATGCAGAGAAACCACTGAAGGGATTCAGAAATGCGAAGTCAGCAATCATATTATAATTCAGCATTTTGCAAACAAATTTGCCTTGGAACCTTCAATTGTTCTTGAACAGTTAAGAAAAGCACTAGGGAGAAAGATTTGCTATCACAGCATAAACTCCTCCTTCCCATTTTCATTTGATGCAGTGACTGTTTTAAGTCTTCTTTTATGTAACATACAGGGCTTTACTTTAATCTTTTCATCTCATAATTCAATTAAAACCATTACCTTAAAAAAAAAAGACTGGAAGGAAATAAAAAGGTTAACACTGGGATAATTATACATGGTTTTATTTTCTTTTTCTGCATCTCTGTTCTTTTTCTCATTTCCCATAAATGTATATTGTTTTTAGTCTCTAATTTAGACACCTATGGGTGACAGAGCCCCCCACCCCAGTCCCATTTCTTAGGTGGGCAAATAAAGGGCAGCCATGTAATGTGCCCCAGCCCCACACTCTAGCTCCACTTCCCCCTCTCCTCTGGGGGAACAGGTGGCTACTCACGATGACCTCCTTCCCCAGGCTGACGGAAGCCAGGATACGCTTCACTCCTTCTCCACTTCCAATCTGCCAGATCAGGGCCTCTGCTGCTTGGTTCTTAAAGGGCCAGTCTCTTGCTTGTAGCTCATACCAGATAGTCCTGTGGAGACCAATCCACACAGCGTGAGCTCCCAGATGGCCCCAGCTCATGCTCCAGGGGCTCTGCAGCTAGAGGGCTGGCCACTGCAATGCCAGGAGCTGAGCTGGAGGACCCAGGATCCTTTTCCAGTCCTTCCTCACCCCACCAGGCTTCAGCAGACACCATGATGGCATCCTGGAGGCATCTGCCTAAGCACCAGAGGATCCTCCTGAGGTAGAAAGTGAGGCAGGCTCGAAACAGAGTGCTGAGGCATTGGTGGTTGTTCTGACCTGAGTTTGAACTCCGGCTCTGACACTTTCTAGCAGTAAAACTGTTGAACCTCAGCAGGATTGATGCCTACTTCACACGTTTGTTTGAGGAGTAACTAAAATGCCAAGGCCAGAGCCTGGCACACGTAGGGGCTCAGGCAATGGTACAGCGAAAGGTCAGGGGAGGGAGAGGGGAACCCAGGCGAGCTTGTGGAAGGCTGCCAGAGAAGTTACGGGTGGTGGGGCCCTTACTCAGCTCTCCAAGTCCCCTTGGCCTTCTCCACTTATCCTGGGGTGGGGTGGGGTCTCCATAAGCCCTGCACTGCCACTTGCCACAGGGGGGTATTGAGCACCCGAAACGCTGAGAGTCTGAACTGAGATTTCTGTAGGTGTTAAACACACACCGGGCTTTGAAGGCTTCGCAGGAAAAAGAATGTTAACTATTGCGATAATTGTTTATACTGATTACATGTTAAAGTAATATTTTGGAAACATATTGAGTTAAATATATTATTAAAATCGATCTTATCGGTTTCTTCTTTTTTTAACGTGGCCACTGTTGTTGCTGCTGTTACGTGCCGTCGAGTGGGTTCCGACTCATAGAGACCCTACAGGACAGAGTAGAACTGCCCCATAGGGTTTCCAAGGAGCGGCTGATGGATTTGAACTGCTGGCCTTTTGGTTAGCGGCCGAGCTCTTAACCACTATGCCCCTAGGGATCCAATGTGGCCACTAGAAAATTTTAAATTCTACGTGTGGCTGACGTTACATGTCAAACGGACAGTGCCTAGCTCTAACTATAGAAATGCTGAGTTTAGGGGACACTAGAGGCTGGCTGGCCTTCCCGAGTGGGAGGCACCGAACCGCGAAAAAGCTTCCCAATGACCAAACGCCACGGCCTACGAGGAAAGCTCCTTGTTAGCGCTGGTGAGTGTCCTCACGGGACAATGGATGAGACTGACAACCAGTGTTAATCATCTTATGTAATTACACAATTTAGTCCTCATGAAACAACCCTATCGGGAAGGTGCTATTACTCTTCCATTTTATAGGTGGGGAAACAGAAGGTCAAGGACATGGTCACTCGCTTAACAAGTGGCAGAGCCAGGACTCAAAGCCAGGTTTGTTTTCATTCCAAAGCTTGGATTTAAACACCTCAACACACACCTCTTTGCCCCTGACGGTTACCTGTCTTTCGGCCATAGCTGGCCTCTGAGCCCCAGGAAGAGGGACACCAGGGGCCTCCTCACCCAAATGCATAGACGTCAGCAGCTTTGGAGAATGGCAGCTCGTCCTCATCCTTCCCGGGGGTCATCTCACGCACGATCTCAGGGGCCAAGTAGCACAGCCAGTCATGTGACAGCTTCAGCTCGTTCTCACGCCTGGAGGCCAAGAAGCCAGGACAAGGGCACAAGGCCTTTCAGCCACAGCAAAGGCCTGCCTGGCACATGTCTGCCTGGGGCCAGGAGACCACCCAGGCACGGCCCAGCACCCTAACGTAGCACCCTGAGCCTGCACTTGCAAAGGCACCACCAGCTTTTGGGGAAGGTCTCAGTGGGGTGATAACCGGGCTTCTTCTAGCAAGGCAGCCAAAATGGGTGTAGGCACGAAGCCGCCCTTGATGGTGCCTGGTTCTCTGTGCTGGGAGATGGGGTGTGTCTCCACCCCGGAAATCAGATCTGCCTCTGGATGATCTCCAACCTGGCCTGGGCCTGGCTTCCATGCTCCATTCTGGGGTACTCCAGATGCATAGGGAGGAGCCAGAGCCTTTCTCCCCACCCTCGGCCCTTTCAAGATTTGAGGAAAATAAAACTTGAGACTCTTTCTCATGATAGGGACGTAAATCCTGGTCCCTAGCCCAAGCTGGCAAACAGACTGAACAGGAGGGAGGGGAGCCAGCCTCCCTGGGGTTCTCACGCCTTAAAATCAAGTGCTATGGAGGACCTACACTTCACCTGCACGTGATTTTGGACCAGAACCAGATGAGCAGGACCCCAGAGAACCTGGCCTTTCCCATCGGATGGCTCTTCGCAACTGGCAGCAAGAGCACCAGAGACCTCAGCTAGCCTTCGAGCCCCCATCCGTCACCCCCCAGCTCCTCCCTGTCTCTCCCAGATGCCCAAGGCCAACTCACCGTCCTTCTCGGACCACGCCTGAGATCCCGAACAGCCCGAAGTCCGTGATGACCACTTTGCCATTATCATAGAAGACGTTCTTGGATTTGAGATCTTTGTGCACAATGCCCTTGGCATGGAGATACCCCATGCCCTGGAAGACAGCGAGCCTCACATCAGGTGGGGAGGGAACGCTGGACTTGGAAGAGCGAGGACTAAGCTTCTACCCTGGGCCAGGCACTGGGCTGGATGCTTTACCAACATCCTCTCAATTAATCTTCATAATCCTTATGCAGTATATTGTACCCATTTTACAGATGAGGAAACTGAGGCTTAGAGAAGGGTAATTACTTGTCCTAGGCCACACAACAGTTAAGTAGCAGAGCTAAGATCTGACCCCAGGCCGGTCTGTGCTCTTTTCAAGCTGCCATGCTGCCAAACAGCCACCTTAGACTGGATCCCATGAGGGTGAGGTGTGAAGAGGGTGATGGGTGGGGGTGAGTGGGTGTATCAAGAGTGATGATATCATCCATATTAAGTCATAAAGGACCCAAATGAGCTGGGGTCTCTATCAGGCTTTGCAAGCTAGTCTCTGCCCTCAGGCTGGGGGTACAGAGAAGAATTCCCACAGATGGAGTCCCCCACTTCAGGTGGTTCCATTATCTGTGCTGTGTAGAAGGAGCACTGGACTAAGACTGAAACAAACGCTGGGCTTGAATTCCATCTCAGCTCAGAGTCTAACTCACTGGATGGCCTTGGACACCTTGCTCAACTTCTCTGAGCCTCGGTTTCCTTATCTGTTGAAGAAAGGCCTGAGGTGGGAGATTTCTATCCAACACTCTTTTGGGATTGAACAATGCATGGGGCGTGGGTGACCTGACACAGGCATGATCTCACTCAAGGTCAAAGCTGTCCTCTAACACCAAACTCCTTAGATGTCTGTCCAGCTCAGAAACCAACATGAATTCACCTCCCAATCTCCCCACATCACTGGTGCTTCACTCAAGACAGCTAAACCTCCCTGGCTTTAATGGTATATTGAGGTGAGGATGGAAAGGTGAGGTCTGGGGGAAACCAAGCCACTTTTAGGCAGTCCAAAGAATGAGCCCTGAGGCAGAACCAGGCAGAACTCAAGGCCCAGCAAGAATAGGTCCAAGTCTGGAGAGCCCAGCCACAGAAGAATTTAAACAAGGCCAGTCAGCAGACTCTCCCAAGAAAGAGACCGGGAGGCTGTGGCCCCGTGGCCACTTCCCCCAGGCCCGCTGAGAGCCCATTTTCCTGCAGTAGCAGCAGGGAGTTCTAGAAAGAGTAGCTTTAAAAAAAAAAAAAAAAAAACGTTGCCCTTAGTTGATTCCAACTCACAGCGCCCCTACAGGACAGAGTAGAACTGTCCCACAGGGTTATCAAGCCTATGATCTTCGTGGAAGTAGACTGCCACATCTTTCTCCCACAGAGCAGCTGATGGGTTTGAACCGCCAACCTTATGGTTAGCAGCCCAGAGCTTAACTACTGCGCCACCAGGGCTCCTTAAAGAGCTAATCTACTCCTTCCCAAAATGCGGTCCTGCATGCAAGATAACCTTCTTAAAAGACCTGACCATTTTCCAAACAAAACCAAGGCACAAGTCTTCCCTGGAGCTAAACAGGGTCAAAGTCTCCACCTTGGGTTGAAAAGAGGCCAGCTGTGTGACTAAGGGCAAGTTGCTGTACCTCTCTGAGCCTCTGCCCCCTTGCCTATTCAATAGGTATCACACCCTCAAAAAGCCACTTTAAATAGACACATTGCAAAGCACCCAGGACTGGAATACAAATCCTCTTTCCTTCCCATAATTCATCGCGTTTCTATAGCAGCCCAAAAGCTGCAAATTCTCCAACCAAGGGTCAAGCCCCTTTTGTTTTGTTTTGAGCCCCAAAGCACCAGAGATAAGTACAAAAAGGAGGAGGCCCGGAAGTTCCCAGCAGAAGGGAGAAGGAGTGGTTTCTCAGCAGCACAAAAAACCAAATACAGCCAGCAGCGATGCGGCTTCTGGCTCTGCAGCTCCAAAATCTTTTAGTAACTTTCCTCCTCTGCCATGGAATCTTCCAGATGCCTCAGTCATCATTACTTAGCTGTATCGCATCCAGACAAAACTGCCCCAATGTTCTGCTGATAAGGAGAGGAAAAGGTTTGGAGGAGGGGAGACAGAAGGGAGCAGGGCCTAGCAAGTGTGGGGGAAACAAATGAAGTATAGGTAACACCGAACCGCTCCCTCTAACTGCTCTGAGATAAGAGACTACATACGAATGCATGAATGTGAGGTTCGGGTTCTGGCCTTCCAGAAAGTTCAATCTGTTAGCTTAGACACATGGAAGTGACATGTGGAAAGATCACTGTGCTTATTACCTCTTTCTTTCTAAGCAAAACACACAAATGGAAGTAAGGAAGGGGACGAGGGAGAAGGGGTGGGGGAGGAAAGGAGGAAGCAGAGAAGGGAGAAGAGAAAGACAGAAAAGCGGGAAAAAAAACTTGGTGGGAACTGGTGAGAGAAAGCTTTTCAACTAAAACAATTTAAAAAAAAAAAAAAAAAAAGAGGGACCCTTACCCACCAGAATTCTAGTTTTTGTTTGAGTGTGTCTGTTGTTATGTAAAGCAGCAAATAAGCTTTTCTCTCATTTATTTATGTATCTCATTCTCTTTTATTCAATTACTTAAAAAAAAAAAAAAAAGATGAAAGAAATGAAAAAACTGCCTGACTTGAGCCTCAGGGACTGTCCTCATGAAGCTTTGATGCAGAAATTTTCAGGCAAAAAGCGTGGGTCCTTTTATAGCCCCGGTAAGCAAAACATCATTACCCCTAATACACTCTTAATAAGTGACAAACGCTTTCTACGTGTATTAGCACTTTTATCTCTGCACCAATCCAGTGCGGGAAATTATGTTGTTATCCCCATTTTACAGATGAGGAAGCAGAGGCCAGAGAGGCTACACAACCTGCCCAAGGCCACACAGCTGATGACCAGGATTCAAACTCAGGCTGTCTGTCTTTAAAGCCTTCTGTCCTAAGTATCCTGCTGAGTTCCTCCCCAAACAAATTCCAAACAGCTCCCTGCTCCAAGTACAAGAGACAGGGACAAAGAGAACAAGACAGGGTCCCACCCTCGAGAAGCCCTGGCTGGAAGGGGAGGCAGGGCATGGGCAGACAGGGCAGAGGGATGACCAGGAGCTCGGGGACAGCCTGGAAGCCCACCCCTACCCCCACTCCAGCATCCAGAAGCTCCTTTTACCTTGATGATCTCTTGAGCAATCTGCCTCGTCTTGTTGATGTCTAAGGACGTCTTGGGGTCCCTGACAAATGAGTGCAACGTCCGCCCTTTGCAGAAGCTGTCGAGAGTGGTAGGAGTCAGTCATGGGTTTGGGGCCACACAGCCTAACCTGACCCTTACGGGAGCCCAGGAGGAGTCCATGGGAAGCACTGTCACCACATGCCTCTGGGGGCTCTCTCTGTCCCCCACAACTGTGAGCTCCAGAATCATCCTTCTTTTTTTTAAATGTTATTGTGCTTTAGGTGAAAGATTATGGCGCAAATTAGTTTCTCATTCAAAAATTTATACACAAACTGTTTTGTGACATTGGTTGCAACCCCCACAATGTGTCAGCACTCTCTCCCTTTCCATCCCAGGTTCCCCGTGTCCATTCATCCAGTTTTCCTGTCCCTTCCTGCCTTCTTATCGTTGCTTGTGGGCAGGCGTTGCCCATTTGGTCTTGTGTACTTGACTGAATTAAGCAGCCATTCCTCATGTGTGTTACTGTTTGTTTTATAGGCCTGTCTAATCTTTAGCTGAAAGGTGGACTTCAGGAGTGGTTGCAGTTCCGAGTCAGCAGGGTGTCTGGTTGCCATAGTCTCGGGAGTTCCTCCAGTCTCTGTCAGACCAGTTAAGTCTGGTGTAGAATCCTCATTCTTAACTGAGTGTGACATCCAATCCTTCTGAATGGCTGAATGTGCGTAAACACACATGTATACACACCCCATCCCTAGACCCAGGACCTGCCCATCCTGGAACAAGAAACTTAATGCATCAAAGATCCTGGCAATGGGGTCTTAAAAGCTTGCAAGTGGCCATCCAAGGTACAACAATTGGTCTCTATTTGCCTGGAGCAACAGAGGAAGAATTAAGAATAGAAGGAGGAAATGGAATGCATGCCTAATTTCTTCTATGAACAAATGTCTCTTTTGCCATGAGACCAGAAGAACTGGATGGTGCCCAGCTACCATTACTAAACATTTTGATCAAAGATTATATAGAAGAATCAATGTCACTGAATTGTACATGTAGAAACTGTTGAACTGGTGTATGTTTTGCTTGCGTATATTTTCAACAACAACAATATCCAAACAAAAAAAAGATTCTACAGAGGAAGCCTGATAAAAAGGGAGAAAAATGCAGAATTGAATTCCAAATTCTCATGGAATCTAGACTTTTGGGAGCCACCGAGGCTGGACAAATCCCCGCAACTGTTACCCTGAGATAATCTTTAAACCTTAAACCAAAAATATCCCCTGAAGTCTTCTTTAAACCAAACAACAGGTTAGCTTATTTAGTAGAGAACGTTTGCCTTGAACATCGTGCTCTTTTGAAGAACTACCTATAACGGGATCAAATTGACAGCAGCAACTCAAACGGTCTGATAGGAAGCTTACGGGGGCAATGAGTTCATGTTAATGGGGGAGGAACAATTCAGAAGTGAGAAAGGATGGCTGCACAAGTTGAAGAATGCAATCAATGTCACTGTATTGTACCTACAGAAATTGTTGAATTGGTGTATGTTTTGCTGTGTATACTTTCAACAGCAGTAAAAAAAAAAATTACCCACCCCGCCCCCCAAAAAAAACTCCTGGCAATTCAGAGCAGCTCATCCTCAGTGGGTCCAAGGCAGGAACACAGCCACAAAGCCCTGAGGGGGAGGCACTTGGCCTTTTAGGGCTATAACCAGGCACATTGGGACTCTTGAGTGCACTGTGATGATTCTCATTGTTTTTATTTATTTATTTTTATTACTGGATTTCTATTGCAATAAATGTGTGTGCAAAGAGGAGGAAGAAGGTGGGTGGGATGGCTGTCAGAAACATCAGAGCAATTACTGAGAAAGGGGTTCATGTTTTGGGGTCTCCACCTACATCCACTCCTAAAACCAGGGGTGAGGAAGGGCCCAGAGAGAATGTGTGGTTCACTCCCCTGTTCCAGGGAGAAGTTGACCTAAACCATCAAACAAAGGGAATTTTTTTAGGGAAGTCTCCAGGAGATCAGATTCTTAGAGCCTCAGGGACTTTGAGAGGCAGGGTGAGGGCCTGGAAGATTGGTTGATGGTCTCCTTGTCTGTGCTGCATTTCTCCTCAGCTTATTCTAGAACACGCTAAATTTTGTTATTGTTGTTAATGAATATTTTGTGTCCACAAAAACAACAGGGCTTCCAGGAACGGGGAAGGCTGGGCCCGAGTGAGGGTGGGGCCAGGTTACCTAGTGATGATGGCCAAGTGGGGAGGGTTCATGCAGGCCCCCATGAAGAGCACCACGTTCTCGTGCCGCGTTTGCCGATAGTTCATCACCTCCTTCTTGAACAGTTTCAGGTGGTCCTGGTTGTTGCCATCCATCTCCAGCAGGCGGATGGCCACCTCGCCGTGCCAGCGGCCACGGTGCACCCGGCCCCAGCGGCCCTGCTCAATGGGCTCCCCCAGCTCCACCTGCTCGAAGGGGATGTCCCACTCCTGCAAGTACACGCTGGTCTGGCTGGCCTTGCGTGAGATGGGGCCTCGCCAGGTCCGGCGGGCGCTCGGCAGGTCGTCTACCTCGTCCTCGTCATCTTCCACCTCGGACTTGCCAGCCTCCGGCTCCTCGGCCTGAAAGGAAAGGAGAAAAAAATAGGCAGGGGCAGCAGATCTGGGCTCAGTCAACTTCTCTTCCCTCTTCCAGAGCCCCAAGCAGGTAAGAGGGAAAAAAAGGCCTGGGATTCTAGTTGCAGCTCTGCACTGGCTTGCTATGGATAGTTGGCAGGTTGCTTAACCTCTCTGGACCTCAACCTCCTCATCCACAAAATACAGTGGTTGTCCATAAGGTCTTTTGTCCCGCTAACTTTTCCAAGCTCTACCTATGAGCAATTTCTAATCACCAGAGAAGAATGTTTACATCCCTGGCATAGAAGAATTTAGCCACATTCATCCTTTCTGGGTACTCCTTTGTCTAAATACAGAGGTCTTGACTCTCCCTGGGCAGGAGCCAATCTGTCTGTTAACATTCCCTAAGCTATACTTCACTGCCGGGAGCCAGGCTCAGTTAACACTTTTACTCAAGGCTCAAGACAGTGTTTCTCAATCCTCACTAGGAATCAGAATCATCTGAGGAGTCTTAAAAAAATACAGATGCCTGGCCCCATCCCAGACTGGGTGAATTAAAATCTCCCAGGCTGGGGCCCAGAAACCCTGGTGGTGTAGTGGTTAAGAGTTCGGCTGCTAACCAAAAGGTCAGCAGTTTGAATCCACCAGGAGCTCCTTGGAAACCCCTATGGGGCAGTTCCACCCTGTCCTATAGGGTCACTATGAGTCGGAATCGACTCAACAGCAATGGGTACGGGGTATGGGTAGGCTGGGGCCCAGGCCTCTGGGCTGTGACAGGATTAAAAACCATTAGAATTAAGAGCCTGCTTTTGTTAGCTGCAAAAACAGAAAAGCAAAAAGAAGTTGGTCTCATTGCTTCCTTTATCATTCTTCCCTGCCATGCACACCTGCCTACAACTGCTGCAGTGAGCGCCTGGGGCGGTCCTTGCCAAGGCCCAGCACCCACCCACTCCCCAGGCTCTGCATGTTCTGAGATGAGGAGAGAAGAGTAGCAGAGAGGGACTGTCTACTGCTCGTGTGTGTCACCCTTACTCACCTCTGCTTCATGATCCTCCAACACGTCTGCTTTTGGCTGGTCGTTGAGCCTAAGGGTGAAATAGGGTTTGTCAAGGAGACGCTGAGGGTGAGCCACTCTCCTCTCAGCTGGGACTCCCTGTGTGAGGCCTGGGACAAATGGCACCAGGCCTGGATCTTACTTTGACCCACTTGGCCGTGGGAAAGACAGTGTGAATGCAGGAAGCAGGAGGTGAAGGACCAGATCCTGCCACTTTCCTTCTCCAGGCCTCCGCCTTCTCCAGACTAGAGGAGGTGGGGGCTGTGGGGGAGGGGGAGGAGGCAGTAGCCACCAAGCCCCTTTCAAATCTGACACCATGGTACAGGGACTCTAAGCACACACACAGGACTTGAAATCTGACAGGCTTGCTTTTGAGAACAGACTTTGTCATTTCCTAGCTGTGTGACACTGTGCAGCTTCTCAACCTCTCTGAGCTGCTTCCTCATCCGTAAGTTGAGGATGATGTCTACTTCAACACCTGCCTCACCAGCCTGAGGACTCTAAGAGGCACTTGAGTCAAGTGCTCAGCACAGCCTGACACAGAGAAAAGGCTCAATAAATGGGAGCTTTTCTTAGTAGGAGTCTGGCTCTGGCAGCACTTTGCCCACCCTCCCTCCTGAGTCATAAGAGGCTCCAGTTCCACATGCAGCCCCACCCTGGGCTGACAGGGGGCAAATATTTTCTGGCTGAGGTCACTGTCCCGAAGGTGAGTGAGCGTAAGTAGCTCTCCATCTGGCTGGCCAGATGCACGCGGGAGATTTAAAGGTGGGAGGTCAGGGGTGGGTCCTGTCTTAATGAGTCCCACGGCAGAGAAGGGAACATGGTGAGGGGCACCTACTGGGGACTGTCTGCTGCATCAGCGGGCGGCGCTGCCGGCGGGAAGGCCGAAATGTCTGGGGAAACAAAACACAAATGCAAAGCATGAGACCACTTTCCCACTCCCCTCGAAGGACAGGGTGCTTCAAGTCCAGCACCCACAGGGACCTGGGGACAGGGTGGCACGCACGTCTCCAGGCCACCTCTGCTAGGACCACCTTGTGCCTTTCTCGAAAACATGGCATGGCCTTGGCCTTTCAAGGAGCTGGCTTTGCCCGTGCAGCTGTCCCAGGAAGGGACCCCAGCTAGGCAAGGCGGTTGAGACGCCCCCTCAGTTAGCTCCCTTCCCCTGTGGCCAAACTGCCCTGTACCAGCGAGTGGTAAAAACAAACTGAGTTTTTATTCACTAGACATGTGGGCCAGGCCCTCCTTCTCTGCGAAGGGTCGCCCTGTCTGGAGGCAGGGGCTGGTTGCAACAGCTCTTGAAAGTAGCGAGCCTCCTTCACCAGAGGGCTTAGGCCAGCCGAGGCTGAAGGCAGGGCCCACGGGTGGCTCGTTAGCGCCACCTGGTGTCCGGCACAGCTGCTGGGAATTTCCGGTCAGTGGCCCAAGCCCTCTCAGCTTCGCGGTTGGGCCTTTGTAGCAGCTCTCACTGGGGAGGAAGAAACAAAACAGTCTACACATCAGGGAGCCCAAGACTGGGCAGCAGGCGCTGCCCCCTGGTTTTAGCGCCGATGTCCCATGTTCCAGGAATACCAGAATGGATGGTCATCCCAGTGCAAAACCAAAGTGCTGTAGGCGAAACCCTCCATCATGGCTGCTTTTGCTGCCTGGTTCTCTGTTCACTCCCTTCCCCTCCAGTCCTGCTCAGGGCGGCTGGCAGCCCCAGGCTGGCCTGGGCCCCTCACTCCCTCCTCTTCCTTTAGCAAAAAGAGAGGGACTGAAGGTATCTGTGGCTCAAGCTCTGAGGCCTCTCCTCTGCATTCTAGGACCAAGACCCTCCTCCCCTAGCCACCAAACCTCCCTCAACCCACCCTTTGGGGCGTTCTCCAAGGCTGCCTCTGAAGGTCATCTGAACCAGAGGTTCCAAACATCTCTGGGACCTCGTAGACTGAGAACCTGATGGAGCTGTGGACTTTCTTATCAGGGAAATGCACACATGTGCCCAGCATCCTCTGCACAATTTCTAGGGGATCCCAGACCCTAGATGCCTCTGTTAAGACCCCCGCACACCCCAACACCAGTACATCCTGCCCGCAGACTACCAGGGCCAGTCTGGCATTTCTACCCACTTAATGCTGCTCAAATAAGATAAACATATGCGTGCAGGGGGCAGGGTAAATAGGAGGCAGCGGGGTTGGGAGGCTGGGGGTTTAGGGAGAAACAGAATTCCAAGTGGGAAGGCAAAACCTCTCTGACGCCTTATGTTTCCTTAAAAGTTGAGAGAGTATTTTGCATTATGCTCCAAAATTTGTCTATGCTGTTTTAATAGAAATGCACCCCCACCCCTCGACATACATTCTGGAAGAAGAGACATGCTTTCCTCGTGCTTTTGGGTACTCCCTGCACACCATCCTGGAGACAGAAACCAGGGAGGCTCTTAGAGGGGGAATTTCAGCAAAAACAGGTGTGAAACCAGAGAGGCAGCTCAGCTATTCGCAGGAGGCTCTGATGGGCAGGTCCCAGGCCCCTGACCTCTGCCAGCCTGCATCCGCCTGGTCATAGCAGTATGCGTGGTCCTGCAAAGACTTATAAATGCTCCATTTGATCAATGACGGAGCTGGGAGGTGGGAGAGAAGCTTGGAATAACCAAAACACTGTGACTCTGAGGAAGGCCTGTTTAATCTAGGAAAAACACTAGCTACAGACTTCACTGTCTGAAACACAGAACCGTCATCTGGCTAAAGGAAGGACTTGGAAGTTGCAGGTTACTTAACTTAATGCTCACCACCTTCAGCTAGGGAAACAAGCAGTGATCTCGTAAACTCCTTAGGGGAAGGAATGTGGTCAAATGCGATGGCTGGCACATAGTAGGTGTGCAAAAAGACTTTTGTGGAAGGGAGTCAATGAAATTATTATTTCCTTGAAACTTTCTGCAATAAGGCAGCACTTCCAATGATGGCCACCAGATGGCAGTTCGTGGCAAGGCTCAGAAAGGTGAAGCCTGCTGAACAAGTGAGGCCTGCAGACCGTTCCAGATTGGGTAGCAGCTTGTCAGTCTTTGTGTAGGGGAGGATACGGTGGCAGACGCTCATTATGGCATCAGCAAAAAGTCCTCTCCCCCATTGTGTATACCTGGTTCTAATCCTGCTTCTGCCATCTCCTGGCCGTGTGACCTTGGGCAAGTTTCTGCAGTCTCTGTGTGACAGACTAGACAGGACAGATCCTAAGGTCCCTCCCAGCAAGGCCTGCCCCTTTTCCCAGAGGGCAGTCAGCTCTCAAAATAGGTGGGTTTCAGACTCAAGCACCTGTCAGGTAGGTGTCCAGAAGGAGGGTGCCCACAAAGGCTGGACAGAAGGGGTCCCAGGACGGGGCAGTTAGTGGAACCATGCAGAGGACTCACCTGGGAAGATAAACTGCTGTCTATGATGAATGAAGTAGGCAGCTTTAAACAGAAGAGGAGGTCAGTCACACAGGCAGAACGGCAAATGCAGTGAGGGGGAGGCAGGCAGGCATGTGCTCCCCGCTCGGGAGAACGGGGCTGGTTAGGGGCTGGGGAAGCCCCACCCCACCTGCCCTGCCCCAGGTGGGCCTCGTGAGAACGAGGGCATCCACGCAGGGAGAGGGGAAAGAGCTGGGAGAAAAACGGCACTGGGAGGAGCCCCCAGGAGCCAAGGGGCTTGCCTTGGGGGATGAGGGATGGGGGCTGCCTGGCTGCAGAGCCCTGGCCCATCCCAGCCACCTCCCAGGCCCACTTCTCTATGAAGCCAGGAGGGCAAAATACAATGGTGGGGGGAGTGACTGTGAAAAAGTTGAACAGCGCTGTGTGCCAGCCAGCCCCAACTGCACCACCCAGGGGAGCTGTGGCTTCAGCAGCTTGACCTCCCCATTCACAAAAAAAGAAAAGGATCCTCTCCCTTAGGGTGTTGAAGAAGGTGTGCTGGGGTTTTGGAATCTGATCCAGTTCCAACACTTGCTAGGCTTTGGGACCTGGGGAAGTTAGCCAACCTCTGCCAGCCTCGTTGTAAAGTGGGGACATAAATGGGTTTCTCCTTGAAGATAAACTGAAATGCTCCCATACATTGCATGGGACAATACAGAACAGGCTGAGTTCTTTCCCAAGAATCAGGCCAGCCTACCCGGCCCCTGGGGGAGTTGGAGGTTCGGCCATGACCCGCCCTTTCTGGTGGAGAGAGTGAGGCTCTGTGTGGGGGACAATGAGGTCATAGCCTGGGGACATGAGGGAAAGCTGAGAGGGTCTGGCTGACATGGCAATAAGGACTTTTTTGGTGGCTGTTGTTTTTTAAAAAGGCCCTTCCTTTTAGAAAACCCAAACTAGGAGGTTTAGCAAAAGGCATGGTTCCAAAGCATAATAATGACAGAGCAGAACTACAGAGGAGGTTAATCAAATGGGCCATCAGTGGCAGGGAGGGGAGGGAGGGTGTTAATGTCCAGAGACAGCCAGCCATGGGTGGTTAAGGCAAAGGGACAGGCAAAGAGAAAACATTCCTACAGTATCTTGACCCCCCCAAAGAAGTCCCTGGAATCCTGGTAAGGTGGGCCCAGAAACGCCACCAGCCTGCAGGTGGGGGCCCCTGCACAGGAAGAGCCACTGTCTTCCTGGGACTGGAGCTTCAGGGACAGGTGAGGGGTGGCAGCCTGGCCTGGACCCCCTGGCTGGAGATCCTGGCCCTCTCCCTACAGACCCCAGGGCAACGAGGGCTGTGGGTAGAGACTGGCTTCAGGTCCTGCCCACGGGCACTCCTGTGTGGGCCTGAGTGCCCTAATCTACACAACAGGATAATGATCCCCACGTCACATGGTGTCCTTGTTTAGAGAAGAGGGAACAAAAACTCCCTTTAGTAGCTTGCCCAGATCACAAAGCGGGTAAGCGACGGGGCCTCAGATTCCCTCTCCTGGGTATGCCCCCCAGGTCCACAAGCTGCCAGCCATGCCTCCTGGGGACTCAGCCGCCAGCCCCGAGTGAGGGGCCATGCCTAGGAGAAGCCAGGGGGCATGTGGGGATTACGTCAAGGCTCCAGGCTTTCTGTCAGGTGGATTTGGGTTTGATCCTGGCTCTGCTGCTTACCGGCTGTATAGCTCTGGGCAAGCCACTTCCTCTCTCTGAACCTCAGTGTCCTCATCTGTAAAGTGGGCATAACAACAGCATTTTCCTCAGAGCTGCTATTTTAAACAGTACTTAAGTGCTCGGCACAAGACCTGGCTCACACCAAGTGTTTCGTACACATCAGCTCTTAGTGGTGGCAGTGTTTGATCTTGAGCCTGCTGGGGTCTGCTGAGAGGGGCATCTGATCGCATCCCTGAGGGCCTGGAAAATCCCAGAGGTGTGGTACCTGGGAAGTTGAACCTGCTGTCCCGCTGACCAGGTGAGGGGTTGGGGGGTGTGGTGGCACTGGATGGGTTGGAAGACATCGGGAAAGGCGCCGGCGAGGAGGGTGTGGAGGACGTGGTCGAGGACGGGTTGCTGCTGGAGTCCAGGTGGTTCATGGCCGGAGAGTGCTCCTGCAGGACCAAAGAAGCCCAGAAGTGGGCAGGGGCCATCACTGCCCTGCCCAGCTGCCCCCAACGCTCCTACACCCACTGCCAACACCCTCCCAGCCTCTGTTTCCCCATCTGAATACAAAGAGGTCAGGCCAGGGATCCTTAGGGTCCTGCCTTCCAGCTTCAACATCTTATGGGTCTAATATTTGAGGGAATCTTCCACTTGGCTGCTAACTCAAAGGTCGGAAGTTTGAATTCACCCAGAGGTGCCTTGAAAGAAAGTCCTGGCAATCTACTTCCAAAACATCAGCCATTTAAAACCCTACGGAGCACAGTTCTACTCTGACACGCACGGGGTTGCCATGAGTCAGAGTTGACAAGCCAGCAACTTTTTTTTCACTATTTGAGGGAGGGATGACACACAGAAACCTCGACACTCATCCCCTAGAGGACTCCTGCTCATCTTTCCTAGCTCAGTTCAAACACCCTTTCCTCCCAGAAGCTGGGACCAGGCGCGTCCTCCTTATCCTCCTGTACCTCCTAGTACTTATAGGTCAAAGCTTGCACTTTAAGTACAGTTTGTAAAGTGCAGACATCCTCGTCCTTGGGTGACTTTCTGATTCATGCCTCTTCCACTGCACTCTGTCGTGTGACAGGAACCACAGATGCTCATCACTGCACCCCAATGCCTGGCTCTGAGCTGGGCACATGGAGGGATGTTAGTGAATTAAACTCAACCGCTGACACGTGTTCATTTAGCACCTGCCATATGCCAGGCACCCTGCTGGACACGGAGACACGAGCCGAGCCAATGGCCCTTGCCTTTGTTGACTTTGTTGTCCCACGGACACTGGAGACACTAAGAGCTCACTTCCAACTGCAGAACCCCGACAGAGCTAACAGTGAGGGCTGCTGCCGGCATCATCTTGGACGAGTTAGATCTTACCATCTTTCCACTGTGCCTCCCCATTCCTGGTGGGAAGATACTAACAGAGGGAGAATGTGACAATGGCAGCGAGAGAGGCAGGAGAGAAGACAGAGGGGTCCACAGAGATGGTTGTCAGGTCTGCCGTGGCTGCCTGCCTTGTTTGACAACAAGAAGTCAGCTCTGGACTCTCCCAAAGCAGCCCGCATGGCTGCGCCTCCAGGGGCTACCTGGTGTTACTTGGCCACAGTGCCGGCCTACCTGCCCTCTCCTCTCCACCCACACTTCCAGCAAGGCCGGCCGGGGAGCAGCAGGTCATGTGCGTGCCCACTGAAGAGGCACACGCTCAGCCACACCCTTGGTCTGAGGCTGGCACACCACACCTTTACACTTGCACACCCACACTCGCACCAGCCTCTGGAGAAGCCAGCCCCCCGCTATGTGGGCACCAGGATGGAGGTCGCTGTCAGAAGCCACCAGCCCCAGAGCCTCGCGGACAGTGCACACACCAAGCTGGTATGTAGGGCCCCGGCAGGTCTGCAGACCCTCCTGGAGCACATGGGCCTTCAAGAATCTGTTTAGCTGCAGGAGACACCTATCCGCAGGAGCAGAGAAGCCTGAGCCCAGGCTATGTAAGAAATGCACATTTATGTAGGACTTCTGGGTACACCCCTGTAACGGCTGCTCAGTGGAGGCCATTTAATTGAACAATTTAAGGCATATCTGCCACACCGTGATTGAGAGTCCAGGCTCTGAGGCCAGTCACCCTGGGCCTGCCTATCGCTCGTGGGGGATCCTGTGCTCAGTTTCCTCGTCTGTAAAATGGTGCTACTATCAGGATGTGCCTAATATCAGGACCTTGTGAGGGTCAAATGGAATAATACAAGCAAAAGTTCCTGGCACATACTAAGCACTCGGGAAACGTCAGCTCAGAGGGGGAGACGGGGTGGGGGAAAGAGGGCCACACAACCACAACATGGACACAAACGCGACGTCCACTATGCTAGAGATATGATCCCTGAAGCCCACCACCTGGCTGCGAGCCCCAGACTGTGATGGCATCCTTCCTATGGACGGGAATGCAAGTGGGATTTCTCCCCAGCGGGGACACAGGCTGTGGGGCCGTGGCCCAGCGTTACCTTCTTTGTGAGTGCTTTGGGGAGGGTTCCAAAATGGGGTTCGGCTGCTCTGTCCACTGGGTTGTTGATGTCTGAAGGGACAGATTCTGTCCTCCGGAGTCTAGGTACTGTTTAAAAAGGGGGAAAAGCCATCAGCAGGGGAGAGAGCAGGCTAAGGAAAGGTTTACCCCAGATTCAGAAGGCAGAGGAGAGGAATGGTAGAAAACTCACGTGGTAGGAAGGATATTCGACAGGCGGGGGCTTCTTTTGTACACTTGTTGTGACACTTCAACCTGGCAAAGGAGGCAAGGATAGTGTCCGCAGAGCCAGGCAGGGGTTCCCAGGCACACAGGGGCCGGGGCACTGCTGAGGCAGCTCCGCGTAACTTTCACCCACAGCTGCCTCATATCCACAGTTTCTCAACCTACATTAGCTCGAAAGTGTACAACAGTCCTGACGTTACCAATAACAGCAGCTATTCGTTGAGCATTTACCATATTCCCACTTGTTTACCCATCAACGTCCATCCTCATAAGCAAACAGGCATCGATATACTTATTTTAACCTGTCCCAGGTCACATCTACCTCTCTTTTCTGAAGAAAAGGAGGCTGTCCATCACATTCAGAAAGCTTAAGACAAATCTGAACTTATAAAAAGGATGAATTAGAAGGTGACTGCATTACCAAAGGATCCAGGGGGTTCCTTTGAGTAGGCAGCCCCTACCACTAAACTCAAGCAGGGGGCCATGTGGTCAGAGGGCTCAGTACTGAACCAGGAATTGAAAGATCTGGGTTCCTGTTTGGGTTCTGACTGCTGCTGCTGAGTTTCAGTGTTCACATCCATAAAATGGGCTGACAGTCAGTGCCCATCAATCTCATATCATGTGGTATGACCAAGGTATCATCATGGGCTCTCCATATGAAAGGTATTACTTGAAAGAGAGCTGGAGTTCCCCAGTTTAAAGCCAAATGACCAGGCGCTACAGCAGTCCTAGACCAGAGAGAAAGTCCCAGCATCTCCTTGGTGTTCAAGGGAGTAATCAGGTAAACAAAATTGACCCAGCTGACGTGCACATTTTAAGAAGACAAGACCCACCACCTAAGGTCTGATCAGAGCCCAAATGCTTTCACACACACTAGCTCAGATACTCAGAGAGATCCTGACAGGCAAAGAAGTCTGGAATCATCTTCCCAGGTGTATAAATGACAAAAATGAAGCCCAGAAAGGTAAGCACCTTGCCCCAGGTCACACAGCAATACAGGGCAAAAAGGGCTGGAAGCGGTGAATCCAAGTTTGCCCTGCAAACGTTTTTCCAGTCTCCGCTCACTCCATACTCTTCCCTCACCTTGCCCTTTTTTCCTACTAGGAACCACAATAGTATGAGAAAAGCAAACTGAATTTCTACAGAATCTATATTTTCCCCTTCTTTAAATACCTTGAGCCATCTTTCTGTTTTCACCATTGCCTGTCCCCGTTTCCCACCCTTTATGGCCTAAAATGCAAAGCTAAACTTCAGAACTTCTTCAAGTTCCCAGAACCGTCTTCACATTCCTCCCTGCCTTTACACAAGATATTCCCTTGGACTGGAATTTTCCTTCCCCCTTGGTCCACCTAGAAAACTTCTAATCATCCTTCAAAGCCCACCTCAAATATCCCCTTCTTGTGGAAGCACATCAGTTGATGCTTCCTTAATCTCCCTAGAGAGTGCTGAATAGGATTATGAATAATGGGTTTAAAGGAACTCCTTTGAACTCTGACTTGACCTACAGCTAAGAATACGGTAACAGGACTGACCCGAAAGGTTCATGGATCTTCCCCACCCCGGTACTCCCCTTTCCACCCTCCGCCCATTACCTGCAGTGCTTGCACTTCACTCCAAACATCATGCTCTTCTGGCACACGTGACAGACCTGGGACAGCCAGGACTTGGTGGAGAACCTGCAGAGAGTGGACACACACACATGCTCACACTGGCTGGGATACAAGGGCCTGGCTGCAGAAGAATCCCCACACAGCCCCAGGAAAACTGGAAGACTTGGTCCCACCCCAGAGCTCCAGGGGCCTTCTTCCAGAGAGGGCTGGGACATCCAGGGGCTACTGCCTCCCCCACAGGGATTCAGGTTTCCCAGCCACAAAGTCATCATTGTCAAAACACCAAAGTTGGTGTGGTCACTGATACAAGCCCTCTGGCAGGCAATATGGCCATCAAAATTTCAGGTGTGCAGACCCGCTGAGCCAGCAATTCAGTCCTAGGAATTTATCCACATGTGTCAGACAGCAATGTATAAGGTTACTCACTGCAGTGTGTTTGTAACAGTAAAGGACTAGAAATAACCTAAGTGTCCAGCAACAGGTGACTGGCTAAATAAAGTATGGTACATCCATACAATGGAACACTACATGGCCAGAAAGTTAAAAAAGAAAGCTGGTTTTGTGCACATACGGAATGATCTCCAAATTACACTGTCAAGTGAAATAAGTAAGGTACAATACTACATGACTCCATTTATATGAAGTTCAAGTACGTTCAAGTTCATTCAAGGAAAAACTGACCTAGGGTGACAGAATTTGATAGTGACCTCTGGGTGGTGACACTATCGACTGAGAAGGGTCAAAGATAACTTTCTGAGGTGCTGGCATGTTCTATATCTTCATTTGGGTGGTGTACACGAGTGTATCCAAAAAAACCAAACCCACTGTCATTGAGTCGATTCTGACTCACAGCAACCCTATAGGACGGAGAAGAACTGCCCCATAGGGTTTCCAAGGCTGTAACCTTTACGGAGGCAGACGGCCACATCCTCGTCCCTCAGAGCTGCGGGTGGGTTCGAACCACCGACTTCCGGGTGGCAGCTGAGCGCTTAACTACTGGGCCACCAGGCTCCTACATAAGTGCATACATATGTAAAAATTGACCATTTGTGCATTTTACTCTATGTAAATTTTGCCACAATTTAAAAAAGGAAAGAAAAAAAAAGCACAGTATATAACAGTGTGTGTAATATATGTAGTTTTAAAAAAAGGAGGGGAAAGAACATACCTATGTATCTGCTTGTATAGAACATCTCTGGGAAGGACAATAAGTCACTGCTAACACCTGCCTACAGGGGGGACCGGGGCACCGACTGGGGACAGAAGTGGACAGGAGACTTTCCTCTGAGTACACCCTTTTCCATCGCTCTTGAATTTTGAACTCCTAAGTGAATTTTCCATCCAAAGGAAATCAAAATGTAAAAAACAAACGATAGATCGGAAAGATGGGGGCTGAACAGGGAGTGTCTTCTAGAAAAAAAGCTCATATGGTAGGCAGGCCTAAGGGCAGAAGTGCACTTTTTTGGAGGTATGAACTTCTAAGAGCATAGTATATCATACTAACAACAGAATGACTCAACAGTATTTGGGGAGCACTTTGCAGTACATCTATTAAACATTAGCTTGATTCTTAGAACTCCCCCCCTCCCCCTCCACACACACACAATGAGGCAGGTCCAAGATTCAGTTACAGGTGAGGAAACCAGCTCAGAGAGGTGAGGTGACTTTCCCAAGGTCACACAGTTGGGATGCTGTGCAGTGGGGGCTAGAACCCAGAGCTGCATGGTTCTCTAAGATAGGCCACTGGAGCAGCAGAGGCCGAAGGAGGCTTGAGTCCAAGAAACGAGCACGGGCAGTGGGGTCGGGCAGAGCTGGGTTTGAACCTTGCCTCCGAATAGCTGCCTGAGAGCTCTGCAAATGGAACAACACTCTATCTACCTCACAGGGGTCTGATGAGGATCAAATATGTGCTGTGTAAATGTGCAGTGCCTGGGACACAGAGGGATTCATATCATTCATAAACATAAACGTTACTGTCTCCAGGACCCAACAAAGACAGGAGCTGCTGGTGGCTAGGACAAAGGGTGCCTGCCTTCCGGAAGTGCAGTGAGCAAGCTGCAATAAAAGGAGTCCAGATCCTGCCTCCCTGGGACCCAGGTGTGCAAACTCACACAGGCGCTCTCTCCCCCTCTCTCTGTCTTGGCTTTAATTTCCTCTCACGCTGACACTGGTGGGGAGGGGACAACTCAGTGGTAACGGAGATAATCTCCACTAAAAAATCCTGAATACAGGTCTAAATAGGAGTCAGGTCTGTGCCTGAGAAGGGCCAGGTGCTAGTGAGGTTGCTGGAAAGCGGGGAGACTGGGGTGAGAAAAGCCTTCCTGGCCCAGGGAAGGGTCGCGGGACAGTGTTTTCCCCGTGATTAGACCAAATGCCTTTAGACCTTTTGTTAAGAAGGGGCCTGGGTCATAAGTTTCCAACCCAAGAGGGTGTGGCCACGACCTCATCTACCCAAGCCCAGAATCCAGGGTGAAGCAGCCCGGCAACACCAGAGAGGAGGGCAGGCAGCCCCTGGAACTGGCTGCCACAAGGTGGAAGGACAGACAAAGACCAAGAAACACTCAGGAGCAAGCTGGCCAAGCCTCACATTCTCTGTGAAATCAGGTATGAAAAACAAAACCGAAATGGAGCCCCCTGCTGTCCGGAATCCCTCGGATGACGTTTGCCCCGATAATGTCTGCCTCTCTCAGGGCCAGAAAAAAAAAACCAAACCCATTGCTGTTGAGTCCATTCCAAGTCACAGCAACCCCACAGGACAGAACAGAACTGCCCCATAGGGTTTCCAAGGAGAGGCTGGTGGATTCCAACTGCTGACCTTTCAGTTAGCAGCTAAGCTCTTAACTACTGCCTCACCAGAGCGACCCCTACTGCTAGACATGTGAAGCTCAGATGCACGTCACCACATTTCATCCTCATGACAGGCCTGGGGAGAAGGTTTGAATCCTGCCTCTGACTAAGCCGCCTTCTTCTGCAAATGGGCCAATACTCTCAACCTTACTAATCCCATTTGAGAGGGGGAAACTGAGGCTTGGAGAGGTTACCCGACTGCCTCAGTTGTGCAGCTCGTGGGGAAGAGCCAGGTTTCCCACCGGAAGACCATGCTCTACTACGTGGTCCAGAGAGGCACTCTGGCCTTCACTCCAAGGACCCTCCCAGCCGAGTTGTCTCTTGGTGCCCTGGGCCAATGAGGCTCCATACAGAGGTCCCTGGGCTCTAGCCAGCTTGGGCTCAAGCACTCCTCACTGGCAGCATGACCTTGGGTGAGTCACTCAACCTCTCCAAGCCTAGGCTTCCTCCTCTGGGGAGGGAATTCCAGGTAGGCCTCCTCACACAGCTGGAGTTCAGCTCACAGCCCCTGGTGGAAATGAAAGCTGCAAAGGGAGGGGGTGAGGGTGGGGGGAATGTTTCACCTCAGCAGAGTGGGGAGGAGGCCTGAGGAGGGGGAAACAGGCCCTGAGGGGCAGGGAGTACCCAGCACGTCCACATGGCTGCTGTAACAATGCAGGGGTTCGAAGCAGATACAGGGCTGTGTCCAGAGAGAAGACGGACAGATAGACCAGAACGAGGAAGAGCAACCAGGACCGATTCCCCACCCATGATGAACAGCGACCCCTCAGAGGGCTCCAACACTGTGTGAGCCCCAGCCCCACTCCCACACCCCTCCCAGCCCAGGCCTCAGCCAGACCTACCTGTGTGTCACGGACAGCCCGATGTCCCTTCGTACCATCTGTGGAGACCCGTGCGGGAGATCTGCAGGAAAGAGGCCGTGTGGGGCAGGTGAGGGTGCCCTGCCCTAGACAGCTAGTGCCCATGGCCTTCTACGTCAAGGCTGGATGTGGCGCGGTTATTTATTGCACAGTAGAGCAATGTTTGCCTGAACCTACGTCTGTCAAAACAGGGAAAGGCCAAGCCATACCCAGGGGCGGCGTAACTGCTCTCAGGCCCGGCAGCTTCTCTAGTGAAGGTTACTGCCTCGCCTCAGCAGACGGCTAAGGCTGCCATCCCTGCGCCGATGCCGGCTTCAGTGGGAGGCAGGCTTGAGAGCCAGAAGTCAGAGCAACGTTAGGGTAGGAGTCTCCTCATGCCCCAATCTCACAGACTGTCTTGTGGATACACCCACAGGTCACCTCTTCGTGAAGGTTTAATTCCAGTCACTTCTTGTTAAGTGAGTGGAAACTGTGTGACCTTTAGTAGGGAATGCTAGGTTAGCCACATAGTTCATCCAGGACCTTTCCAGCCGGAGGCACCTGGAGAGTATTCCTCTGGGAATCACCACTGCCAGATCTTGGCAGGTAGAATGAGGACAAGATGAAGCTTTCATACTCACTCCCTCATGGGCCCAGCCCCACCAGGCACTACAGTCTCAACCTGGGAAAGGCCTTGACCACCCTCTCTGCTAGAGAAGGGCCACGAGGCACCCCTCTGCTTGCCTTCCTGGAGGGCGCCGTGAGCTCTCCCCCTCCAAATCCTGGGCTTCCCCATAAGAACAGGCGCCCCCAATGCTTACAGCACTATAGGCTCGGGAGGAACAAGAAGCAATCTCTCCATCCACTGGCAGCCACATGTTCGACCCCTCTTCCCTGACAGACAGGTGGACACACACACACACACACGTCCTCAGCACTGCCTGTCTCTGCCCAGAGCAGTGCTTGAGAGAGCCCGTGAATGGGTTTTTGAACCCTCTGGACTGGTCAGCAGAATGTTGTGAGCTTTCTAGGGACTTTCATTCCATTATCAAAAGGACATGTGACCCAGAAAGGTCAGGAAAAAGTGCTGGAGTGACCTGTGGCTGCCCTGTGTCCTCTGAATCAGCAGGCCCCTGAGGGCAGCACACAGCTGGTGCCCATTAAGTACTGGCTCACTTAAGGCCAAGCACCACACGGCCAACCACAGGGAGAAGAGGGTGTTGCAGATGCTGACTCCTCTCAAACCAGGGGGAGTCCTGGTCAGGACAAAAATGGCCCTTGTGCTCTCCTGACCTGGATACCCACAATTATATCAGCTGCAGCTCTCTCTGACACATCTGCCTGGGGCTGACTCGTCCCAACTTAGTCCTGAGGTCCACCCCCTCCCAGTCAGCAGCCACAGCAATCAAAACATGGGCTCTCAGAAGGGAGAGTGTTGACATGCTGTGGGGTTGTTAACCAATGTCATAAAATAATATGTGTACTAACTATTTAATGAAAAGCTAGTTTGTTCTATAAACCTTCATCTAAAGTACAATAAAAAAAATAAAAATATCTACCCCCCCGCTCCAAAAAAAGGGCTCTCAGACCTGGAGGTCTAAAAGTGGTTAGGCTGCCAGTGTGCGAGAAACAAGACTATGGGAAAATGAGACTTCAACCATCTATCTCTGAAAGCATGCGATGATTGATTAGTAATGTCTGTTACAGGCATGGGATGTAAGCAATGTGCCAGGCATTGACTGTCCCTGACCTAGATGGAAATAATGGCCCTACAAGTTTCATCCTCCCTTCCCAGCAAGACTGGGAAGTAGCCTCACTGCTATGGTCCCTGCATTACTACGGCAACTGGGAAGATGACAGAGCCAAGGCTCTCCTAGGGCTGGAAATGCTAAATTATCCTCCAAGGCCCCAGAAGTTTCTGCCCGTGCCCTGGAGAGAGGAACTGCAGCTCTCCCCTTCCTCCCCTCTATGCCTCCCTGAGTGTTCCTGCAGCCAGCTCCACTTCAGCAGTCACTGTCTACAGCATTCCATCCTCATCCTCAAGGCCCAGCTAATAGCGAAGTTTTCTCCTTAGCCAGCTCTGAATAGAACAAATAAATTGCTGTTTGCTCAGGCAAAAACTCGTCGTCTCTGCATTTCCGCTCAGAGAATTAAAAGCAGACTCAAGAGGCATGGCTGTTTCCCACAGCCCTAACTCACTGAAAAGAGCCCCACAGACAGCCGTGTCCAAGAACCTACTCCTAAGGGGGCAGGGGTAGAGAAGGGAGCCAAGGGTTGCCTGGGCCGCCTCCTCTGCTTCCAAGGGGGTATTTGCACCCTCCGATTCCTGCACTGGGTTCCCTTAGGGCCTCATTTAGAGCCAGTTGCATTCTGCCTCCGGGAATGCCCCTCTCCTGAAGACAGGGATTCCGAGACATCAGCTGGGGTTCTGAGGATGGAGACAGTCCACCTAAACCCGACAGATAGGCGGCTCCCTCGTGGGAACATCACTTTACCCTGGTACCAAGCAGGCAAATGCTGTCACAGAGGTCACTTGTGGAGTGGGCAGAGTGCACACAGGGCTTGTCAGGGGGCTGGAGTGGACTGCGACACTCAAGGTCTGTACCTCCCAAAGAGCACCGCTGGCTGGGCTGAGGTCAGCCTCGCTCTAAGGCCACCTGTCTTAAAGCTATTTCCTGTGGCGTTTGCCAGCATCTCTGCTTCTGAGCTCCCAAAAGGCCGAGTAGACTAAAAGTGTCAAAGAAATCCACTCCCGATGGGGACAGCAACACAAACACGACTCCCAGGTAGCAGAGGGGATGAAAATGAATCATTCTTACCGAACCTGGAGGAGACAAAAAGGGGAGAAAGGATTACACGTCACTGTGCTGGCTCAGCGTGCCCTCTAGAACAGTACCCCAGGGAGGGAGCAGACAGGGCGCTGGGATGGGAGACTCTGCGGCCTGGCTTGGGGCCAGGCTTGCTGAGTGAAGGTGGAAAGGTCCTGCAGCCTCTGTGGGAACCAGTCTCCTCAATGGCCCACCCTGCGCCCTCCAGTGGGCACAAGAGCCACACTCTGTGCTCTGCACTTTCCTAGGTTAGCTCATCCAGGCCTCACCAACCACCCAGCATGGTGATTACAGTTCTGCCCATTTCACAGCTGAGGAAACTGAGGCTCACAGAAGTCAAGTGAGTCTTCCAAGGTCACAAAGGCAGTGAGTAGGGAAGCCCTGGCTATAGCCCTGGGAAGGACAGATGCTCAGGATCCAGGCAGGAAAAGGGGTCAGTCTGCAGGAAAGGATGCGGCTGGGGTAGGAGGGGCAGGGAAAAACAGCTGTGGAGAGCAGAAAGGTGGCCCCCAAGGAGTCAGGCCGGGACATGCCCTGAGCAAGTCTTCCCTGAGGGTGCTGCTGCCCCCAGGGACATGGAGGGCTGGGGAGGAACAGGACACCTCAGTCTGCCCTCAGGGCTTGTGGAGGGCCGTGAGGTGGCCTGTGGGGCAATGTCAGCACCAGTTCTGGTAGCTTTGCGGGGAAGTGGGCTCTGAACCTCAGGGTCTAAGGCCCAGCTCACCAGCTGTGGGCTCTGAGGCAAATCTGTTCTCCGTCCAGAGCATGGTAAGGAGACCAGAGCCTTCCTAACATCCTTTCGGGAGAAAATGAGAAACACGCACTTGGGTTCTGTCCATTGGGATGCCCTCACTGACAGGCACGTGGCACACATGTTAGTTATCACTGTGTTCTCTGTAAGAAGGGGAGGCCGGCCTGCCGGGAGTCCAGGCCATAAAGGAGGGCCGGCAGCCCCTCTGGTGGCTTTTAGGCCCCAATAGGAGAGCCTGACCAGGCATGGCAGAGTCAGGGCACCCAGTGTGGCTTTCTTCTCCTTGGGTGACACACTCAAAACCTTCAGGGCGGTCCAGGGCCCTACTCATGAAGGACTTAAAATGGCCTGCACCAGCAGAGGGGACAAGCCCATCCAACAAAAATGACTCCAAGGCCCAAGACAGACCAAGGCCCAAGGAACCCCCAGGAAAGGGGTACCCATATCAGGAGAAAAGCCAGGTGCCCTAGCCTTCAGGGTACAAGAAAGTAAGAGGCACCCAAAATTACCCTTTCTTTCCCTCTGCACTGCATGCAAGAGTTTATCTACATGGGTGACCTTGGTAATAGCAAAACAGAAAATGATCTAAACGTCCATCAAGAGGGGCCTAGTTAAACTTACAAGGGAATGATAAGCAAAAGTTAAAAAGAGTGAGGTCATTTGAATAATTATAGACACATAAAACTGATAACCTGGTTGCTTCCTGAGAAGGGAAGTGGTAGACTGAAAAAAAAAAGAAAAAAAAAAAACAGTGGAGGTGGGGGCAGTGGACTTTTTACTGTATACCCCTACAAAGACTAGCAGACAGGAGCCACAGAGCTTTTGCATTTTGTACCATGTGATTATACTACATATTTAAAACACATGAAATAAGAGAGTAAGGTACAGGCAGTCCCCAGGTTACAAACGAGATCCATTCCTAAGTGTGTATTTAAGTCGAATTTGTAGGTAAGTCGGAACAGGTACATACGGTTTTTATTTAGTATCAGTCAAATATTTGTCTTTTAGTATATAGTATATATTTTATCTTTCTATGCCCACAAACCACTGAAACCGCACAGTGTTTTCATGAGTATTACAAAGTAGTGCATGCATTCATGATTATGAACCATTGTATTTAACTCAATTTTTTAATACAATAGGCTTTATAGCAGTTCATTCTTCAGTAGGAGTTGTCCCGTAAGTTGGATGTTCTTAACCCCAAGACTTGCTGTATTTCATGATGTACTGTCATAAGTTCTCAGAGATACCAAGGTAAGTTGAGAAAGCAAGTTATAGAACAAACAGAGTTCATGGTACAGTAAAACCTGCAAAAGCTAGAACCTGTGTAAGGTGGAAACCTGTCAGAGAGGTAAACTCAAATATTTTCCACTAATAGATAGGGTCGTTATGAGTAGGAACTGACTCGATGACAACGTGTTTGGTAATAGAGAGAGTGATAGTACAGTGGTAAGACTGTACCCTGTCGAAGGTGAAAAACTTGTGAGACCCGGAAAAACAAGGCAGCCCTGTCAAGTTCTGGCTCTCAGAGATTTCATTGTATTTGAGAGTCATTGGTGGTTTTAGCCAAATATTCCAGTTTTCCTCTTTTGGGCACACAGGAGAACTGCATTTCTTGGCTCCTTTGTTTGGATAACAGCATAAAAATGAGTAGAACTTCCAGGAATGAACATTTAACTGCCAGTACAAAGTATCTAGAATTCTCTTTTTCTTCTGTCACAGTAGCCAGCAATGTTCTGTGGCTGTTCTGTCACCTGGGACCTGGAACAGGGATGAACCACAATGGACAGGTAGCATGAGCAAGAACTAAATCTTTATTGTTTTAAGATGCAGAGTTTTGGGGGTTGTTTGTTACTGAAGCATAACCCAGCCCATTCTGACTGATACATGGTATCATTTCATTTTTGTTCATAAAAAATCTCCTTTGAGTGTGTGTGTATATTTGAGTGAGCAAGTGTGTGTGTGTGTGTGCGCGCGCGCGCGTGTGTACGAAAGGAATCTAGTAGGATTCAGCCAAATCTCTTGGAGTAGTCTAGGTTGTTGTCTGAGATGGGGCGCCTTTCACTTTTTACTTTGCACACTTCTGTACTAGTTGATTTTACTTATCCTTTTGACATCAAGCCTATATTACTGTTATAGTTAGAAAACCACAATCAAAACTTTCAGTAGCCGGCAAGCTCAGTGCCTGCCTGGCAGGGACACTCACCTCATTGAGGAGACCTCGTCAATGCGGTTCCCCAGCTGGGACTCATGGGACTTGCTTCGGGTGAGCGTGGGGAAGCTGGGCAGCAGCTGGAAGACCTTGCGGCTGGGTGGGGGGGGTGTCCGCGGCGGCTTGAGCTTGGTGTGCCGGCGCAGCTGTGGCGTGGTCGGGGGTGTGATGAAGCTGTGCAAGGCGCGGGGGGTCAGCCGGCCGCTGGCATGCAGCGGGATACAGGTGTCCGCGAGGCCCTCGCTGGGGCCAGGGGTTGAGGAGTCCAAGGCGGGTAGAGCTGACACGGAGACGGAGCGTGGGCCCTGGGCACTGCTGCCCACTCTGCCCAGCTGGGAGCTCCCTGGGGGGCAGGTCATGCTGGTTGGTAAGAGTGTGTCCGAGGAAGGTCCTGAGCTACTTTCTCGCTGGACATCCAATGGACTCCAGCCTGAATCTTCTTTGTGCTCCCCTCCTGTGGGCCAAGAAGTTGAGTCACAGCTGGTTGGGGCTAGAAGGGATTGACAGGTCTGGAGAGTTTAAGCACCTTGTCCAAGGTGGCACAGTTCCTTAACGGAAGGGCGAAGAACCCTTCAGCTAAGAGCCGTTGCCTGGTTTACAGAGGCCTCTCACACATCATCTTATACATTATCCAGCTAACTGCCCCACCAGGGCAGATATTACTGTCCCGTTTTACAGAGGGGGGAAATGAGGCCCAGAGAGGGAATGGCTACACAGTGCTGCTACTGGCAGGTTTTGGGGGAGTGAGCGGGGAACCCTCTCCCTCCAAAAGCAGGTGCCCTCAGAAAGGAAAGTGATGACTGATTATTAAGAGTCAGGAAACAAAACCATCGTGTTAAACAATAAATTCTATCAGCATACTATAGGGTAGTAAGGAAGAAGACTGCCAAAGGCAATAGAGAATGGAAAAAGGTGTGTAAAGAAAATGCACCCTGGATTCTCTAATTGTAACTCTAATTTAACTTATGGAAAATCCTTTCATTCCATAATTAGAGATTAAAAAAATAAATTTTAAATACATCTGGTATATATATATGTGTGTGTGTGTGTGTGTGTGTGTGTGTGTGTATATACACACACACAAAGATAAGTAAGCCATTGTCTTTAGTTACCTCGGCTTAACTGAATTGTGTTGCTACATGGGAAATATAAATATTAAAATTAATTACAATGCCAAAAAAAAAAAGAGCTAGGAATGGGGAGCTGGGGTGTGCGAAGGAAGGGAAGGGATCCACTTTAAGAAAAAGGGCTGTACCCACCTTCCAGGAGCAAACTGCCTTTGGGCTTGTAAAATGAGATCCTGCTACAAAGGGATCATAGTCGCTTCCTTCTGAGAGAAGCCTGTGAGTGACCGTCAGCTAGCTGCCCAGCCCTAAACTTTAAAGCTCCCCCCCAACAACCCCCTGTGACCCTCGTCCTTGCGGCTCTGTGGCGTTTGAACCTCCAGCTCAATAGCACGGTCTGTCCATTTATTCAAGCATCTGCTGGATGCTGGGTGTAAAAGCATAAAAAAGACACATCCCCTGCCCTTGAGGAGTCTAATGGGGATGACAGACACTTGACATTGCTGGAACAGAGATATGCACAAGAGCTGAGAGACACAGAGGAGGAGGACAAGGACCCTAAATCAGCCTGGGGGGGAGGGGTAGTCAGGGAAGGCCTCCCAGAGGAGGTGATACCTGAGCTGAATCTTATGATACACAGGAACCTGGTAGGAAAGAAGGTGGGAAAGGTGTACCAGATTGTGGAAATAGTATATGCAAAGATAAGAGTGTGCATGGCATATTCTAGTAACTATAAAGAGTTCCATGTGCCCTGAGAGATCAGGACAAGCCAGGGAGAAGCAAGAGATGAACGGGTCAGCCCAGCTGCGGCCAGCTCAGGAAGGGCACTGGATGTCTTGATAAGGACTTCAGATTTGACCCCGTAGGAGACAGACACTGCAGAGTTGGGTCAGGGAGAAAGGACCCCATTCTACATCCTACAGATGCCCAAGGGGCTGTCACAGGGAAGAAGAAGATACCTCTCTCCTCTCATGTTTATCAATGAGTGGAAAGTACAAGAAGGGAGATTCAGATTCACGACGAAAAGAACTTCCACACTGGATTCCTTCTACTAGATGCTTTCTATAGTCTGTCTCCCTCAATTCTCCCAGCAGTCTTGTTCCTCTGCCCAGTGTACAAGTGAGGCCATGCACACTGCCCAAGGCCAGACAGCTAAGTCAGTGGTGCAATGGGACCTGAACCCCTCTGTCTCAGCACTCTACCTCCTCCCACACTGCTATCAATTTTGATTAACCTACAATGGAACAGCCTTGAGAGGTAATGAACTCCTTGTCATCAGAGGTGGTCAAGCCTAAGCCTACAGAGTCATTTATCAGGGATGGTCAAGAAGGATTAGCCTTCACAGTCTCTCTGTACAGCCCGTACCTTCTTCTTCAAACATCCTTCCTCCTCCTTCACTGCACAGTGACTTTCTATTCATGAATCAACTTGGCAGAATGAGTTACTCACTCTCTGTGTTCCCACACTGCTTGCTCTTGGAGCCACGCCTTACATTTTTATTTATATACTGGCCTATGGCTATTTCCAAAAAATCTGCCATTGAAAACCCTATGGGGCATAGTTCTGCTCTGACACACATGGGTTGCCATGAGTTGGAGTCAACTTGACGGCAACTGGTTACTAAGAAGCCCTGAATACATTTTTCTTGTTGAATGTATGAAAGAATGAGTTCATGAACCTATAAATATAAACTCATTTGAACCAACCAAAACTACCAAGAGCAAGTCTGCCACCAAAACTAAATGAGCCCAAATTCTTCAAATTGCCTATTTAATCATCACTGCTTTTAGCCAGCTCAGGGATGGCAAATGGGTCTTGATTTGCAAGCCAGCACCAGTCGACTGGCAGTTACTGCTTGAGAGTGATGCTGGGGTCACTGAATAGAAAAGAGTTCATGGATTGATTAGTGATGTCTGCCACAGATAAAGGACAGGGAGCTTCAGCAAGAATGAACACCTATGCACCAGCTACTGGCACAGAGAACCATCCTTCACTCACCTTTCTTAAGACCAGAGACTAAGGGGAATGACTTTAACATCTTCCATCATCTCATAGGCCTAATATGTGCCCCCTGGCCTAACTGAATATGTTACCTTTACTCATTTAATTCTCACAACCCTAGGAGAAAGGTGTTTTATTATCCCCATTTTACAATGAGGAAACTGAGGTACGGTGAGGTTAAGTAACTGGCCAAAGATCACACGGCTTCTAAGTGGCTGAGCAGTCTGGTTTCAAAGTCCATGCTCTTTACTATGACACTAGCCTGCTTCTCAACAAGCCCTGTCGGGGTGCAATGAAGACTCACTGACTGTATGACCCAAGAGATGGGGGTGATCATTTGCACCTGCCCAGTCCCCAGCAGGTGCTCATGACATCAGCCACCTCTGGGCAGACAAAAGGCCTGTGTCCTGGACCAGGATTCTCTTGGGGCTGCAGGGGTACCACAAGCTACAGTCTAATGAGCAAGATGCAACCTGGAAAAGCTCCCCTCCCCAGGGCCTCCTCCTGGGCACAGTAGAAAATGTACCCTCTGAGGGAGAAACCTGAGTTCAAACCCCAGCTCTGCCACATGCCAGGTGCAGGACCCCACACAAGGCACCTAAGGCCTCTGATGCTCAGATGCTTTAGCTACAACATGAGCTTAACAATACTACTTAAGAGGTCGTTGCAACAGTGTGTGTCAAGTGCCTGGCCCAATGCCTGGAACACAGTAGGTGCTTAATAAATCAATGATCTCCCTACCCTGGCAGGCATCCAGGACAGGTGGAACCCAAGATGTCATAACACAAATGGCTACCGCCACTCAACAGCTGGCTCCTCCACAAGTCTTTAAAAACCAGGCATAAGGAGCTGGTAGGAAGGACTGACAAGTCACCCCAAAGATCCCAGCTTGGGGGACAGTCCTTCTACTCTTCCACAGGCGGAAACAACCACCAAGGACCAAGGCTCGAATCCCAGCTCTGCCACCGGCTGGCTATGTCATCGGCCAAGCCTCTTCCCCTCTCTGGGCTCAGTCTCCTCCTCTGTAAAATGGGACGAGGTGCGGACCACATTTCAGTCATGTTTATCTCCCAGCACCAGGCAGGAAGCTTGGCGTGTCGACATTTTCTGAACTGAGTGAAGCACTCGACACAGGCTCTGGGTTCAGAGGGGGACTTGGTACAATGGAGCCAGGGAAGAAATTAACCCTAATCCTCTCTGGAAAAAAATCAAGCTGAATATAAACCTCAGTGCCTTCCTTAAGCCTCAGGCAGGCGAAGATAAAACAGGTGGCTCAGATAATTAAAAAACAGGGCTAATTCCATTCATTAGGCTCATTTTAATGCTTTACCTGTGTGGTAGTCAAAGTATTAAGGCAGGCATTTGAAGCTGTTTCCAAGGCAAGATTTAGAAAGCCTGCAAATAATTCCCGAGGAACTCCTCATAATGCCAGGATTACACACTTTGCCGGGAACAGCCATGTACACGCTCCCAGCTGAAAAGCTGCACAATTTCTCTAATCAGGTTTGGCTCAGGCTAAGCCCAAATCAACGTGCCCCTTCTGAACACAGAGCCCAGCCAGCCACAGGGCCAGGAGGTGGTGGAGGCGGTCCAAGGGGCTGGAATGCAGGAAGCTGGTGGAGGCTTCGAAGAGCCCAACATATGCGCTCAAGAGAGGGCCCGCCCCGGCAGACTGGCCTGGAATGTCTAGCCACAGCTAATGAATGCCTCCCTGGGTGTGTAGTGCCCAGACCAGTCAGAACCCAAGCACTGAAGACCGTCTTGGGTCAGCTCCACCACATTCTCTCTGAACGTCTGCTCTGGCCTTTCCAAGCTGCCCCAGAAGCCCCAGGCCACACTCACCCCATCCTATCGTCAGCAGAGACCTCAGCCCCCAGGGAACCAGGCCAGCCCTGTGGAAAGGGAACCTAAGGGGCTGGCCTCGGCCCCTTGAGGCTCTACCTACCCCGGCCTGTCACCTTCCGCAGGCAGGTGAGGGCGTGCTGTAGGCGGCCACATTCCTCGGTGCTGGCCCTGCAGCGCCGCAGCGTCTCCTTCACCTTGGCCTCGTTCATGTCCAGCAGGGCATCCAGCGTGAGCTCGCTGGGTATCTCCTGAGGGCGCACAGAAGGGAGAGGCAGAGAGACGGGTAAGCAGTCAGGCAGGCCCAGGCGCCCTCGTCATCCTGCGCCCAGCCAGGGCCGGGCCTCCCTGCTGAGTGGCAGGGTCCAGCTGCTGGCTGGGCCAGCCTCCAACCAGGAGCCACCACTTATTTGAGGGCAGGCAAGGAGCTCTTGCCCCCACCCTGCCCTCCCAGAGACAGCAGCTGAAGCAGAGATGCCAGTGCTTCAGGGCTGGGGGTGGGGAAGGAGGGAAACAGAAGAGTCTGGAGGACGGCATGTTGCCCCCTTGTTTCCTCTGCACAGAAAATTTTCAAATCACAACTTTTTTAGAAAGACAAGTACTTCCAATAAAGGTGGCTCTTGACAATTTTGCTGTATCTGAATCAGACAACATAGATTTCAAATAAAACTGGCTTACCAAGGATTAAAAAAAAAAAAAAAATTAACCCTCACCAAGCACTGTGTAGGCACTTACTACTTTACCTTATTTAATTCTCCGTCAAAACCTTTTATTCTGCCCATTTGGCTACGGAGAGACGTTCAGAGAGGTTAAGTTACCTGTACAAATTCACTCAGCTAATAGGAGGAAAAGTGTGGTAGACAGAATTTTCAGATGGTCTCATGACCTCATATTGTTATTCCTGTGATTGTTATATTACATGGCAAAATGGAAACTGTCCAGGTAATCCTACACTAATCATATGAGCTCTTTAAAGCAGACAGTTTTCTCTGGATACAAAAAAAAAAAACAAAACAAAACCCGTTTCCGTCAAGTCAATTCTAACTCATAGCAACCCTATAGGACAGAGTAGAACTGCCCTATAGGACTTCCAAGGAGCAGCTGGTGGATTCGAACTGCCAACCTCTTGGTTAGTAGCCAAGCTCTTAAGTACTTCATCGCCAGGGCTCCACTCTCTGGATACTAGCGGAGACGAAGTCAGAGAGATTCGAAGCATGTGCTGTTGCTGACTTTCAAGGTGGAGGGGGCCACACGAAAAGGAATGCAGGTGGCCTCAGGAGAGTGAACAGCCCCTGGATGAGAACCAGCAAGGAAACCACCTCAGATATACAGCCACATGGGAACCGAATTCTGCCAATAGCCTTAACGAATATGGAAGGGGAATCTTCCCCAGAGTCTGCAGGTAAAAGCCCTGGCCAATACTTTGACTTCAGTCTTGTGGGCTCCTAAACAGATAACCTAGCCTAGCTGCCTGCTCCTTCCAGGGGAGTTAACAAGTGGGTGTTATTTTAAGCTTCTAAATTTGTGGCCATTTGTTGAGCGGCAATAGGAAGCTATCACAAAGAGCAAATCTTCAAATCAAGGCCTATCCGGCCTCATATCTTGAAGAAGGTAGGAAACCCCTCTGGCTGTGACTGAGCCAGGTGATACCAAGCCTGAAGCAGATACAAAGCACAATGGGACATGTTGCTGGCCTAGACTGGCTTGCAGTCCAGTAGGAGCAACTGACATGTAACAAGTAATTACAATGCAATAAGCTGGGGCTAGAATAGAGGAAACTCAAAGAGCTATGGGACCAGTGGTGAGATCAGGGATCTTTTTTTCTTCTTCTTTGCCCTTTTCTGTATTTTCCAAATTTTCTATAACAGAGGCAGCCAGACATACCATATCAAAATGATTCATACAAAGCTCACAGTTCTTGAGAATCTAAGTTGATTTTCAATGATTTTACAAAGTTGTGTCTAATTTCTTTTAAAAAGAGTAATTTTATTGTCAGTCAGTGCAGGCTGCTGTAAATCTTCGTCAAATCAAGTGTTAAAGCTGAAAGTGATGAAGATGCCGGCCCCAAGTCCTCAGGGCACTGGTGAGGGGGCTTCGTGACAATGCCTCAGAGGAGACCTGGCCCAGGCGGTCCCTGGCAACCACCACACTGTGAGGCCTGGTCAGATGCCTTTCTGTTTTGTCTATATGTTATGCAGTCTCTAGGGTTGTGGGCAAGAATCTCATCACTGTTTAGAATGATTCACACCAAAAGTAAGAAACAGACACGTAAAAGCACCAAGAAGCTCATCATTGGTTGGACGAACCCTTGGTTGTGAGAAATGCTTCCAGATGGTAAAACTGAAGCATCACAGGAAACTGCTGATAAGAACAGCACAGAGACGGGAGGCTGATTAGATAATGGCCCCAATGGCAGACACGTTTTATTCAATAAATGTGTCTTTATTTCCCTCAGCAACTGTTGTTCATGGAAATGAGGTTTTGACATCTTTCTCCCTTGCTTACTACGAAAAGCAACTTGGCCATATGGGCAGGGTGAGAACAAACAAAGGTGATGTTGACCTCAATACGACTGCACAAAGCAACCCTCCGCCTTTCTCTGGAACGTCCTCAGTTGCCACCCATACACAACGCAAAGCTGTGATGACTAGGCAGTTTTCTGCAAGCGATTCCTGTATGTGCTTGATCCCACTGGGGGTGGGGGGTGCACCAGGCATAGGAAATCCAATCCCCAACCTAACTATAATGCAAACAGGTATTTTTTCCTTTTTTGATTCCTCTCCCTGTCACTCCCACCAAGTTTCAGTTTCTCAAAAATAATAGGTACATTTATCATTTCATCCCTATTTGCCAGGTACAAGAAATACGCCCAGTGTTCTGTATACATTATCTTGTTGTTAGGTGCCCTAGAGTTTTCAGCTCATAGTGAGAATGCTGGTAAGCCCATTTTACTAAGGCTCAGAGACCTCACGTGAATAACGTAGCTTAATACATGGCTGGGGACCAGAATTTAAGCCCAGGTGGGCCGGATTCCAAAGCTCTTTCAATGATTCCACACTGCTGCTCGCTAACCTGGCACAGCCTTGGGATTCAGCAGCTTCCTTTTGTAGAATTTTTTTTGAAGTAACTAATTTCTACCTACTTACTGAGAAAACCACACCGTAAAGTAGAATATTCTTTGTCCTTAAGCAAGTACTGTAACTCCCTATAAAAGCTTAAGATGGAATATATTGAAATCCATGCCCTTTAAAAAAAAAAAAAAGGATTCCCCTATAGCTCGAAATTAGCTGGAAGGTTTATTTCTCCCCTGAGGTTTTGGGGATCAGTCCAGCCACCATTCTCCCCTCTCCTTTGCCCGTCTTTTTAGGCTCCAAACCAAATCAGAGGTCAGGAGCCAGCAAGACCAAACCAGGGGGCTTAAGGGGGGGGGTAGGAGAGCCAACCCAGGACCCCACTTTCTAACTTCACAGCCCCAAATTGGAGTTGCCCTGCCTCTCCCAGGGCAAGGAACTTAACAGCTCATAGCTTCCTCTGGTGTAAACTCTTTTTTTTTTTTTTTTTTTTTTTGGTGAGGATTCAATGAAATAACAAACACAGAATGCTTTTAGCACACCACTCAGCACTGAAGATCATGGTCATTATTTCTGAGGGGCTGTTCCTTTCATTCTCCAACATTCCATTCTATATGAAAGCTGCAGTCAATACGATGTGCCAGTCAGCAGGTCATCCTGCAGAGCAGAGGTCCCATGCCCACAAGCCTCAGGGCCAGGCCTTGGGGAGAAATGAGGCCAGCAGGAACAAGACCTCTTCCGTGTACCTTGTGATGGAGATACAGGTACTAGAAATACTTCTCTTTCCCCTTTACTGGCAAACAAGAACCCTGATAGCAGTAAGGACAGTGTTAATCAGAAACTCAGCCTCTGCCCTCACTCAAAGTTGGGGAAGACAAGGGAGGCTATGGGAGGGGGTCCAGAATTTCTGGCTTTTCGAGAATTAAAATTTTTATTTTAAAATGGCCGATTTTTACACGATGGCAACTAATTCAAATCTGTGCAGGCAAGAGAAGTCATGTCTGCGGGTTACACGGAGCCCCCAGGCTCCAGTGTGGGGGCCCTGGATGAAGAATCTGATGGATTTGAAGGCTGCCCAATCAGCAATGTCGAAAGCTCTATCTCTGTAAGCAAACGGGGAGGGGTGGGCGGCCCTGCAGCAAGTACACTGGACAACATATCAGTGGGTGGCCAGGCCTTCTCAGTGAGGCATCACTCTGGCTTTGGGGTTCTCAACTCAGAAGCCAAATGCCCTGGCCTTCTGACTCTTGGGTCCAACTTCAGGGCCTGCAGTTAATTTAATCAAAAGGGAAAAGTCTACCGAACAGGCATGCCTGAACCAGGAGAACTCGTATACAAAGAAAAGCATCCTCCCCACTCTGGCCTGGGCCCCCAGCTAGACAGCAGGTAGGCAGGAGGCCCAGTGGCTGCACATGCCCCTAGGGGTGACCCTGATACCTCCTAGTATCATGATTCAAGTCGGGCCCCAAAGCAACTTGGCACCCCCAAACCTCACACGCAGATGTGGCTCACCCACCTACAATGATACTGACAGCCAAGACTGAGTTAGGAAGCTATTCCAAACCAGAGTACTGGTTTCCCCCGCTATCAGAAAGCAGAGTGTTCCTATGAAACCTTTCATAAGCCGAAATGGCGTAAAGCAAAGATGCAATTACCATTCATTTATTTTTGAGCATTCCCAGACCTCAAAAATAAACTACCAAATCATACCAAATAATACATAAAACCTAAAATAACACTAACATATAGTAAAAGCAGGAGGATGTGATAAATACACAGCCTATATAAAGTAGAAATAATGTATGTACACTGCAGTTTCAGTTGCCAGATCGCTGCCTCTTTAACAGCTTGCTGCAAAACAGACGTTGAATGCTATTGGCGCTTTTCGCCTTTTTTCATAAAAGCAAAAATCCTCTTCGAGTTTCTTTCAGTCAGTGGAAACAGGTATTATGTAGGTCTTTTGTAAAAGCGAACTTTCAAAAAGTGGGAGATAAGCTGTAATTCACTTACAACTTTTCTGGGTAATCTCTAAGTGGAAAACAAATTAGGGAATCAGTTTTACCACCTGCTGAAGTGAAATCACAGGCCTGTCAACCACCTGGGAGGTGAACCCACTACTTTGAAACTCTCCCAGGTCTGAGAAGCCCCAAGGCCCCAAGAAGGTACCCCACCTGGAGCCACACAGAAGAAAAGGTGCCAAGTTGTCTCAAAGGTGAGGGCAGAGGGGGGACCCTGCAGTTCTGGATGAGGTAAAGGTCAAGGTGCAGAGTCTTTGACAAGAATTAATGCTCCTTCATAAAGAAGAAAATATGGAACTAGAAACCAAGAAGGGAAGAAATGGATGCCCATCCCACTGCTGGAGATGCCAAGCGCTGCCCTCAACAAGACTCTGAGTAGTTACCACAGGAGCCCCCATCATGGGCATGAGGACACAGGACACAGCAAGGTCTCCATGAACACCTGGCTCCCTGCCCCTGCTTCAGCCCTGTTCCCTTAAGCCACAATTTATGTTTTCCTGCAGGTGACCTTAAATTATTCTTTCAGATGCTAATTACGGAGTAGGGTCAGCTGATCACTGAGGTCACTCCCAGTCTGTGACAATAAAACCATGTCATCAGCAGAGAGGAGACTGTCGGTCTCTATTCTCTATAGGAGAAGGCAAAACGGGTTTGGCCAAATGCAGCTGCCCCCTCCCTTTAGCACTGGCAGTGACTGGTGTCACAGGCCAGGCTGGGTAAGTCAGTGGCTCAGGCCAGGTGGGTATCAAATGGTACCCTGGGACTTACTAGCAGCCACGGGGCTGCCTGGGGTCTAAATTTAGAAAACGGTGCTGGCTGGCACCGAGGGCCATCCACACTCACTGAGGGTCAGTCAAGGGACTATGTGTGCACCACAGACAAAAACACACTCAAGTCAGAATTTGAACAAAGGCCCGTGTCGAGGGAAGACCAAGAAGCAAACTCAGACATTATGTTTCTGTTTAGTTTTCTAGTCCCAGAGCTAATGAGAAGTCAGTAAAGCAAGGGCCGATGCCTCAATCCACCGCCTGTCAGTTTGTCACAGTATGGTGGCTTGCATATTGCTATGATGCTGGAAGCCGTGCCACCAGTATTTCAAATATCCATGGTGGACAGGTTTCAGTGGAGCTTCCAGACTAAGACAGACTAGAAAAAGAAGGGCCTTGTGATCTACTTCCAAAATTTAGCCAAAGAAAACTCTATGGATCATAACAGAATATTGTCTGATATAGTGCTGGAAGATAAGACCCCTAGGTTGGAAGGCACTCAAAATACACAGTGGCTGCAACTACAGACTTAAGCAAACCAAAGATCATGAAGATGGCACAAGACCAGTGTGTTAGTTATCTAGTGCTGCTATAACAGAAATACCAAAAGTGGATGACCTTAACAAAGAGAAATTTATTCTCTCACAGTTCAGGAGGCTAGAAGTCCAAAGTTAGGGTGCCAGCTCCAGGGGAACGCTTTCTCTGTCAACTCTGGAGGAAGGTCCTTGTCATCAACCTTCCCCTGGTCTAAGAGCTTCTCAGTGCAGGGACCCCGAGTCCAAAGGATGCATTCTGCTCCCAGCACTTCTTTCTTGGTGGCATGAGGTCCCCTCCCCACCTCTGCTTGATTCTCTCTCTTTTTATCTCTTGGAAGATAAAAGGTGATGTAAGCCATACCCCAGGGAAACTCCCTTTACTTGGGATCAGGATGTGACCTGAGTAAGGGTGTTGCATCCCACCCTAATCCTCTTTAATATAACTCAATCTTGCCTGATTAACCACAGCAGAGATTAGAATTTACAACACATAGGAAAATTACATCAGATCACAAAATGGAGGACAACCACACAATGCTGAGAATCATGGCCAAGCCAAGTTGACACATATTTTGGGGGAGACACATCCCATCCATGACAACCAGGCAACAGTTTGTTCTGTTGTACACGGGGCCACCATGAGTTGGAGCCAACTTGACAGCAACTAACAACAATGCCTCCATCAGTGCTGCCAGTACCGAGTCCACTTATAGAACCTGGGCTTCTGGCACGTGTGGGCAGATACATTCCCAGCTTCCTCGGCTGTGGATTAATTAAAGGGCCAGAATCCTTAACCACAGATGTTTCCCCTGAAACTGGTCAGAGAGGCCAGAAGGGGACTCCTAGAACCCTGTGGATAGTGACATATAGAACTCTGTGTATCGCTAAGGGGATCCTAGGCCAGGGCCCAGAGGGGTCAGGGCCCTAGAAAGGGAAACAAGGGTTTCTACAGCAGCCCAGGCTGGGAGCCCATATGCCTCAAATCGGCAAGGGAGCACCTGGCAGATGTTCCTTCTTGCATTCTCGCCACTGGTGCTGAAGGGCGAGAGAGAAGCAAGACTTGGATAATAATAGTCAGATATTCTGGGATATTCTAGGCAAAGGAGGGGCTGAGGTAACGAGGTTCCTGGGTCAGGCAACCTCCAGGGATTTCCATGGAGATCAGCAGAAAGCTTGGGGACACTGGTTTTTCCAGGGGTGGGAAACACAGAGACCAAACCCCTCCTGGGAGAAGTCAGCTTCTTCCTCGAGGGCACACCCCAGCTTCTTCATACCACATGCCAGCCCACCAGCACAGTGACGGAAGGAGCCGGAACTTAGTCCTTGCAGCCCCTTGACCTTGGGCAAGTCCCTCCCTGCCCCTCTCTAGGCCTCCATTTCTGCATCTATAAAATGAGTGGGTATGGGCAGATCAGATCAGTGGCTCTCAACCCTAGTGCACACTGGAATTACCTGGAGAGCTTAAACAAAATCCTGACACCAATGGAATCAGAATTCCTGGGCATGGGGAGCATGAGGGCAGATCAGTTGTGCGGCCTTACATCTGGCCAACGGAGCCCAGGCCAGAAGATGGGCCTGGCTGGGGCCACGGCAAGGCAGGGCTACATCCTGGGGCTTGTCCTCCTGCCTTCCTCTCAAGAGGCCCACACTCCTTCCACTCAACCCCAGCCAGCACAAGTTCACTGCCGTCCTGGGAGATGCCCTCTGCCATACACTGTTCCCCCTCCCCACGAAGTAGCTTGGGGGCTATCATGGATTGAGTTGTGTCCCCCAAAAAATATCTGCCAGCTTGGCTGGGTCATGATTCCCAGCGTTGTATGATTGTGTAATCTGATGTGACTTCCTTATGTGTTGTAAACTATCACTATGATGAGATTATATGTGATCTCCTTACGTGTTATAAATTCTATCACTGTGATGAGATTATACTGATGAGGTTGACAAGATTAGGTAGTGTCTTAATGCAATCTCTTTTGAGATATAAAAGAGAGAAGTGAGCAGAGACACATAGGAACCTCATCCCACCAAGAAAGCAGTGCTGGGAGCAGAGCACGTCCTTTGGACCTGAGGTTCCTGTGCAGAGAAGCTCCCAGACCAAGGCAAGATTGATGACATGGACCTTCCTCCAGAACTGACAGAGAAAGCGTTCCCCTGGAGCTGATGCCCTGAATTTGGACTTGTAGCCTACTGGACTATGAGAGAATAAATTTCTCTTTGTTATAACCATCCACTGTGGTACTTCTGTTGGAGCAGCACAAGATGACAAAGACAGGGGCTTACAGAGTGGGAGCTGGGTGGGACTCAGCATCTTCAGGGATCGGCTGTCTCTGGCCTGCACATTGGTATGTCTGGGCCCGAAGGTCTACGAAAGTTGAGGCAGGGGTGAGGGCAGGTGTAGAGATGGAGGTGGAGGGATGCAGGTCAAAGGAGAGAAGGAGATGGGGAGGAGGCCGAGAAAGAGCAGTGCACATCTCCTGTGTGCCAGGCAGGCACACTGCTAGAGGAACTATAAAGGTTAGCGTATGCAATGCTCTTAACATCCCCAGATGGATGTTCAGGCTCAGAGAGGGTAGGTAACTTGCTCAAGGCCACAGAGCTGGACGATGGAGCCGGGGCACGGCCATCTCTACTTGCTCCCAGCCAGCTGGCCCTGCCTGTCCTGGTGCCCACTGCCTTGCTCTCTAAAGTGAGCTTTTTCCCAAGGCAGAGTTTATCTGCAGCCACTGGCATCACAGGTCACATTTGGCTGCCCAGATGCCACCCTGTGCCACCCCAGGACCAGTCGGGACAAGGTCCTGCAGTTCAGTTTAAAGCAGCTTGAGGAGGTCTTCTCTCCACTTCCCCTTCTAATGCCCTCCTTCTGCCTTCCAGGCTCCAGACAAGCTGCCCCCTTGGTTCCTCTTCTGCTTTCTGGAGGACGTTGTGCTTTCCAACTCGGCCTGGGACCAGAGCTCCAGCTTCTGGCTGCATCTAGTGTCATCACAGCTACCCTCCTGGAAAGCCAGTCCATCTCCTGGCTCCCTCCCTATCAGCATGGAAAGGTCACATTCTGCCTACTATAAACCCTGAAGAATCTAGTGCCGGAATCAGGTATTTTGCCTCCTATAAACCCTGAGGAATCTAGTGCTGGAATCACGTATTCTGCCACCTATAAATCCTGAGGAATCTAGTGCCTGAAGCAGGTATTCTGCCTCCTATAAACCCTGAGGTATCTAGTGCTAAAACTCTTTCTATAGTATTGTCAGCTTTGCTGACCATATGGTCTCTGTCACAACTACTCAACTCTGCCACTGTAGTGCAAAAACTGTGATAGACAACATGTAAACAAATGGGTGTAGCTGTGTGGCAATAAAGCTTTATTTTGGAATACTGAAATTCGAATTTCACAAAATTTTTACCAGTCATGAAATATTTTTTTTTAACCATTTAAAAATGTAAAAACCATTCTTAGCTTGCAAGGCTGTACAAAAACAGGTGGTGGACTAAACTTGGCCCGCAGGTCATGCTTTGCCAGCCCCCAATCTGGTGGGTCTTTCAGTCACTCAACAAACACCTGCTGGACACCAACTATGCTGGGCTCCATTTCCTGGTGGCCCAGGCCTCACTGCTCCCCCTCCCTGCCTCCTCCTGTGCTGATCTGTCTCCTGTCATCCATACAATCAGCCGAAGTGAACACAGAGGAGAGGCTTTGAGGCAGGCCCACATCCACCATCTGAGACACGTTCATATTTCCAAAATCACTCCTCCTGGCTGCTGTTGGAAAATGGCCAGACATGCCCAGTGTTACAGAAGCACACACACACACATATGCACAGGCCCCAGCTTTGGGGGCCGGGCCCTTCTCCCCAATTCGCATACGTTTCTCCCAAAATGAAGGAAGGAGCCAGGTAGGAATCCACAGGGAGGTTTCTCTACACCTAGGATGTTTGCTGATTGTGTAGAAAACACACACAGGCACACTCTATTATCCAAAAGACCCCACAGTAAAACTCGAGTCAGAAACAGAATACTCTAAAAAAAAAAGAGAGATGTTATTTTTAAAACAGGAATGATGAGAGGGTAGGATAGCTGGGTGTGCCAATGGCCAATGGGCTACATTAACCCTTGGGTGAAGCTTGGCTTCTGTGGTTGTTGTTGTTGTTAGGTGCTCTCAAGTTGGTTCCGACTCATAGCAACCCTATGTACAACAGAACAAAACATTGCCTGGTCCTATGCCATCCTGACAATCATTGTTATGCTTGAGCCCACTGTTGCAGCCACTGTGTCAATCCACTCATGGAGGGCCTTCCTCTTTTTCGCTGACCCTCTACTTTACCAAGCATGATGGCCTTCTCCAGGGACTGGTCCCTCCTGATAACACACCCAAAAGATGGGAGACAAAGTCTCGCCATCCTTGCTCCTAAGGAGCATTCTGGCTGTACTTCTTCCCAAGACAGATTTGTTCGTTCTTCTGGCAGTTCATGGTATATTCAATACTCTTTCGCCGACACCATAATTCAAAGGCATCAATTGTTCTTCAGTCTTCCTTATTCATGGTCCAGCTTTCACATGCATATGAGGTGACTGAAAACACCATGGCTTGAGTCAGGCTCACCTTAGTCCTTAAAGTGACACCTTTGCTTTTTAAAACTTTAAAGAGGTCTTTTGCCACAGATTTGCCCAATGCACTGCATCATTTGATTTCTTGACTGCTGCTTTCGTGGGAGTTGATTGTGGATCCAAGTAAAATGAAATCCTTGAAAACTTCAATATTTTCTCCATTTATCATGATGTTACTTATTGGTCCCGTTGTGAGGATTTTTGTTTTCTTTATGTTGAGGTGTAATCCATACTGAAGGCTGCGGTCTTTGATCTTCATCAGTAAGTGCTTCAAGTCCTCTTCACTTTCAGCAAGCAAGGTTGTGTCATCTGCATATCACAGGTTGTTAATGAGTCTTCCT